>NC_088792.1:125314920-125655134 GCF_011386835.1 Chrysemys picta bellii
AGTCATGAACACCAATGAGGACAGTAACAATAATGCAGAGATCTACACAGGCTAATTTATAGGCAAAAAATAACATTCTGAAACTTAACTTGCAAAAAGGCAAAGTGAAACAGATATTCAATAGGAAGAAGAAATTTGGTCTATGGCAGGGGTCTCAAATTCAAATGACCACGAGGGCCACATGAGGACTAATACATTGGCCCGAGGGCCGCATTACTGACACCTCCACCCTGGCGCCCTCGGCCCCACCCCCACTTCACCCCTTCCATGAGGCCCCGCCCCTGCCCCGGCCTCTTCCCACCCCTTCCCTGCCCCCATTCCAACCCCTTCCCCAAAATCCCCATCCCAACTCTGCCCCCTCCCTGCCCCCAGGGGGGGCAGGAGGGGTGTGGGGTGTGGCGAGGACTCAGGACAGGGAGTTGGGGTGTGGGGTGCAGGAGGAATGAGGGGTACAGCAGGGGGTCAGGGTGCTCAGGGCAGGGGGGCTCAGGGCAGGGGGTCGGAGCGCAGGAGGGGTGCAGGGTACGGCAGGGGGTCGGGGTGCAGGAGGGGTGCGGCATGGGGCTCAGGGCAGTGGGTTGGGATGCAGGAGGGGTGCGGGGTGAGGCAGGGGGTTCAGGGTAGGGGTCGGAGTGCAGGGTGAGGCAGGGGACTCAGGGCAGGGGGTTCGGCTGCAGGAGAGGTTCGGGGGGCAGGATCTGGCCCGGCGCGTACCGGGGGCAGGGTAGGCTCCCTGCCTGTCTGCCTGTCTGCCCTGCCCCCGCGTTGCTCCGGGAAGAGGCTGGAACATGGGGAAGGGGGGGCCGAGGGGCTGTGTGTTGCTGTTGCTTCAGGCACCACCCCCAGCAGCTCCCATAGGCAGGGAACGGGGAACCGCGGCCAATGGGAACTGCTGGGGGTGGTGTCTGAAGCAACAGCAACACACAGACCCTCTGCCCCCCTTCCCCACGTTCCAGCCTCTTCCCAGAGCGGCGCAGGGGCAGGGCAGGCAGGCAGGGAGCATGCCCTGCCCCTGTTGCACGTCCGGCTGGAGCTGCTCTAGGTAAACACTGCGGGAGGGTGGGGGGTTGGGCTGCGAGGGGCTCGCGGGCCGCAGAAAATAGCCCCGCGGGCCGCGTGTTTGAGACCCCTGGTCTATGGCAATACCAAAAGATATTCAGTGCTATGTGATTTGGAAGCAAAAAAGGACAGAGTAATTTTGGTCTGCTTACTCAGATGCACCGCTACTGAGATTGTGGAGGTAACTACAACTGGAATATTGTGTTCAATTCTGGACATTTCATTACTGGAAAGTATTGACAACTGGAGTGAGTTCAGAGAAGTGCAACAAACATAAGCTTCAGACTGGAAGGAGTACCTTACTAAGAAAGATTTGAAGAGCTGAATATATAGAATCCAGATAAATGAGAATGGAGCTAAGGGAGAATAATGAAAATTAAATCAGTCTACAGATATGTGAAGATCTAATCATCCACAGGGTAAGAAATTATTTATAGTGATTCACAGAGGTATAATTACCAGTTGGAGTAATGGAATGAAATGAAAAATAGGAAAGTTCAGCTAAACCCTGCCACTGCCTCCTGCATGGAAGTTGTGATTAACTTTGGGCTATGTCTGTACAAATTATGAATTCCGGTTGATGTTGTGAAGTTGCATTAGGAAAAACTGCTGTATTATGAGTGCCTATATATGTGTAGATCCATCATTGCTGACAGGCCTTATCTCAGGTACACACCACATAGAGACAATGGGAAATACTTACAGTTAATGACGGTATTTAGATCTCAAAAAGGTTATGCTAAAAAGCAGCTTAACTTTGGGAAATCCAGTATAGCTTACCCTCTGAAGAAGCAGTGAAAACTACCAGAAGTAGAACAGATGAGGCTATGTAACCAGGAGGGCTTTAACTAAAGAAACACAAAGGAACAGGGGGGGCAGATAGGAAGAGGAGCATAGGGCAGGAGAAATCAAGGTGTAAGTAGCTCCATGACAGTGAGGTCACTCAGCATGTAGCAGCCTCACGGGACAAGGGGAATCTGCCCGCTTTCCTGAGCCCAGAGGGCCCCAAGGACAATGCAAAAAATGCCATGGAGCAGGGAGGAAACTGAGGCAAGGAAATACGTTTAGTATTTTGTATTATCTGTATTCTCCTGTTCATTACATGATTAAGTATAAAACAGCATAAAGGTATTAGATTGAGCAAAGTGTATAGGCTTCAAAACTAGTGCATGCCCCTGAGAGATTTAAATTGTGAGCCAGAAGCTTCATGCTTTTTGGGTGTAGTTCTGGGTGAGGGATGTATTTAAGTAACTGGGGTATCTGGGCCTAACATATATGGGCTATTTCCTGAGGGCCTAATATATAGGGGCTATTTCCAAGAAGTGGTAACAAGCTGAGAATCAGTGTCCAAGAAATGTGCTAACGAGTCCAAGGGAGGAACTAACCTACTAAGACTTCAGAAGCTTAATACACACCAGAGATCCAGAGCAGAAAAGGCTTGGATTGTCCTCCCAGCAGTCCTAGTGAGTGGCTGGTCAGGAACACTTGCTTGGAGCTTTAGCAGAAGTATTCTGAGAAAATTCAACAAGAACCCATGCTTGGAGTTATCTGTCCCTTGCACGGGGTTTTTTTCATGTAGGGGACAATCTGCTCCCTGGTCTGAAAGTTTATCAGTTTACATTTTATATATACAATAAAATCAGAGTACCACTTCTAATATCATAAGAGTTTTATTAATTTAATTTATTGAGTTTTTATTAGTTAAGAGTAAAAGTCCAAATAGCTTGATTGTTCATTTCTGACTATATTCCATTATTATTTCCAACCAGATTCTGCAAATCCAAGAGAGAATCAGATAAGTTTTTAATTAATAATCTAACTTTTTTGAGTAAAATGCTAACATATAAAAATAGTACTAAGATTTATTAAAGGGGACCTGAAAAGGATAGAAAAAATGTATTTGTCTTCCTTTTTGCTTTTATAATGCAAAAGGAGATATGAATGTTTTGTTTTAGTGTTTCTTCTGTCTTTTTCTATCTTCCAACATTACAAATATCAAGTTTTATCTTCCTGTTTTTATAGTGGAGATCTTGGACAAATCGAGGGAAGTAGTTGGAGAGCTTTCTCAGCTCTTTGAAGAAAGAACTGAGGTGTGAATCTTTAACATAAAGTGCCTTCTTCTGACCATTCTTTAAGCATTTGTGATAAACAGATATTAAAGGAAACAAGAATTTAAAACATTTTGAATAAAAATCACTTCCCCATCCTAATTAACTTGGTATCTTGTACTTTCGTCTGAAGCAGTACTGGTCACTTTTGGAGACAGAATAATGGAATGATGGACTATGTGTCTGATCAGATATGACAATTTCTATGTTCTTGCATTCCTAGGAAAAACAAAACAAAACTTTAAAATGTTCATTTCTGCTTTATGCCTCATGATGAATCAAAAAAGGCTATAAACTCATTTTTTTCTTTCCAAGTAACCATTGCAGATAATTTTTTCCTCCCTGAAACTGGATTATTTATTTAATATATTATCAATAGTATTTGCATACTGTGCATATGCCCCTTAGAGTGATAATGATTACAGAGCTAGGACTTGATTCAGGAAAGCATCTCTAATTCAGGAAAGCACTTAAGTACCTGCTTAGTAGGTGCATGTGCATAAGTGCTGTCCTAAATATGGATGGAATTAATTCTTCATTGTTCTGTTAATTAACTGTTCTTTATTGCTTTCATGAAGGGTTCTAAATAACAGTCTTCTTTCTAAAATAATATGCACCAGTTTATGTGCTAAATATATTCACAATTTTATTAGATCATTTTACTGCTGCAAAGGACATAAGAAGGTAGATGTTATTTTTGTCTCTATGTGCACTATATCAGATTGCTGATTTACAAATTCATTTCAGCCAGTATTAGCAAATCATGTCTCACAAACAAATAAAATATGTCTAACTGTTTGACACTTCTAATTTCAGAATTTGTATGGCTCTTCAGTTAAAACGTCATCTTCTTATGTGGATATTTATGTGTTTGGAACTGGATTGAGACCAACAAACTCAACAGACATTGTCCACCACATGGTAATAAATGTCATTTGCTACTGACATAGGCCAGATTTCAACTTTAGGCCCAGAAGAGAATTATGCTCCATAGCCCATAATTAATCTCCTGAAACATCCAGTCCTCCTCAAACTTCTCTCTGTATAGATTAAAGAACATTGACACAACCATTGTTTTCATTTTACTGTGTAAAAATAGAAAAGTAAGCTGTTCTCTGGGAGCACTCTTCTATATCATCACTTGGAATTTAAGGTTTATATGTGATGGGTGTTCTCCCCACACAAGGCCCAGAAGGGCTGAAGTGGTTAGGCAGGCCAACTAACTGCCCAGGCTGCACCTAAAGATGAAGTGAGCCGGCCACTAACACTGGTCTACAATTTTTGAGAAGTCGTCTGCTTCAGAGATAAAATGTGCTATTTATTATGTATTTTGATGTGCTGAATTCAAATATGACAATTAAAACAACTGATTGGCTACTGTTTCTAAGATATTTAAGTTTTTACATTTTATGTCTATGTATATTGTGTGGATAGTAGAGTTTTAATCATAAATTGTAAACCTAGGTCTTTTCATGTGTTTATGGTTGCTTTACATGATAATATTTCACCTGTCCTGTTTATGTAACACTTTAAAAATCAACAAAAGGGTTATATAAATAAAATTTATTATGAAACAAAAGGCAAAAAACTATTATGTACATAGTTTAGTCCTATTCAGTGTCTACTCGGTGCTTCTTGGCTTGTCTCTTGTATTCATTAAATGGAGCATCTCTTGTCACTGTCCAGCAATAGTCTGCAAGCATTGATGGGCTCCATTTGCCCTGATAGCGTTTCTCCATTGTTGCAATGTCCTGGTGAAATTGCTCGCTGTGTTCGTCGCTCACTGATCCGCAGTTCGGTGGAAAAAAATTTAGATGAGAGTGCAAAAAATGTATCTTTAGTGACATGTTGCAACCAAGGCTTTTGTATGCCTTGAGGAGGTTTTCCACCAACAATCTGTAGTTGTCTGCCTTCTTGTTTCCGAGAAAATTTATTGCCACTAACTGGAAGGCTTTCCATGCCATCTTTTCCTTGCCACGCAGTGCATGGTCAAATGCATCATCTCAAAGAAGTTCACGAATCTGAGGACCAACAAAGACACCTTCCTTTATCTTAGCTTCACTTAACCTTGGAAATTTTCCACGGAGGTACTTGAAAGCTGCTTGTGTTTTGTCAATGGCCTTGACAAAGTTCTTCATCAGACCCAGCTTGATGTGTAAGGGTGTAAGGGCCTGGGAGAAGAGGTGGAGAAGGGCGTGGGGCCTTGAAGGAAGAGGCAGGGGCAGGGGCAGGGGCAGGGCCTTGGGGGAGATGCAGGGCAAGGGTGGGGCCTCATGGGTCCGGTTACTATGAATTAGAAAGGTGGCAACTTTAAAATTGGCTCAGCTGGGCAGGAAAAGGAGGGGCCTGTATAAAGCCCAGGAGCTGTAGCAGCAAGAAGCTGTAAGGAAGTAATCTACAGTCACTCCCTGGGAGGCGAGAGCTTGGGTTGGCAAACACAGAAAGAGGGGGAAGCCAGATAGGTAGGAAGAAGCCCAGAGAAACAGCAGCAAGGGGTAGGACTGTACCTTGGCTGTTTGTTATAAGGCCCTATGAAAAAGAATACTAAGGGAAGACCTTTTATTTGTTAGTTTCTAGACATTAAAAATTCATTTTTCTGTTTGCGTGATAGTTGAAGGTCACCTGTACATGAGCAAGAAAAAAAACTGCTATGCTTTTCAGACATAGCTGCAAAGTACTAGAATCACATGAAATGGCATGTAAGTTGGCAACTGTGTGGATTGCAATATCACTATGGGCATCAGGGAAGATACATAAAGATAAATGAGGGGAGTGGAACTTATTGGAAAAAGAGGGAGGAGTCGGGAGGGAGGAAGCAGTGGTCAACAATGCTTATAGGAATGTTGAAACTTCCTAGGTTTGTTATAACTCAGCATGTTTTTGCCAGGTTTAAACTGAGTTACTCTTTGACGATTTGTGTTCATCTGAATCCAAATGTCAAATGGACTCACAAAACTGACCCCACTCCTTGGTGACTCCCCCAGTTTTGTTTAATGAAATGCATATGAACTAGAAAACAGCAGGTTTCACACAGTTTCTGTGCTTCTTGGCTTCTCAGACAAGATTGGCAAAGAGGGTGGCAACTGTGGATTATACCAGCATTTGAAAAGGATATCAAGGGACAACATTTGAAATAACAGAGAGAATGGGGACCTGATAGCCCCTTGTCCACAAAAAGGTTAAGAGAGTATTTAGGTACATTTTAAGGTCAGTGCCTCTTTGTTTCCATTTACTTAACTATAGAATCCAGAGCCTACAGAGGTAAAAATGTAAGTGTTCAAAATACAGAATGGCTGCTACAGAAATACAATAAAGTAGAGGATTGTAGCGGGCTGGTCACCTGCTCCAGCCCTGGAAGGGTTAAAGCCAGCCCTGGGAGAGGGCTGAGGCTGTGAAGGAAAGCCTGGGCTGATTAGGGAAGGCAGTAACAGCTGGGGCCAAGCCCCAATCAGGCCCAGCTGGTCCCTATAAGAGGCTGCGAGCCAGAAGCCCAAACAGTCTCTCTCTGCTTGTAGAGAGAGAATGGCCTGGCTGCCAGGGAGCTGAGCAGGGAACTGGGAGTGGAGCAGGGCTGGAAGAAGGCTAGAGGAGCTGGGGAGCTCCAGCCCAGGGCCTCCTGGTGGGAGTGGGGCAATTTGCCCTGGGCCCCACAGGGGCCCCCACAAGAATATAGTATTCTATAGTATTGCAACTTTTTTTTATGGAAGGGGCCCCTGAAATTGCTTTGCCCCAGGCTCCCTGAATCCTCTGGGTGGCCCTGCTCCAGCCTGGAAAACCCCCAGGCTGCGGGACTAGCTGAGGGCCTAAGACAAGTACTGGGGTTGCAAAGGGGCAGCCTAGCAATAAGTAGAGGCAGCAGGTCCAGACCCAACCTTGCCTATGATGAGTGGCTTACACTGCAGTCTGCCCTAGAGTGCGGAGGCGAGTTGGTGACTGGCAGTAGCCTAAGACTGAGGCGAGGTGGGGGTAGTGGGTGGGGATTCCCCTGAGTGGGGAGACCGGGAGCAACAGTGGGGGTACTGCCAGGGGGCAGCACCCAGTGAAAGTGTCACCTGGGGTCCAGGAGGGACACGGGGGGCCAGTGCTAGCGCGACACCGGCCGACAGCTTCCAGCCTCCGAAGCACCCCCAATTCCCTGAGATGGCCAGCAGGAGGCGCCGCCGGGTGAGTCCGCGCACGGTTAGAAGGATCAATAAATAAATTAAATTAATTCATTATACAATGTTGCATGTATCTTTTATTGATTTTTTTTTTTCATTTTTTTAACCGTTTCTTTTTTCCTCCTTCTATAGATGACTCTAGATGATCAAATTGTTAAAGGAGCACTGAAGGACAATAAGGCCATTACGGAGAAACTAAATGAATTCTTTGCATTGGTCTTCATGGCTGAGGATGTGAGGGAGATTCCCAAACCTGAGCCATTCATTTTAGGTGACAAATCTGAGGAACTGTGCCAGATTAAGGTGACACTAGAAGAGATTTTGGAACAATCTGTGATAAAAACACAGTAATAAGTCACCAGGACCAGCTGGTATTCACCCAAGAGTTCTGAAGGAACTCAAATGTGAAATTGCAGAACTACTAACTGTGGTATATAAACCTTCATTTAAATCATCTTCTGTACAAAATGACTGTAGCGCAGTCGGGTAGTTTGCCTTTGTTATATTCACTGCTACTGTAGCCCAGTGGGCTAGCTTGCTTTTCTTATATTCACTGCTTTGCATTATATTTAGCAATAAGGTAAGAAACCTACATGTCTGTATCCTGTAAGACAGCTTGTAATGGGGCTTGGCTGAGGTTCGTCCCTCAGCAGGGTGGTGGGGTATCCCACCGCCTCACTCTAGTTCACCGTCAGTCCTGGCCCTGCGGTAGTGTGGGACAGAAAACACACTGTTAGGGGCTCAGGCCCTTTAGGTCGGGGCTGAGCCAATAGTTCTATACAGACGCCCAGGCCCTAGGTCAGGGCGGGGCAGCAACCAAACAGTCAGCGACTCAGGCCCTTAAGCAGGGGCTGAGTCAATAGTTTTGTAGCAGCCCAGGCCCTAGGTCAGGGTGGGGCAGTAACCAAACAGTCAGGAACTCAGGCCCTTAAGCAGGGGCTGAGTCAATAGCAAGAGGTCCTAGCCTCTCCAGGCCAGAGAAAAGGGGGAGTCTGCCACCCAAGGAGTGGCAGGGGGGACGCAGGCCTTCCCACTCCACTGTGTCCCAGCCCGGGGCCCTAGCAGCGGTGGAAAGTCACTGCTGTCAGTGAGGATCCTGGCCACAACACACCGATATAGTCTCTGGCAGTGCTGCAGCCAGACTGGGGTCGGCTGCCCCCGGGCTACTTCCACACTCCCCCTCGTAGGGTACCTGGGTCGTGCTAGTGTCCTCGGCGGTCTCTAACACCATCAGTTCCTCCGTGTAGGTAGTGAAGGGTAGGCTCGGCTGCTCCTCGGGGTAGTTAGCTCAGGGTAATGAGCGAGTTGTAGGCTCGGCTGTCCCAGTGAGACCTCAGGCCAGAGGCGGCCTGCCTCCGTCTCCCAACTGGGAGCTCGGTCACAGATGTCTGGTCTCTCCAGTGGCTGGTTCTCAACTGAGCTCTTCAGGCGGGCTTTTATACTTCCGGGTCTGCACCGTGACCTCTGAGGGGCAGGCACAGGACCCAGTGGCTCCACCCACGTTGGTGTTAGGGGAGGTTCGTCCCTCAGCGGGGCTGTGGGGTATCCCACCGCCTCGCTACACAGCTTCAGCAAGTTAGTTAGCTTGAGGCCTATGAACCTTGAACAGATAAACTTTACACAGATAAATGGCCCAACGGAAAACCCCAAGTAATTGGGGAGCTGAAGATAGAGTTTAAGAGGAAGTTCTGACCACAGGTACATGAGTCAATCACAGAAGTGTCCTGGCAATGAACTGATGTACACAACAGGTATATGAGATACATCTAAGGCTAGCCTGCTTGCTTGTCAATATATCTTTTCTTATCAGTTTCTTATTTTCGTATGGATTTGATTATTTTATTATAATAGGTTTATAAGTTTATATTAGAGTATATTTTGGCTGTAACACAAGGGACCTACAGGACACATCTTAGTGTTAGCAAAGTTAGCATACATATGTTTGGGACCTTTCACCTAGACAGATGGTGATGAGCTAAAGCATAAGGTCCATATGTGGCTGTGACCTTTAACATAGAGGATGCACTGAAGTAGGTTGGCATAGAGGGTTTCCTAAGTTCATACCCTTTTAAACGAACAGGTACACCACAACTTGGAAAGAACCAAAATAACTAGTTAGGACAGAAATAACAAATGTGATACCTAACCACAAAAGGCCATGGTAATGATTTGACATATATGATAATAAGTTGAGATCACTGATATACTAACCTATAGGAAAAAGACATTCCAACATTAATAAGGCGAGGAAATACAAATAAGGAAAAGGGGGAAAATCCCTACTGAATATGCATCAAACATATTGTAAAAGGGGCATCGCAGCCTAGGGGAGATGGAGATGTAGTCCTTGGGAGACGCCAGAATGATGGCCACTGGTGATGATGGAGATGGTGATGAGGAAGATGATGGCTAACACTTAAGGTTGTTCTACAAGGGATGGTGTGAGTATATGGATGTTCAGATGTACATTCTGTAGTATTTCTATCTACCTCACTGAGTTGGGGTGTTTGTGACTGTGCTAAATGTATTAATAAACTATATTTGTAAATATAAAAGAGTTCCCATAGTGTGAGTGTTGCAAATGTGCACATTGGGATTCCCAACTATATAATCATTTGAATAATACCAGGCCTGATCTTTGAGTAAGAACTTGTCAGGCCTCAAAGTGATAACTGGGGATTCTTAACTAATCAATACAATTAATACATAATCTAAAGATCGGGCAACAGGAGGATAGCTAATGCGAAGCCAATTCTTAAAAAACGTTACAGAGGTGATCCCGGCAATTACAGGCTGGTAAGGCTAACTTTAGTACCAGGCAAATTGGTTGAAACTATAGTAAAGAACAGAATTAATTATCAGACACATAGATGAACATAATTTGTTGTGGAGGAGTCAACATGTTTTTTGTAAAGGGAAATCATGCCGCACTAATCTACTAGAATTCTTTGACGGGGTCAACAAGCATGAGAACAAGGGATATAGTGTATATAGTAAAAAGAACAGGAGTACTTGTGGCACCTTAGAGACTAACAGATTTATTTGAGCATTTGTTAGTCTCTAAGGTGCCACAAGTACTCCTGTTCTTTTTGCAGATACAGACTAACACGGCTGCTACTCTGAAACCAGTGTATATAGTGTACTTAGATTTTCAGAAAGCCTTTGACAAGGTCCCTCATCAAAGGTTCTTAAGCAAAGTAAGCTGTCATGGGATAAGAGGGAAGCTCCTCTCATGGATCAGTAACTAGTTAAAAGACAGAAATCAAAGGGTAGGAATAAATGGTCAGTTTTCAGAATGGAGAGAGGCAAATAGACCAGTACTAGTCAACATATTCATAAATGACCTGGAAAAAGAGGTAAACAGTGAGGTGGCAAAATTTGCAGATGATACAAAACTACTCAAGATAGTTAAGTCCAAAGCAAACTGCAAAGAGTTACAAAGGGATCTCACAAAACTGGGTGACTGGGCAACAAAATGGCAGATGAAATTCAATGTTGATAAATGCAAAGTAATGCACATTGGAAAACATAATTTCAACTATACATATAAAATTATGGGGTCTAAACTAGCAGTTAACATCTGGAAAGAGATCTTGGAGTCATTGTAGATAGTTCTCTGAAAATATTCACTCAATGTGCAGCGGCAGTCAAAAAAGTGGACAGAATGTTGGAAATCATCAAGAAAGGGATAGATTATAAGACAGAGAATATCATATTGCCTCTATATAAATTCAGGTATGCCCACATCCTGAATACTGTGTGCAGATGTTGTCACCACATCTCAAAAAGATATATTGGAATTGGAAAAAGTTCAGAAAAGGGCAACAAAAATGATTAGGGGTATGGAATAGCTTCCATATGGGGGAAAATTAAAAAGAGGGGGGCTTTTCAGCTTGGAAAAGAGACAACTAAGGGGGGATATGATAGAGGTCTATAAAATCATTGCTGGTGTGGAGAAAGTAAATGAGGAAGTGTTATTTATTCCTTCCCATAACACAAGAACTAGGGGTCAACAAACAAAATTAATAGGCAGCAAGTCTAAAACAAACAAAATGAAGTATTTCTTCACATAACACACAACCAGAGGAACTCCTTGCCAGAGGATGTTATGAAGGCCAAGACTATAACTGGGTTCAAAAAAGAACTAGATAAATTCATGGTGGTTAGGTCCATCAATGGCTTGGACTATAAGGTGGATAGAAAGCTGGCTAGATCATCGGGCTCAATGGGTAGTGATCAATGGCTCCATGTCTAGTTGGCAGCCGGTATCAAGCGGAGTGCACCAAGGGTTGGTCATGGGGCTGGTTTTGTTCAATATCTTTATTAATGATCTAGAGGATGGTTTGGACTGCACCCTCAGCAAGTTTGCAGATGTCACTGAACTGGGAGGAGTGGTAGATACCCTGGAGGGTAGGGATAGGATACAGAGGGACCTAGACAAATTATAGGATTGGGCCAAAAGAAATCTGATGAGGTTCAAAAAGGACAAGTGCAGAGTCCTGCACTTAGGATGGAAGAATCACATGCACTGCTAGACTCGCGACAGAGCGGCTAAGCAGCAGTTCTGCAGAAAAGGACCTAGGGGTTACAGTGGACGAGAATCTGAATATGAGTCAACAGTGTGCCCTTGTTGCCAAGAAGGCTAATGGCATTTTGGGCTGTATAAGTAGGGGTATTGCCAGCAGATCGAGGGACGTGATCGTTCCCCTCTATTCGACATTGGTGAGGCCTCATCTGGAGTACTGTCCAGTTTTGGATCCCACACTACAAGAAGGATGTGGAAAAATTGGGAAGAGTCCAGCGGACGGCAACAAAAATGATTAGGGGCCTGGAGCACATGACTTATGAGGAGAGGTTGAGGGAACTGGCATTGTTTAGTCTGCAGAAGAGAAGAGTGAGGGGAGATTTGATAGCTGCCTTCAACTACCTGAAAGGGGGTTCCAAAGAAGATGGATCTAGACTGTTCTCAGTGGTAGCACATGACAGAACAAGGAGTAATGGTCTCAAGTTGCAGTGGGGGAGGTTTAGGTTGGATATTAGGGGAAAAAATTTCACTAGGAGGGTGGTGAAGTACTGGAATGGGTTACCTAGGGAGGTGGTGGAATCTCCTTTCTTAGAGGTTTTCAAGGGTCAGGGATGATTTAGTTGGGGATTGGTCCTGCTTTGAGCATGGGGTTGGACTAGATGACCTCCTGAGGTCCCTTACAACCCTGATAGTCTATGATTCTATGCTGTTCCTAGCCTCGGTTTTGCCAGAAGCTGGGAATGGGTGATAGGGAATGGATCACTTGATGATTACTGTTTTGTTCATTCCCTCTGAAGCACCTGGCATTGGCCACTGTTGGAAGGCAGGATACTTATCCATAGGTTTGCCATAGTTTTATTTGTTTCCTCTTGTCTTTTTATTATTATTTTCCTTTTTCCTACTTTCCTTAGTCTATTCTTTTTCTTCTTTGAAAAGTAGCATTTCCTTTCATTTCATTCTTTCTCTCTTTTTGTCTCCCTGTTGTATACTTCTACATTCTCTCTCTCAAAAGCATAGTTGCCAACATTTCAACAATTTTGTTTTGCCAGGGACAATTTTCCAAACGTGTTAGTGTACTCAGGGTTGCAGAAGAGTTTAGGTATTCATTCTGGTGAATTTGTTTTAATTATAAATATTTTGTCAAGGCCTTAATATTATATTATACTATTATTATTATTACTATTATAATAGTAGTGCCTTGGGATAGCAATCAAGTATTAGGGCCACATTGTGCAATGCAGTATGCAATATAAAACAGTAAAAAGACAAACACAGATGCAATGGCCATGTGTATGAGACACACATACAGGGGACAAAGGGATGGGAAGGGGAAGATGAGGTAACAGAAAATCCTGTGATAAGGAAGCAAATTTATTTACAGTATTATTCTATTACTATTCATATCTCTTATATCATATCTCATAGAACTGGAAGGGACCTTGAAAGGTCATCAAGTCCAGCCCCCTGCCTTCACTAGCAGGCCCAAGTACTGATATTTGCCCCAGATCCCTAAGTGGCCCCCTCAAGGATTGAACTCAAAACCCTGGGTTTAGCAGGTCAATGCTCAAACCACTGAGCTATCCCCCCCCCCTATTCAATGTGTTGTGCAACAGCTCTATTTTTTTAAAAGGAGTATTCCACTAATAAGGTTTCCCTTCTAATTCAAATAGAGCTGAATGAACCTTAATCCTAGAACAATCAGGAATCTTATGGTTTAAGTGGTTTTTTTGCATTCTGCTTCCTGTATTACTGTTGATTTAGACTTGGAAAACTTATCTGCAGTGACAGCATTTATATCTGACCAAAATAGGACATCTTGGAATCTGTTCTTAAACTTCTTAATACCCTCCAAAAATCAAAATATTCATATAGTTTGAAGTCTAGACATGACTTCAGTTGTTTTCATAGGACAGGGCTCCTGTTTTGTGGCCTTATTAGAATCTTTTATACAAATCCACAACTTGTTTAGGTTTATTGCCGTGACCATAATGTTAACCCAGCCAGCTGATGTCTGAATTTGCCTAATAACATCTAATTTTAGCCCTGGGTTGTGATTAGTTTTTACTTCGTCTTTCAGAGTCACTTAGAATTGTTTCTGGTCACACACTGAGATCTACATTCAAGAATGTACTGCATACTTTATACATCCGCATCTATTAAACACCCCATCAAATTATTTAAATTATCTTTTGCTTCTTGTTCAGCAGATAATGTTACAAACCAACTTGATCATCTGCATTTGTAGACTGCTCTTCAACACAAACAAACATTTGACATTTCCTGACCATTTCAAGCTCTGTTGAGTGGCATCTGTGCTTATATACACAGAAATGCATGTAGCTTTGCCATGTGACTCATTTTGTGGCCACTAAACAAAACCAGTTTTCATACTTTTCAATTTTATTATTGGTCAGTCACCCATCATTCTATATGTTTGTAGTGATTCCACAGCACTTGGCTCCATTATCTATGTTGAATTTCACATTTTGTTCACTTACTTCCTCTGTCATACATTAATCTGTTGTAGAACTATGCTTAGTAAATTTATTATTAGACTCAACAAAGAACAGTGATTCTACATTATCAGAGCTGTGTCCTCCATTTTTAAGTTTAGCAGCATATTTTGCATTTTTATTTCTTTACAGTTTGTGCTGACATGGACACCATCTTGCAAAATGTCATTGCCAAGAAATCTGGTCTCCATGTTTGTTTATCATTACATTCTTTCTTTATTCCTTGGTGCATACTGTTAATTAGATGCTATTCATTATAAGAATTTCATAAGAAAGCATAGTTTTACTAGTGCTAATGTTCTTTCCAAAGTCAAGTTCATTATTTGTAATAATTTTATATTGATTTGGTTATCAGTTATACCACAAATAATTTAGCCTCTAATTAACTGTTCATATTCATATGACTTAGTTTTATTTTGTAGTTCAGTTGGAAAATGTTCAGTTGTCTTACATGGGCAGCTGGTGTCTTATAAAGAAAATTTGCTTTTCCCAAATTATATAGATCCCACTATTGACATTTTTGAATGTCTTTATCTTGCAGTTTGCAATCCCCTTCATGTATGCACTGGAATGTATCATAGATTGCCAGGGTCTACAGGCCTGACTCATGAAGCAGTGTAAAGGATTTCTCCTTCTCCATTTTCTCTGCAATACCACCTATTTCCAAAAGAATTTGGAAGTGCTGCAACTATCTCCTCCAGTTCTTTGCTGGGTTCCCATCAAGGCTAAAGGAATCAGTTGTTTCATTTCCTTCATTTTTGCAAAAAACACAGTTTACTTCTAACCTTAGGTTATAAATGTATGACACATAGGAGTGCTGATAACAGAACCTGAACTTCATTTCCTGTTCATACTCATCTGACATGGGTCAGGGTTACAAAAGTTTAATACTCCTGTCACATAACAGGGATCACTATCCCTAGACATGAGTGTTTCCTAACACATGGGGGTTCGTTTGGGATGCATGACAGAATATGCTGCTTCTCAGAAGACCTACTGCTCTTTCCTTCATGAAAAACACTTTTTAGTCTAGAGTTATTAATTTTTAAAGAAATCTATGTATGGATTTACCAGTTAGAACAGCATGCCTTTGTCCTAGTTTTGGACTAGTGTTAGTACATCTTAATAGAAAACATCTCAAAATGACTGAACAAAGAAAAAGAAAGCAATTACAGAACATGGAGGGCAGAGAAAAGGAACCTTCCCAGACAAACTGAACATTCATTAAAGAAATGACTGTTAACATCACTACTATTCTTAACCTCAAAATTTACTCAAATGGACAGCAAAATGAGCAACTTGAAAAAAAAAGTAAACTAACATATCACGCTTAATGGGAACTAATAGAAATAGAAGGTCATGTCTCCACATTGGATGAAAACTCCAGAGTTTGACTGCCGTGAAGTGGTTCTATGCCCAAGAGCATGTGCTTCTAGGATCAAGCCCTAAAATATTTAATCATAAAATACAAGATCTTGTGAATCATGGCAGAAAGAGCAATGGGCGGCATCTACTTACCCCTACTAATACTCCCCATTGCTAATCCCATTCACTGCCCTCCTATCGGAGGTTCCTGGTGTTGTCCTTTGGAGGATCGCTGCTGCCCTCACTTGGACCCCCTTAATTTGCCCCTGGTCAGGGCAGTTCTTTGACTTTCACTTTTAACTAAGTCTAGAAGCATGCCTCAGTCTCTTAGCTGTGCTCAGGGCGGCAACCTCAGGGAGGTGTATGGGTCTTGGCACTTTGCTGTCCAAGGCCTTTCTGCCTCCTCCTCCTCCACATTCTCTTCTTTATGAGAAGCCTTGTTTCCTCTACTGGTTGCAGCTTTGAGTGCCTGCCTCCATGATTGGCATCTCTGGCAACTGTGTATGGGAGTGCTAAAGCCGCTTGCTGGCAAACAGAAGAGGCTGTCCTCCCCCTTCTGTCTATGCTCAGTATGGGGTTCATAGACCCTATTATAGCTCCCTGCAACACCCACACTGCTTACCCCACTGGCCCCTCCAGCACCCTACTGCTAACCCCACTGCCCCAGCCCCACCAACACCCCCTCCACAAACCCCACTGCCCCCTTCCAGCCCCACCAACATACTCACTGCCCCACTACTAGCCCTATTAACACCCCCATTGCCATCCCCTGGCCCCCCACAAAGACTCCCTGCCCTGTACTCCACAAAACACTCACTCACATACACACCACATAGCAGTGTGGACCCTGGGCTGGCAGGGCTATAAAAAGCTCAGTTGTAAGCAGTGTTTGGGGAGACAAGTCCACTACTGCAGCTGGGGAAACAGGGACAAGATGTTTGTTCTCGGAGGAGTGTGTGCAGCAGAATAGAACCACACAGGCCCATCAGCTCCCTGCCATGCCACATCCTGGGAGTGGAGACAGCATTACTCCCTTCCCAATGCCCCTCCTGCTGCACTCAAAGGACTGGGGATAATGGGGCCTGATTCCCAAGCCCCTCCTGCTGCATTGAGTCCCAGGATGAGTAAGCCTCTTCCCCATTCCCTGAACCCCCCCATTAACTCCCTCCCTGCTGCAGACCAGGCATATGGGAGAATGTGACATGACCCAACGCCCCGACATACTGCCACTGCCCCCATACCTGACTCCACCTCACACTGCCAGAGATCCACACCACCACTGCAGCCCCTTCAAATCGATCCCTCACCACCACCCTGCCATTGGCTCCTGCACCCCATTGGCAGAATCAGAGCAGAGGTCAACTACATTACCCAGAATATTGTGCATCAGCCACACATGCACATCAGTCTCTCTCACTGACTCAGAGAGACAGAGAGACCCTGATATGCATGTGTGGCTGATGCATATGATTCTGGATAATGTACTTTTATACAGGAGATTACATTATTGAAATGGGAGTCAGTAGCTTTTTGGATGCAAATCAGAGTCTCTCTAACATACTGAGAAACTTGGACAGTCTGGTTGCTGCACTCTGGAGATTTTCACATACACATTTATTTCACCATGTTTCATTAGCAATAAGTGATGTGGCAGGCAGGCACAGTTGTAGGAAAGAGATCTTTACGGAATATGCTGAGAGGTTTTTGTTTATATCCAGAAGCAGCCTGGCCACCAGCTTGCATTCCTGAGCCCCAGATGTAACACCAAGCTAAGTCCTTCCTGAAACCTGACCTTCCACTCATTATACACACAGCAGAAACTATAGACTATGCCAGTTACGAAAAATGTTTCTAGTTTCTCCTTATTTTTTATTCATCTTTTTTTTTTCTATTTTGTGGGATAGTTAGGGTGACCAGATGTCCCGATTTTATAGGGACAGTCCCGATTTTTGGGTCTTTTTCTTATATAGACTCCTATTACCCCCCACCCCCGTCCTGATTTTTCACACTTGCTGTCTGGTCACCCTAGGGATAGTCCCTTGGGACACTGCTATAAAAAGTTACATTTAAACTGTATGAGTAAGATAGATGGTCATATTGTCCACAGTGGCCTTACTAGAAACTGTTAATGATAAAAGACAGGTTTTTTTTTTTTAAATCAAGATGTTTGTTGAGTGGGGGTGAACTCATTTGTACTCACCATTTGGTATAATGCAGATACTTCTTTCTGTGGTGTACTTACTTTTCCTTATTTTATTGTTACAGAATCTTTGTTATCATGAAGGAAGCATCTAACTATTACAAGTGACCTTTAAGTACAAGCACAGTAGGTTGGTAATAAGAGTTCTGTAATGAATCCACATGCAGCAGACAGCAGATACAATTACTAGATAAATCTCTCTTACACACATACAATCGGGGAGCTGGGACTAGAATCCTGGTACTTCAGTTCTGAAAACACAGATACCTAGCACTATAGAAAAATAAGAATTATTTTAGATATTACTAGAAACAGGTACATTATCCTCTCTCTGTTGGCCAGACACCAAAAGGAAGCATAATACACTCAATATAAAAATGCATAAAGCCAGCACATTACATTTCATTTTTTATCTTCATGTAATGGTCATTTTAAATCACTAGGGGAAAAGTTATAGTATCCATATCAATCATCTCTGGAAGTTCTTTGTTTTCCAAATGATGATATGCTTCTATGTGCATTTGCTCCTACTTGCAGTTATTATGTTTGGGGTATGAACGAGAGGAGAGGTGGCGGGCTGAATCGCGGGATGAACAGAGCAAGTTGCGGGCTGAAGATGATAGGTGGCGTCAGCTTGCAGACAGAAGGCAAGAGTCGATGCTCCGGCTGCTGGAGCATCAAACTGATATGCTCCAGCGTATGGTTGAGCTGCAGGAAAGGCAACAGGAGCAGAGACCGCCGCTACAGCCCCTGTGTAACCAACAGCCCTCCTCCCCAAGTTCCATAGCCTCCTCACCCAGACGCCCAAGAACACGGTGGGGGGCCTCCGGCCACCCAGTCACGCCACCCCAGATGATTGCCTGAGCATCAGAAGGCTGGCCTTCAATAAGAGTTAAAGTTTTAAACTGCAGTGTGTCCTTTTCCTTCCCTCTTCCCCCACCCATCCCGGGCTACCTTGGAAATTATCCCCCTAGTTGTGTGATGAATTAATAAAGAATGCATGAATGTGAAGTAACAATGACTTTATTGCCTCTGCAAGCGGTGCTCGAAATGGGGAGGGGAGGGTGGGGTGGTTGGTTTACAGGGAAGTAGAGTGAACCGGGTGGGGGGGGTGGAGGGTTCATCACGGAGAAACAAACAGGAGTTTCACACCATAGCCTGGCCAGTCATAAAAAGTTTTCAAAGCTTCTCTGATGCGCACCGTGCCCTGCTGTGCTCATCTAACAGCTCTGGTGTATGGCTGCGTGTAATCAGTGGCCAGGCGATTTGCCTCAACCTCCCACCCCGCCATAAATGTCTCCCCCTTACTCTCACAGATATTGTGGAGCGCACAGCAAGCAGCAATAAGAATGGGGATATTCTTTTCGCTGAGGTCTGAGCGCGTCAGTAAGCTGCGCCAGCGCGCTTTTAAACGTCCAAATCCACATTCCACCACCATTCGGCACTTGCTCAGCCTGTAGTTGAACAGGTCCTGACTCCTGTCCAGGCTGCCTGTGTACGGCTTCATGAGCCATGGCATTAAGGGGTAGGCTGGGTCCCCAAGGATCATGATAGGCATTTCAACATCCCCAATGGTTACTTTGTGGTCCGAGAAGAAAGTCCCTTCCTCCAGCTTTCGAAACAGACCAGAGTGCCTGAAGACGCGAGCATCATGTACCTTTCCCGGCCATCCCACGTTGATGTTGGTGAAACGTCCCTTGTGATCCACCAGGGCTTGCAGCAGCATTGAAAAGTACCCCTTGCGGTTTATGTACTCGGTGGCTTGGTGCTCCAGTGTCAAGATAGGGATATGGGTTCCGTCTATGGCCCCACCACAGTTTGGGAATCCCATTGCAGCAAAGTCATCCACTATGGCCTGCACGTTTCCCAGAGTCACTACCCTTGATATCACCAGGTCTTTCATTGCCCTGGCAACTTGGATCACAGCAGCCCCCACAGTAGATTTGCCCACTCCAAATTGATTCCTGACTGACCGGTAGCTGTCTGGCGTTGCAAGCTTCCACAGGGCTATCGCCACTTGCTTCTCAACTGTGAGGGCTGCTCTCATCCTGGTATTCTGGCGCTTCAGGGCAGGGGAAAGCAAGTCACAAAGTTCCATGAAAGTGCCCTTACGCATCCAAAAGTTTTGCAGCCACTGGGAATCGTCCCACACCTGCAACACGATGCGGTCCCACCAGTCTGTGCTTGTTTCCCGGGCCCAGAATCGGCGTTCCACGTCATGAACCTGCCCCAGTAACACCATGATTTCCACATTGCTGGGGCCTGTGCCTTGTGAGAGGTCTATGTCCATGTCAATTTCCTCATCACTCTCATCGCCACGCTGCAATCGCCTCCTCGGCTGGTCCGGGTTTCGCTTTGGCATGTCCTGGTTCTGCATATACTACAGGACAAAGCGCGTGGTGTTCATAGTGCTCATAATTGCCGCGGTGATCTGAGCAGGCTCCATGATCCCAGTGCTAGCTATGGTGCCTGGTCTGAAAAAAGGCGCGAAACTAGTATCTGACGGACCAGGAGAAGGAGGGAGGGAGGGAGGGAGGGAGGGCCGAGTGATGACATGGCGTACAGGTACAGGGAATTAAAATCAAGAAAGGTGGCTGTGCATCAGGGAGAAACACAAACAACTGTCACACAGAATACCCCCCCCCCCCAAAGATTAAACTTAAAACCCTGGGTTTAGCAGGCCGTTGATTTCACGGAGGGAGGGGAAGCAAATGAATACAGAACAAATCTATTTTTTACATCTTAAGCTGGCAGCCAATGGTACAGCATGACTGATAGCCACTGCAATACGATGACGACGGATACCAATCGTAATATACCATCTTCTGCCAAAAGGCAAGGGGCTGCTGCTGTGTAGCAATGCAGCCCCACGTCTGCCAGCCCCACGTCTGCCAGCACCCAGATCGCCCTTGGCCTCTTCTGGGTGCTTAGCAGAAAATACTGGGCCACTGGCAGAAAATAGCATACTACGACTGATAGCCATCATCATCGAGACAGTTGCATGTCTGCCCAGGTGGCCATGATTGACAGCCACTGCAGTACGATGACGACGGATACCAATCGTAATATACCATCTTCTACCAAAAGGCAAGGGGCTGGTGCAATGCAGCCCTACGGCTGCCAGCCCCACGGCTACCAGTCATGCTGCACCGTCTACCGCCAAAAGGCAGTTAGCTGCTGCTGCTGTGTAGCAATGCAGTACCACGTCTGCCGGCACCCAGATGACATACGGTGACGGTGAGCTGATCTGAGCGGGCTCCATGCTTGGCATGGTATGTTGTCTGCACAGGTAACCTAGGTAAAAAGGCGCGAATCTATTGTCTGCCGGTGCTCTGACGGAGGGGGAGGGGCCTGACGACATGTACCCAGAACCCCCCGCGACACTGTTTTGCATCATTCAGGCATTGGGATCTCAACCCAGAATTCCAATGGGCGGCGGAGACTGCGGGAACTGTGGGATAGCTGTGGGATAGCTACCCATAGTGCAATGCTCCGGAAGTCGACGCTAGCCTCGGTACTGTGGATGCGGTCCACCGACTAGAGCACTTAGAGCATTTTATGTGGACACACACACAATCGTCTGTATACAACCGATTTCTATAAAACCGGCTTCTATAAATTCAACCTAAATTCGTAGTGTAGACATACCCACATACTAATAAACTGCATTAGTATTTGTGTACCATGTGTTCACAAGGACTTAATTATATTTTGTTCCACAAACAGTTTTTAATAATTAACCTGTGTCAGCTAATTATTTTTCCTGATTTATTTACTTTTTCATTTTGCTTTATTTTTAATTTGGACTTGACTTCTTTGTGGCCCTGTTTCATTTGTCAAGGAACAATAATATCTATGGCACTGATACGGCAAACACTTATGCACTTGCAAAATATTACACATCCCAGCCAGCTCAGTGTATACAGTGCATAAAGTTAGCATGTATGACTGTTCGCAGTCTTGGAAACAAAGTATTTTCAAACAGTATGGGTTAACCAGAAAGTAAACATGTTCGCAAATTACAGGTGAGTTTGGTAGGGTTGATACAGGTACAACATTCACATTCCCTTCACATTTATAAGATCTTTAAGGACCTGTTCTCATGTAGTCATAAGGGTCCATCCTTAATGCATGGATGCACACTTTATCTGTGTCTAGCGAAGGATCACTCATATGGTCCAAGGAGCATACTGACTGATCATTTAAAATAATGTAATTCCTTTAAAAATCATGACCCGGGGACTCACAGGGGTATTCAAAAGGAAGTTTAGCCCATGTAAAACTATTATTTTCTATTTTTTAAATCACACCAGGGAACGTGATTTATGTGAAATTCTTACATGATCTAATTCTTTAGTATTTCCCAGGGAGTGAATTCCTCATAGGAGAACAGATTCAGAAGGCAAACCAGTCAAGATAGCTCTTCGATGTACAATATCTTGATGCTAAGGCTGCCTTAGAAGCAGGTTCACTTAGTGTCAGCAACAGTCAGAAGGAGCTAAGTCTATCCAAGTGTCAGGAAACAAGAAGAAATGCAAAATTAAATGCAATAGCATTTTATTTTGTATAGTGTCCTCAATACAAGTTGTATTCCACAAGAGTAGAATCGGATAAAAAAAAAAGGCAAGAGACTTTAGCTCTATCGTAGTTAAGAGCAGACTGGAGGCTGCTCAAAACTATGCTGACTAGCTGTGGTCTCCAAAGGGCTATGCTTCAGCTGGACAATGCCAGAGAGCAGAAGTGTTCTGCCCATTCCCCTTTCCACTGCTGGCGATGTGGTGTAGGAGTTGGCCACACTAGCTGAGGCAAGCACACTCCCTGTGCTGGCTGCTATCTGGCTCCTTTGTACAACTGACAAGCAGGGAGAAGAAATGAGAATCTTGTTCACAGTTCCTGAGATAAACTGAAACAACTCCATGGAAAGTTTTGGAAACATCCCATTCCAGGTCAGCAGTCCGTTCAAATGTTTCTGTCCCTAATGCGGCATATTAAAAGTAGACATAAAGGAAGAGATTATCCCAGTCCAGCCCAGTGCCAAAATGTTGCTGCGGGACTGGAATAGCCCATTAGCTGTCTGAGGGAGACTTCCTTGCAGGTAGACACTGAGAGAGGCTGCTATAGTGGCATTATGCAGTGGCATTGTGCAGGACCCTCTCACATATCCCAAGACAGGGACTTAAGCAGGAAGGGTGTGGCAGGATGCACTGGTAGGAAAACCTCAGTGCATAGCACTCTACAGATTCTGTGTGATGCTACTGCCCAGAGGTACCTGGTGATAGACAGTCCTCCCAAGGCTGCCTCCATTGAGTTAGGGGCCTGACCAGCCCCTAGAACACCTGGGAGGGCAAACAGGTTGGCTTAAATAGGCACTCCAAGATACGCAGCACAATCTCATCTGATATGCAAATTGACACATCACATATGGGTTGATTGCAGCTTCTTGTTTTGTTTATTTTTTGTTTAGCGTTTTTATTAGGATTTTATTGGAGTGGAAATGAGGTCCTGAATTTTCAAGAGTAACTAGTGATCTTGGGTGCTTTAATTTCTGTAAGCCAAAGGTAAAACACCTTGTGGGGCCTGACTTTCTAAGGGTTGGCGTTCTGAACTTTAAGATGTCTCACATTTGTCACTCAAACATTGAAGTACCCAAAATCACTAGTCTCCTGCAAATCATAAAAACATAGAAACATAGGATTGGAAGGAACCTTGATAGGGCATCTCTAGTCCAGTTCCCTTCACTGTGACAAGATTTAGTATTATCTAAACCATCCTGTGACGGGTTGGGTCACAGAAACTTCCTTGGGAACTGCCATCTGATGTGCTGGGATTACCTCTGAACCCATTTTCCCTGGCTAGGGTGACCAGATCACACAGGTGAAATATCGGGATGCCAGGGGTTGGGGGGGGGGGGTGGAGCAAAAAAAAAAAAAAAACCAGCCACCGGAGCTCCACGGCCCCCCCCCACCAGTTTGCCTCTGCTCCATCTCTACCTCCCCCTCCCTCCACCGCTTGCGACGCCATACAGCTGATCAGCACAAGCCTGGGAGGGAGGAGGAGGAATGCGGCGTGCTTGGGGAAGAGGTGGGGCCAGGGTGGGGATTTGGGGAGGGATCCAATGGGGGAAGGAGGGGACAGAGGGGGGCGAGGGGGCATGAGCCCCCTCCGGGCTCCACTCCGCCTGTAAGTGGAAGCAAAATATTGGGACAATTTGCGTCCCGAGCGAAAGTAGGTCGGGACGCGGGAAAAATAAGCAAATATCGGGACAGTTCCGATAAAATCGGGATGTCTGGTCACCCTATCCCTGGCAGCTTGGGACCTGAGTGCCCTGCATGGTTGTGCCAGACACGCTAGCCTGCTACAAACACAGGCCCAGGTCTGAACCACGTCCCCCAAAAGCTGCAGGCTTAATTGAAAGCATCTTAAGAAGTGCTCCTGTCTCCAACACCCAGATACCCAGTTCCCAATGGGATCCAAACCCCAAATAAATCTGTTTTACTCTGTATAAAGCGTATACAGGGTAAACGCATAAATTGTTTGCGCTCTAAAACACTGATAGAGAGATATGCACAGCTGTGTGCTCCCCCAGGAATTAATACTTGCTCTGGGTTAATTAATAAGTAAAAAGTGATTTTATTAAATATAAAAAGTAGGATTTAAGTGGTTCTAAGTAATAACAGACAGAACAAAGTGAATTACCAAGCAAAATAAAATAAAATACGCAAATCTAAGCTGAATACACTAAGAAACTAAATGCAGGTAAATCTCATCCTCAGAGATGCTCCAATAAGCTTCTTTGACGGACTAGACTTCATCCTAGCAATCACATACACCCCTGTAGTTACTGTCCTTTGTTCCAGTTTCTTTCAGGCATCCTTTGGGGTGGAGAGGCTATCTCTTGAGTCACCTTAAGACAAAAAATGGAGGGATCTCCAGGGGCTTATTGTCTCTCTCTTGTGGGTGGAAACCACTCTCTCCCCCGTGTAGAATCACAGCTACAAGATGGAGCTTTGGAGTCACATGGGCAAGTCACATGTCCATGCATGACTCATTTCTCTACAGGCCGAGCCATTGCCCACATGTTAGCCCAAACGTTCCCAGGAAAGCTCTGATGTGCATTGGCATCTATCAAAGTCCATTATTAGCCAAGTACTTTCATTTACTTGAATAACCTCTTCACACTATGTTGACCAAATTTGCCTTAGGTGCTTTCTAAAGCGCACACTTTAAATACAAGCATACAGCCAATGCTCATAACTTCAGATATAAAAATTATACATGCATACGAATATGATGAATACATTCAGTAGAACATAATCTTTGCAAAGATATGTTACATGGCATATCTAGCATAAAACATATTCCAGTTATGTTATATTTACACTCATAAGCATATTTCTATAAAGTATTATGGGGTGCAACATCATATATCCTACATATGTTTGTCTAACCTTTTCTCCAAAGACAGACTGAGGGCCACAATGTGGGCTGTCTGATCTATGGGTGGAGCCAGGAGTATAGGGAGGGTTGCGGTCATGCCAGGGTCAAGCCAGAGTTAACAACTGTGGTTAGGGAGAGGAAACAGGAACAAGGCATAGTAACAGGAATATGGACAAGAAAGAAGCAAGGACTTGGTCTCAGAGATCTGGGCAGCAACAGGCCTAGCATCTAGTTGATCAGACAAGGGATGAGACAGAAACAGGAAGCTTTATACCTAGTGGTGTCTGTCATCTGACCAGCCTGAGTCAGCAGGTGTAGCTTCTGGTGGTGGGGTATTAGTAGCAGTTCCCTTACAAACCCTTGCAACTGGATGGCTCAGATGATAAGGGCTCTGCTTAGTGGCCCCATAGGCCTAAGTTTGACAGATGGAAATTCTGCAGTCTCCTTGGGTAATTTGTTCCAGCATTCAACTACTAGTTTTCCCTAATATCTTAAATCTCCCTTACTGCAATTTAAGCCCATTACTTCTTGGTCTGCCCTAAGAGGATAAGGAGAACAATTTATTACTCTCATCTTTATAACAACCTTTTACATACCTGAAGACTGTTCTTATGCCCCTCCCCCACCCAGTTTTCTCTTCTCAAAACTAAGTACACCCTTCTTTTTTTCAATCTGTCCTTGTATGTTATGCTTTCTAGACCTTTAATAATTTTTGTTCCTCTCCTCTGGACTTTCTCCAGTCTCCACATCTTTCCCAAAGTGTGGTGCCCAGAACTGGACACAGTACTCCAGTTGAGGTCTTATCAGTGCTGAGTAGAGTGGAAAAAATAGTTCTTGTGTCTTGCGTACAACTCTCCTGCTAATACATCCCAGAATGACATTCAATTTTTTTGCAACACTATTACATTGTTGACTCATATTTAGTTTGTGATCCACTATAACCTCCAAATACTTTTCTGAAGTGCTCCTTTCTAGGCAGTCATTTCTCATTTTGTATTTGTGCAGTTGAATATTCCTTCCTAAGTGTAGAACTTTGCATTTGTCCTTATTCAATTTCATCCTATTTATTTCACACCATTTCTTCACTTTGGTAAGCTCATTTTGAATTCTAATCCTGTCCTCCAAAGTGCTTGCAATCCCTCCCGGTTTGTTATAGACTGCAAATGTGATAATTGTACTCTTTATGCCACTATTCAAATCACTTATGAAAATACTGAATAGAACTGGACCCACGGGGTCTATGGGGCCCCCTTGATATGCCCTTCCAGCTTGACTGGAAACCATTCATAACTACTCTCTGACTATAGTTTTCCAAGCAGTTGTGCATTCACCTTGTAGTAGTTTCATCTAGGTTGTATTTCCCTAGTTTAATTATGAGAAGGTAATGTGAGACATTATCAAAAGCCTTAATAAAGTTGAGATATATCATAACTATTTCTTCCCCCTATCCTCAAGGCTTGTTACCTTTCCAGTCCTCTGGGATCTCTCCCATACTCCAGAAGTTCTCAGAGATAATCACTAATGACTCAGAGATCTCTTCAGCCAGTTCTTTAAGTATTCTAGATTGCATTTTGTCAGGCCCTGCTGACTTGAAGCCATCTATCTTGTTTAAGTAAATCTTAACGTGTTCTTTATCTATTTTAGCCTCAGATCTTACCCCATCACATTGATTTCACTATATAAGTGTCTGAACACTAACCTTTTCGGTGAAAATGGAAACAAAAAGGTGGTCTGGATGGTATGATATGTTGTACATATTTGTAACCAAACACAAGAATTTATATTGTTGTTGAACAAGTTGTTAATGGCCCACCATAAAGGATCCTGGAAGCAAAAGAATCCACAGACTACAAACTAAATCTCATCTTAAGCACTCAGCTGAATTTCCTTTGTGCAATAAAAACAGCTCTAGATAAAGTAGGGAGCTGGGTCCCACAAGAACCTGATAAGACCTTGCAGCTCAGAGGAGAGTTTGGAGCTAATGGGGTTTCCTGTGTTTCAAATTCAGGTACTGGAACAAAACTGTTCTGTGTTAGTCAGAGAGAGAGTCTGCATTTTGGTGCTATTCTGTGTGAGTGCCTGGAGAGAAACAGAGGCAAGAGAACTGTTTCTTGGGATATGGCAGAGGTTCCTGGCCTGGCCTGAGCTTTCTGCAAAAAGAAAGCTGCCTGCAGGCAGTTTTCTTCCTACCCTATTTATGCAAACAGGCTGTGTGTACATTTTGTAAATGAAAGAATTACACTTAGGCTGTTTCTACACTGGCACACACATGTGTGTAATGGATTGTGTAAATACACCCACATGCTCCCCATACCTATACCCAGGTGTCTACATATGCTGTACTGGATATAGGCATAACACTTTGTACAGGTGCATACTTGCTCCTCACTGCTGCTCTAGATATGTGAAGTTAGCGCTACCATTTCAGGGGTGGTATCACAGTGTTCTGTGCATCACAGGAGACATGCTAGGAACCTCTTTGCTGTATTTTGTTGGTACTGTCCCCCACCTTCACCCATTTGCTAATGACAGTTCCTCATCATGTCGATCCCTCACGGTCATTCTCTGCCAAACTTTATAGAAGACATGAAGCAATGGGATGATGATCTGGTTCTGGTTCTGTTCCTGCCCCTTATAGCAGGACAAATGGTTATGCTGTGGAGAATGCTATCAGTGAGATGCTGTATAGAATTTGGGCAGAACTTTCGGATGTGTTGAAAATGGCTTATCTTGAGGATCACTGACAATTCATTCAGCTCTGATGGTACAGATATGGTGAATACCAGTATTGCCACATTATGCCCAGGGGTGGACCATCACTTCTGGTGCAGAAGAACAATCATAGTGTGGTGAGATTACATCATTTTGGAAACCTGGTATGACCAGCAGTTGCTTCAGAACTTCAGAATGAGGAAACAGAACTAATAGAGCTGTGTGAGGGGCTTGCATGAATCCTCCAGCACCAGAACATTCGATTCAGGAAAGCCATACTAGTTCAGAAGCAGGTGGCTGTGGAAGTGGTTACACCAGAAAGTTATAAATCCATTGCAAAGCACTATGGTCTGGAAGGTCTACTGTCAGACTCATGTAAAAAGCAACAGAGTCTCCTGTGGCACCTTTAAGACTAACAGATGTATTGGAGCATAAGCTTTCGTGGTGAATACTCACTTGCATCTGATGAAGTGGGTATTCACCCACGAAAGCTTATGCTCCAATACATCCGTTAGTCTTAAAAGTGCCACAGGACTCTCTGTTGCTTTTTACAGATTCAGACTAACATGGCTACCCCTCTGATACTTGTCAGACTCATGGTTGTGCAGGTCTGTGAGGGCAATTAACACTTTTACCTCACTCACCTTGTCTCTCTAATGTCCTTGCAGCTACAACTACACTACATACTGTGACAGGGCATCTCAGTACTGGTTGATCATCTCTGATGCCTCAGTCTTTTGATCTGGCGTTAAATCGGGGGATATCTTCACCTGCTTGGGAGGGTTGCTCTCTTGAGACAGAGCCTCTGGAATGACCACACATGCCTCTGGACCTGCCAAGACTTCAGGAGGTTGATATGGTAGATCTGCTCTTGTTTCCGATGACCCAGCTGTCACATTTTGTAGTCTACTTCTCCAATGGGCTCAACCACTTTGGAGGGTCCCTGCCACTGGGCCAACAGCTTACTCTCTGCCATAGGCACTAGTACCATCACCCGGTCTCCAGGTTGGAACTGTCAAAATTTTGCTCGGCAGTTGTACTGGGTTTGTTGGGCCTCTTGCATTTTCTCCAAGTGCTCCCATACGATGGGGATGACTCGGGCTATCCAGTCTCTCATCTGTAGCACATGTTCGATTATGTTTCTCCCTGGGTTGGGTTCTTCCTCCCAAATCTCCCTGGCTATGTCTAATATGCTGCGGAGTGACGTCTGTATAGTAGTTCAAAGGGGATAAACCCAGTGGAGGCCAGAGGAAACCTCCCGGGTGGTGAACACGAGGTAGGGCAGTAAGATATCCCTGTCTTTCTGGTCCCGACTTACCACTTTCCTTAACATGGCCTTGAGGGTCCTGTTGAACCTTTCCACAAGGCCATCTGTCTGTGGGTGCTAGACCGAAGTCCACAGGGCCTGTACATGGAGTAAAGTGCATAGGTCCTTCATTAGTTTTGACATGAAGGGAGTCCCTTGATCTGTCAATATCTCCTTCAGCAGCCCTACTTGGGCAAAGATCTCCACTAGTTCTTTCGCTATTGTCTTGGAGGCTGTGTTCCTCAGGGGGACGGCTTCTGGGTACTGAGTGGCATAGTCCAGGACAACAAGCACATGCTGGTGGCCTCAGGCCGTCTTCTTCAGGGGACCTACCAGGTCCATGGCTATCCACTCAAATGGGACCTCTATGATTGGAAGAGGCACTAAAGATGTTCTTAAGTGGGGACGGGGGCTATGTAGTTGACACTCGGGGCAGGAGGTGCAAAAGCACTGGACTTTTTTTGTGTACTCCTGGCCAAAAAAATCTTTGTAGGATCTGTTTCAGGGTCTTTTCCACCCCTAGGTGCCCCCCAAAAAGTGACTGTGGGCTAGGCTCAGCATGGCCTTCTGATGTTTCCTGGGCACCAGGAGTTGCTGCACCTCCTATCCCACCCCATATAGCAGATCCATCTTGATTATGAAGTAGGGTCCTGGTCCCTGAGCTTTTCCCTCCACGGGCTCCCCATCTATTTCAGCAACCTTCTTCCTGGTGTTCTCATACCTCAGATCTTCTGCCTGGTCCTGCCCGAAATTTCCCCTTGCAGGACTGAGCTGTCTGAGCTTAAGGGGGCCTGTCTCTGTCCCCAGGTTGGTGGCATTGCAGCTGGGCCCAGCCTCTGGTGCATCTTCTGTTGGAGTGGCCTCCCTGTCTGCTGCCTGTGTCTGCCTGCCTACGAGGATGGCCTTCTGGGCCTGGGTCAGAATCTGGGTCCCTAAGGCCTTGGTTATCCTCCTTTCCTGCTTGGTCTTCCTGACATTCCCTGGAGTGAGGAACAGATCGTAAGCTATCTCAGGGAACATTGGGGGATGGCATTCTTCTGGGGATGACTCCTTAATCTCAGGATTATTTTTTCCCTCCAACCCCTCTGGCAGGAGTAAACTTCCAAACCCCGGGAAATCTCTCCCTATGAGTACAGGGTACGGGAGCTTAGGGACCACTCCTGCAGTTACCCCGGTAGTGTTCCGCTGAATCTCGATCTTCACTGGGATGATAGGGTAATAACTAACTGCCCCATGAATGCATGTTATCCCCGTGCGCTTGGCCTGCATCAGCTGGCTACATTTCACTAGCTTCCCTGAGATGAGCGTAATGACGCTCCTGGAGTCCACAAGCGCCATGGTCTCTACCCCATTCAGCCTTACTGGCCTTATATACTTATGTGGAGTCACTGCGACCCCCATAAAGTGGATTAGGGTGCAGGAGTCTGCCCAGTTTCCCAGGTTACATTGCATGGGCTCCTCAGCATTTGGACATTGGGCTGCTATGTGCTCCAACTCCCCACATGCGTAACACCTATACATGGCCCTCGTTGCTCCCCTGTCTTTTGGGCTACGGGGACTGACCCCGCGGTCCTCTCTGCTCAGTTCTCTCCATCCCTTTGTGGCCTCTGGGTGACCCTTGGCTCCTCTCTTCTTCCACCTAGTCCTTCCCAGGTTCTCAACTGTCCGAACTCCCAGGATCGGGGACGATCGTTCAATTCGGAGCAAATGTTCCCTGGGTGTTCAGGAACGTCCCCTGGCTGTCGTTCTTCTCTCCAACAGTGCAACCACCTCATCATATGAGGAGGGGTTGTTCTGGCCTACCATTGCACGAACCCCGGAGCCAAGGTGACAATAAGGCCCTATTGGGTCCCAGAAGCCAAAAGGGAAGAAATCAAAGCCAAAGTGAAGAAAATGTTGGAACTAGGGGTCATTAAAGAATCCCACAGTCAATGGGCCAGCCTGATCATGCTGGTGCCCAAACCCGATGGCACCACAAGGTTCTGTAATGATTTTTGCAGACTGAATGAGGTATCCCAGTTTGATGCATACCCTATACCCAGCATAGACGAGTTAGTTGACCGACTGGGCAATGTCTGGTTCCTGACTACCCTGGATTTGACAAAGGGGTACTGGAAGATTCCCCTAGCCAAGGAAGCAAAAGAAAAGACTGCTTTTTCAACACCAGAGGGGTATTTCAATACACTATCATCCCCTTTGGGCTGCAGGGGGCCCCAGCCAAGTTCCAGCGCCTCATGGATAAGCTGTTCCACCCCCATGCCACTTATGCCGCCACATACCTGGATGACATGATTATCCATGTCCCAGACTGGGAAACTTACCTGGGAAAGGTGGCAGCGGTACTGAGTACCCTGAGGAGGGCGGACCTCACAGCCAACCCTACCAAGTGCACAATAGGACTAGCAGAGGCTAAATACCTTGGGTACATTGTGGGGAGAGGCATAGTAAAACCCCAACTAAATAAGCTGGAGGCTATCCAAAATTGGCCCCGGCTGAACCGAAAGAAAAAAGTCTGAGCATTCCTAGGCATAGTGGGGTACTACCAGCGATTTATCCCCCACTTCACCACCAGAACAAGTCCTCTGACAGACCTGGTGAAAGCTCAGGGTCCTGACATGGTGAAATGGACCAATGTGGTGGACAAGGCCTTCACGGACCTACGGACAGTCCTCTGCAGTAAGCCCATGCTCATAGCCCTGGACTTTACTAAAGATTTCATTTTACAGACTGATGCATCCGAAGTAGGGTTGGGGGCGGTCCTGTCACAGATGGTGGAAGAGGACAAAAACCCAATCCTTTACCTTAGCAGAAAGCGCCTTCCAAGAGAACAGAAATAGGCAGTGGTAGAGAAGGAATGCCTCCACCGTCAAGTGGGCCATGGAAACTCTGGGATATTACCTGCTAGACCGGAAATTTATCCTAGTAACCGACCATGCCCCCCTCCAGTGGATGCAATGGAACAAAGACAAGGTGGTTCCTGTCCCTCCAACCATTCCAATTCTGCATACAACACAGGGCCGGAAGCCACCATGGCAATACAGGTGGCCTGACACAAGTACACTGACGACCTAAGTTGCCCAACCCCATGGAGTTCAGCCACCGGGAGGGATATGTTACAGGGTCAGGCCAGACGGCTACAGGAGAGTGCAGGAAGGAAGGTATATTAGCCTCAGGATAAGCTGGTCCCTTTTCCCCTGGTAACTGAGCAGGGGTTACTCCAGGTTAATTAGGACACCTGGAGCCAATTAAGAACCTGCCAGTACAGGCTAAAAGCCTTCCCCCCAGCCAGTCCGGGGGGTGATAGGCGTTGTGAGAGTGGAGGCGAGCTGTTGGAGAGCTGAGCGGTGCGGAAGCTGACAAGAACCAGGGAAGAACCCCACAGGTATAGAGATTGGGGAGAAACCCTATCCTAGACAGGAGCTAAGGACCCTTCCAGGTCCAAAGACCTGAAGAAAAGGACCCTTCTAGAGGGGAGAGACTGAGCCGTGTATTTGCTGTTGTGCTGTCACGCCTGGAAGGGCTACTAGAGACTAAGAGCTCTCCCTCCCCCGGCAGGAGGTTTGGGAGGAACCTCGCCCAAGCAAAGTGGGAGTAATAAGCCAAGGAGCATCGGGAAGTAACCCAGGGAAGCTAGCAGCTTTTCCTGGGAACTGGCAGCGTGAGGCTGCTACTCGTAGGGTCCTTGGGTTGGGGCCTGGAGTACAGGGTAGGCCCAGGCCCACCCTCACCCCCTTTTCCTCTCACTGGATGTCCACCGAGGAGGCCAGAAGACCCAGTGAAGCAGTGAGGGCCTAGCAGGCCCAGAAACGGGAAGGCTGCTTGGAGACAGAATTTCCCCGCCAACTATAAACAGAGGGGGTAAATTCTGAGAGATGAGACACGATCCTGACCCATCATTAGAAGGAAGCGTGGGACCCACTGAGGCGGAGAAGAAGCCCTGTTACAATACAGAAATTTAACATGGCACACATTAAAAGGACTAAAAACTGGCTGATTGATAGGTCTCAAAATATAACTGTAAACAGATAATTGTCATCAAATGGATGTGTTTCTAGTGAAGTCCCGCAGGGATCAAGTCTTGGCCCTACACTATTTAACATTTTCATCAATGACCTGGAAGAAAACATAAGCTCATCAATTATAAAGTTTTCAGATGCCACAAAAATTGGGGGAGTGGTAAATAATGAAGAGGGCAGGTCATTGATACAGAGTGGTCTGATTGCTTGGTAAGCTGGGAACAAGCAAAAATGTGTGTTTTAAAACAGCTACATATAAATATACACCTAGGAACAAACATTGTAGGCCATATTTACTTGTTGGGGGAGTCTATCCTGGGAAGCAGTGACACTGAAAAAGATTTGGGGGTTGTGGTGGATAGTCAGCTGATCACGAACTCCCAGTGTGATGCTGTGGTCAAAAGGGCTAATGTGATCCTGGGCTGCATAAACAGAGGAATCTTGAATAGGAGTGTCAAGGTTCCTTCCCCACTCTTAACTTTAGGGTATAGATGCAAGGACCTGCATGAGAAGCTCTAAGCTCAATTAACAGCTTAGATCTGGTCTGGCTGCCACAACTCCCAAGAACTAATTCCCGTCACTGGATAGCCTTGAGAGACTCTTCACCAATTCCCCGGTGAACACAGATCCAACCCTCTTGGATCTTAAAACAAGGAAAAAATCAATCAGGTATTAAGAAAAAGGCTTTTAATTAAAGAAAAGAAAGGTAAAAGAAAACCCTCTGGGAGAGATTAGCATACCAGCTACTCTCACAGACAACAGATTCCAAACACAGAGGATGCTCCCCTGGGCAAACCCTTAGTTACACACACAAAAATACCCAAATACCCAATTTGACTATTCCTCTAATTGCACAAGACAGGTTACAAAGAAATAAACATAAACCTATTTATTTCCTTCACTAATACTCACTACTTAATAAGAGGCTGAATTCTGGAGCTTTCCCACTCCGGTCCAAAGTGAAACTCACACAGACAAAGGGAACTTCCCTCCTTCCCTTTGAACCATCTTGTCCTCCCATTGGTTCCTCTGGCCAGGTGTCAGCTAGGCTAGGTGAACTTCTTAACCCTTTACAGGTAAAAGAGGCATTAACCCTTAACTATCTGCTTATGACAAGGAGTAAAGAGGTTATTTTATCTCTGTATCTGTCCCTGGTGCTACAGTTGCTGGAATACTGCATTCAATACTGGTGCCCACAATTCAAGAAGGATGTTGATAATTTGGAGGCACTTCAAAGAAGAGCCACAAGAATTATTAAATGATTGAAAAATATGCCTTATAGTGAAAAACTAACTAAATTGATCTGTTTGAGTCTAACAAGGAGAAGGTTATTAAGGGGTGACCCGATCACTGTCTATAGTACCTACATGGGGAACAAATATTTGATAATAGGCACTTCAATATAGCAGAGAAAGGTATACAACAATCCACTAGTTAGAAGTTGAAACTAGAAAAATTCAGACTGGAAATAAAAATCAAAATTTTAACAAGCAGGGTAACTAAGAATTGGAAGAATTTAGCAAGGATTGTGGTAGAGTAATGAAAATGTTTAAAACAAGATTGGATGTTTTCCTAAAAGGTATGCTCTAGTTCAAAGAGCAATTAATTCAGGAATTAATTGATTAATTCTATGAGCTGTGTTATGCAGTAAATCAGACTAGATGATCACAGTGGTCCCTTCCATCTTTATAATCTTTGAATCTATGAATTAGCACACTTTTAGTCCTCTGGAATTTCCCTGGTATTCCAGATTTTTAAAGTGGGCCAGAGATCTCCTCAGCCAACTGTATTAAGACTCTTGTGTGTAAGTTCTCCCAGTCTGCTGATTTTAAAATGTTTAAAAGCGGAGACTAAGGGGGGATATGATAGAGGTATATAAAATCATGAGTGATGTGGAGAAAGTGGATAAGGAAAAGTTATTTACTTATTCCCATAATACAAGAACTAGGGGTCATCAAATGAAATTAATAGGCAGCAGGTTTAAAACAAATAAAAGGAAGTTCTTCTTCACGCAGCGCACAGTCTACTTGTGGAACTCCTTACCTGAGAGGTTGTGAAGGCTAGGACTATAACAGACTTTAAAAGAGACCTGGATAAATTCATGGTGGTTAAGTCCATTAATGGCTATTAGCCAGGATGGGTAAGGAACGGTGTCCCTAGCCTCTGTCTGTCAGAGGGTGGAGATGGATGGCAGAAGAGAGATCACTTGATCATTGCCTGTTAGGTTCACTCCCTCTGGGGCACCTGGCATTGGCCACTGTCGGTAGACAGGATACTGGGCTAGATGGACCTTTGGTCTGACCCGGTATGGCCTTTCTTATGTTCTTATTATCCCTAGTTGATGCCATTTAACATCTTAGTTATTTATGGACCAAAAATATTTCATCATCCTCATGTGACATATGTACATCATCCTGCTCCTTTCCAAATACAGAACAGAAGTACTGTGATGGATTTGAGAAGTAGGGGACTACTGCATAGCTACTTCCTCATGGCCAAATGAAGAAAAACTTTGTGAACCAGGAAGTGGCTGGAAATAGCAGCTGCATGGCTAGTGAGAAGCTGCAGAGGAGCTGAAGGCACAGCCATATGGCAAGCAAGAAGCTGGAAAGAAACTGAACTCAGATCACAATCCCCAGGAACTATATGCAGTAAAGAACAGGCAGTGACTGCCAGATGTTACAGCTAGTGCAGGTCTGGGTGTGACTTACCGGGAAGCAGCAGTGGTTGGGCAAGGAATCAGTTCAGACTCAATGAGAAACACTAACTGTTTTCCAGGCAAAACACTTGCCTGGAAACCTGCAAGCCCTTATTTGCTTGGAATAGAGACTGGAGTTGAGGAAGCACCCAAGGCACTAGTCTTGAAAAGCCCTGACTCTCCATTGGACTGCACCAGGGACCCAAACATTTACTGCTGGTGCTCACTTGAACTGTAACTGTTTAAGTCTCTGTACCTAGGGAATATGCAACATTTCCCTTTCCTGCCAGACCTGGAAGAAATAGAAATATCATGGTGATGAGGATAGGTCTAATAACCTAAACAGAATGACGTAGAGAGCAGATTGGGGAAGAGAGAAGAAAGACACAGGAATTTTGGGAAGCAGAGAAGGTGGAGGGATATTGGAGAGAGGAAAGACTGAGGTTAGAGACATCTGGACAAAAGTGTCTGGGGGATTTTCAGACAGGATGGACAGAAGGAAGAGTTTGGAATAGGAGGGAGAAACCAAGGTGAGTTTGGGGAAAGGGAAAAGAGACTATGGAGCAAGAAGGTATTGTGGCAGAAGTATAGAATTTGGTGCAGGGAAAAGAGAAAGTGCCTTTGAGACAGGGGAAGCCATCAGAAGAATTTGTAGGAATCCTGGGAGTCTGGGAGTGTTTTACATGGAGGGGAAATGGGGGGGGGAGGCGGTTGGCAAGACATGAGATTGGGAGATTGATAAAGAGAGTAAAAATTCAGTACTAAAGACTGCTAGCAGAAAGGCCTGTAGTGCACAGGACAGGAGCCAAAGACTGTGTCATAGGAGAAGAAGCAGGAGGAAGGCTTCTTTGACCACCAGATGAGAGATGGGGTCCATCTATTGAGGAAGGGGAAGAGCATATTTGGATACAGACTTAGCGAGGAGGGCTTTAAACTAGGTTCAAAGGGGGCAGGTGACCAAAGTCCACTGGTAAGTAAAAAACATGGAGACTTGGGAGAAGGGTCAGAATTTGTGGGGAGCATGGGCTGTTATAGCAGAGATAAGGGAGAGACAAGAGAGAACTGTGGGAGAGGAATAAAAAAAGGTATCTTAGATGTCTGTATAATAATACGAGAAATATGGAGAATAAGCTGGAAGAATTCAAAATGCTAGTAAATAAACACAACTATGACATAGGTGGCATGACAGAGATATTGGTATAGAAGGGTACAGCTTGCTCAGGAAGGACAGGAGGGGAAAAAGGGAGAAGGTGTTGCCTTATATATTAAAAATGTATAAACTTGGACTGAGGTTGAGATGGACAGATGAGACAGACTTGTTGAAAGTCTCTGGGTAAGGATAAAAGGGGTAAAAAAGGGTGATGTCATGGTAGGGGTCTACTACAGACCACCTAACCAGGAAGAAGAGGTGGATGAGGCTTTTTAAACAAAACATCCAAAGCACAGGACTCGGTGGTGATGGGGGACTTCAACCACTCAGACATCTGTTGGGAAAATAACACAGAATATCCAAAAAGTTCTTGGAATATATTGGAGACATTTTGTTTTATTTCAGAAGGTGGAGAAAGCTACTAGGGGAGAGGCTTTTCTAGATTTTATTTTGACAAACAGGCAGGAACTGGTTGAGAATTTGAAGTGGAAGGCAGCTTTGGTGAAAGTGGTCATGAAATGGTAGAGTTCATGATTCTAAGGAATGGTAGGAGGGACAACAATGGATTTCAAGAAGGCAGACTTTAGCAAACTCAGGGAGCTGGTAGGTAAGTACCCATGGGAAGCAAGTGTAAGGGGAAAAACAGCTGAAGACAGTTGGAAGTTTTTCAAAGAGACATTATTAAGAGCACAAGAGCAAACTATCCCACTGCATAGGAAAGATAGGAAGTATGGCAAGTATCAGTGACTCGGAAACAGGTAATGTCATTTTTGACAGAGTGCTACTCCCCATCCCCCTTTGCCCATTCAACCCTTCCTAAATAGGTTGTAACTATTGATTTTTATGTCCCAGTTATGTGAATCATCCCACCAGGTTTCAGTAAAAAACTATTATATCAAATTTATACTCATAAATCATCAGTTCTAATTCTTCTTTGTTACCCAGTCTTCTAGCATGAGTGTGTAGACAATTCAAGAATTTCTTCTTTTTGTAGCCTTTGGTTTTTTGATTAATTTTGTTCTCAACATCTTGATTTTGTGCTGAGTGCTCATATCTTCCCTCTTTTTACTCTTCCCTTTTGCTATTAGTGTAACCCTCTCCTTACTTCTCTAGCCAGCCTGTCCCCAAGGAGATTGGTTTGTCTACTGAGGAGGAGGAAGCCATCCAAACTATATGGTCCCCTCTCACTGTAGAAGATGGACCAATATTCAACACCATAGCCCTCCACCTTGCACGATTTACCCAGCCAGTGACTCACTTATAGAATCTTCTACCTTCTCTCTTCCTTTGCTCATGAGAAAGAAAGGATCTCAGAGAAGACTGCTTGGATGTTCTTCTTGAGCATGCGTCCAAGTTCCCTGAAGTTGTGTGCTATCTGTATGATATCCATGATGCTGTGTCATTGGTGCCAATATGAATCATTACCAATGGATCCTTGCCAGTCGACTTCAGAAGCCTAACCAATTTTAGAGTGATGTCTCATCTCTTGGCTCTGGGAAGGCAGTACACCAATCTGATGTACACCTGTCCCTTTCAGAAAGTTCTTTCAGTTCTTCTGAGTATTGGATCTCCAGCAAGGACTGTCTGTCTTCTTTGAATGGTTGGAGAACTCTTTGCAGGTAAGCCTGATTTTCTTACAGGTTTGACCAAGCTGCCATCTACACATGTGTCCCATATATCTCTTTATTCCCTGGGACCTCCGGGATCTTGAGAGGTATCTTCCATAGTTTCCATCATGAGTATCTGGTATTGAATTGAAACTTCTGTGTGGAATTCCTCCTGCTTGTCTTCTCTCTGGTGGCCTTAGTCTGCCTATCCTCATCTGTCTCTAACCATGTAGACTCTTGTAGTGACATCTTGCCTCTGATGGTTATGAACTGGCAGGCCTCCTCTCTGGTGTTTCCTGAATCTGGTTGGTTTGGAACTTCTCAGCTTCTTGGATTCTAAGTAGCATCACAACTTGCCCCTCTAAGCCAAGAATCTTTTCCTCCAGCACAGCCACTAACTTGCACTTTATGCACAGGAAATCCCTTCTGCCTTTATGCAGGAAAGAGAACATAGCACATCTGTTGCACATCACTGCCACTATTCCATTGTTGGTCATTTTAATATCTGAAAGGAAAGCCTCTCACATTCCCTTTCCAAACTTCCTCCAAAACTCATCTGTTAGCTACCGCTGTTCTCAGCTCTTGAGTTCACTCAGCAAGTGACTTTTTTATATCAAGGCTTCCCTGCTTAGCTCAGCTCAGCTCAGCTCAGAACCTCACCACCAGAGAGAAATTAACAACTCAAAGATTTCAAATAGCTGTGATGATCAAAGGTTCAAAGCCTAGAGCCTTGCAGCCTTTAGCAAGATACGGATCAAAGCTTCAAGGTATTATTAAGAGGCCCTCAGCCCAGCTATGCAGCTTGTACACAGAGAACAAACAAACAAAGAATCAAGCAAACAACTCAGACAGACCAAATGCACAACTCATCAAGTCCTGCCACCTCCAAGCACAAAGTCTGGAGCTGGAACTACTCCCTCCAAAATTCCCCTGTTAGCTGCTTCTCTCTGCTGACTCTTCCAGCCAAATAAATGGTGTAGCCAACCAAGCAGCCTACTACAGGCCAGCTGCACACATTAGGTTGGCTGGAGACTGGCTTTACTGGACGCGCTGATTCCTGACAAATATTTTCACACTGAAATGTTTTGTTTTCGCTCAGGCCAACATTAAACCACAGCCTCCTAAACTGCCACAATGATATATGGGAGTTGTAGTTTAGATCCCTTATGTCCTATTCTCCTCTATGGGCCGAGTGCACTGGTTGGATTACATCTCCCATGATGCATTACAGCCATGTGACCCCCCTGAAGCACAACAACAGGTCAGCAATAGGGGTAGATATGAGGCACCTGAACCACAGCTCCCATGAGGCATCATGGTATCTTAGGTGGACACAGATTAAAGTCTATCAGCATTAAACCTAAACATTTTGATTTGGCTTGATTAATCAGAATATTTAATATTTGATTTTCCTGACAGAAATTTTCATTTTTCAGCCAAAAGTTTTGTTTTCTTTCAAAAGTTTTCAGTTTTCAACTCTTTTGAATACTCTTTTCTTCTTATCAAATAACCCAAAGACTTTCTACTGTTCCCTCACTAGGACTGCATCCCCACCAAACTATAAGACTCACCTCCACCTTTTCTATCACCATTGTTACAGGAGGCACTATAGATAGCTGCAGTTCACAGAGCCCTGGGCTGGAATCCAGAGTAGAGGGTGGGCCCGGGTTCCCCCCAAACCTCCCAATTGACCTGGACTGTGGGTTCTTCCAGAGGGGAAGGTCTCTGGGCTGTTCCCCAACCCACATGGTGAATCTCTGAGGCAAGAAAATCCACCAATAAGCACAGGACCCACCAAGATAGAGGAGGAACTATGTCACACTGGTGTCTGAAGTGGGATCTTGGGGTGCACAGTGCGGCAGAAGAAGGAGGGTGATTAAAAAACAAACAAACAAACAAACAACAAGAACAACAACAACAAAACAAAAAAAAGGGAGAGGGATTATTTTTTTTCACCACAATGGATGACGTAGTGCGGGCACTGATACAAGCTACAGCGGCCCAGCAGGAGGCTACCCGTGTCCAGACAGCCGCCCAACAAGAGGCAGTGCGGCTGCAGCAAGAGACTAATCACCTGCTGATGAACCAGGCTGCTCAAGACCGAGCTATGTTGCGGGAACTGGTTAACAGGGTAAAGTCCCTTACAGAGTTGAATCGCCATGATGGGATGCGGCTCATACGGGCCAGCCATTGGCTGCAGAAAATGACACGGGAGGATGATGTAGAGGCATACCTTCTGGCCTTTGAGAGGACAGCCCTACGGGAGGCCTGGCCTCGAGATCAATGGTCTGGCATTGTCAGCTGCTGCAGAAGGCCTACCATGATCTGCCTGAAGAGGCTGCGGCAGACTACCCCCAGCTGAAAGCAGAGATCCTGGCCAGATCTGGGGTAATGACAGCAGTGCAGGCCCAGCAGTATCACGGTTGGAGGTACCAGGAAGACAAAACCCTGCGGTCCCAATGATATGACCTCATCCATCTCGCACGAAAGTGGTTGCAAACAGAGTCCCGGAGTCCGGAAGAAATACTAGCGGTTCTGGTCATCGACCGATACATGAGGGGACTACCACCAGACCTTCGTGCCTGGGTAAGCCAGAACGAACCCTCCACCTATGACGAGGTTGTCGCCCTGGTAGAGAGGCGAAGGACAGCGAGGGAGCTGACCGAACCAGTTAAGGAAGAGGCACCCCGGGTTAAACTAGCAGCACCAAGCCCTAAAGTTCTGGTGACTGGGCCACCAGGAGGGCCCAGGTGGAAAAAGAGAGAGGCTGAAGGCCCATCAGAGGCCACAAAGAGTCGGAGCACTGAGGGAGAAGAGGATTGTGATGTTAGACTGCCCAAACCAAGAGACCAGGGAACGCCTAGGGCTCCATACAGATGTTAAGCCTGCACGGAGTGGGGACACATAGCTGCACAGTGTCCCAATGCTGAGGAGCCTATGCAGTGTAACCTGGGGAATTGGGCAGATCCATGCTCCCTAATCCACCTTGTGGGAGTCTCACTAAACCCACATATGTATACCAGACCAGTGAAACTAAATGGGGTAGGGACCACGGCACTGGTTGATTCGGGGAGTGCTATCATGCTTATCTCAGGGAAGCTCGTGAAGCGTAGTCAGCTGCTGCAGGCTAAACGTACGGGGATAACATGTGTCCATGGGACAGTTACTTACTACTCCACCATAATAGTAAAAATCGAGATCCAAGGGAACATTACTGAGGTAGCAGCAGGTGTAGTCCCTAAACTCCCATACCCGGTGCTCATAGGGAGGGACTTCCCAGGGTTTGGAAACTTACTCCCAGTAGGGGGATTGGAGAAAGATGGGGACCCTCAAATTGGTGAGGCATCCACAGCAGACTGTCAATCCCCAATCTTCTCTGAAATATCCCCAGATTTGTTCTCCACTCCCAGACAGGGTAGAAAGACAAAAAGGGAAAGAAGGGCAGCTAAGGCCTTGGGAAGCCGAATACTCACCCAAAGCCAGAGGGTCGCTCTTGTAGGTAGGCAGACCCGCGCAGCTGAAAAGGAGGCCACGCAGGAGGGAGAAGCACCTGAGTCTGACCCCCACCCTGATGCTTCTGAACCAGTAGAGGCAACTGGGCCCCTAGATCTGGGGCCGATTAGCCCCGGGAGAGGAAATTTTGGACAGGACCAGGCAGAAGACCCAAGGTATGACAACATTAGGAAGGAGGTGACTGAAATAGATGGTGTCCCCGTGGAAGGAAAAACCCAGGGACCAGGACCCTACTTCATAATGAAGAAGGATCTCTTATACTGGGTTGCACCAGTACAGGGGCAGAAGGTACAGCAGATTCTAGTACCTCAAAAACACCAGAATGCTGTATTAAGTCTTACTCATAGTCATCTTTTTGGGGGGCATTTGGGGATAGAGAAGACCCTGGCACGAGTCCTACAACGGTTCTTCTGGCCCGGAGTACATGAAGAAGTGCGGAGGTACTGTGCCTCCTGCCCAGAGTGTCAGCTGCACAGTCCCCATCCCCACTTGAGGGCACCTTTAGTACACATTCCCATCATAGAGGTCCCCTTCGAGTGAATAGCCATGGACCTAGTGGGACCCCTAAAGAGGGCTCGGGGCCACCAATATATACTTGTTGTTTTGGACTATGCTACTCGCTACCCAGAAGCCGTCCCCCTGCGGAACACGGCCTCTAAAACTATAGCCAAAGAGCTGGTGGGGATCTTTGCCCGAATGGGGCTACCGAAGGAGATATTAACCGACCAAGGAACCCCATTTATGTTGAAGCTAATGAAGGACCTCTGTACGCTGCTCCATATACATACCCTGAGAACTTCGGTCTACCATCCGCAGACTGATGGGTTGGTAGAAAGGTTTTACCGAACCCTCAAAGCTATGATAAGGAAGGTGGTAAGTCGGGACGGGAAGGATTGGGACACCCTACTATCCTACCTTATGTTCGCTATCTGGGAGGTACCACAGGCTTCAACTGGGTTTTCCCTCTTCGAGTTATTATACGGGCATCACCCCCCGTGGCATACTAGATATCACCAAAGAGATCTGGGAAGAGGAACCCAATGAGGGGAGAAATATAATAGAGCATGTAATGCAGATGCGAGACCGGATAGCCCAGGTTACCCCTATTGTACGGGAACATTTGGAGAAGGCACAGGAGGCCCAGCGAACCCATTACAACCACCAGGCAAAAGTGCAACAGTTCCAACCAGGGGATCGGGTTATGGTGTTGATACCCACGGCAGAAAGCAAGCTTCTGGCTCAATGGCAGGGGCCCTATGAGGTGGTTGAACCCATGGTGGAAGTAACCTACAAGGTGCGGCAGCCAGGATGCAGAAAACAAGAACAGATTTATCACATTAACAAAAAGACCTAACCCAGGAAAACAAGCCTTCCAAACAGGTGAGAGTGTCTCCCGATTTAACACGTGACCAGAAGAATGAGGTGTCTGAGATGATCTTCCGGAACTAAGATGTGTTCTCGACAAAACCGGGTCGAACAACCGAGACATATCACCACATCATCACAAACCCTGGGGCCAGAGTAACAATGAGGCCCTATTGGGTGCCAGCGGCAAAAAGGGAGGAAATAAAAGCAGAAGTAAAAAAAATGCTGGAGTTGGGGATCATCGAAAAATCCCACAGTCAGTGGTCCAGCCCAATCGTGCTGGTGCCCAAACGTGATGGCACCACAAGATTTTGCAACAACTTCCGGCGACTAAACAAAGTATCCCAGTTCGACGCATACCTCATACCTGGCATAGATGAGCTAGTGGACCGTCTGGGTAATGCCCGGTACTTGACTACCCTAGACTTGACAAAGGGGTACTGGCAGATTCCCCTTGCAGAAGAGGCAAAGGAAAAGACTGCATTCTCTACAACAGAGGGTCTTTTTCAATATACTGTCCTCCCTTTTGGACTACATGGGGCCCCAGCTACCTTCCAGCGCCTCATGGACAAGCTATTACGCCCACATAACAGTTATGCTGCTGCCGACTTGGACGATGTGGTCATTCATACCACAGACTTGGAAACCCACCTGGAGAAGGTGGAGGCAGTCCTCGATACCTTCAGGCAAGCTGGCCTTACAGCAAACCCTGCCAAGTGCACTGTAGGGTTTACAGAGGCCAAATATCTTGGCTACATTGTGGGAAAAGGTCTGGTAAAACCCCAAGTGAACAAGTTAGAGGCCATCCAAAATTGGCCCCGACCAAGTCACAAGAAACAAGTCCGGGCGTTCCTAGGTGTGGTGGGGTATTACCGACGATTTATCCCCCATTTTGCCACAAGGGCAAGCCCCCTGACAGACCTAGTGAAAGCCCGTGGACCTGATCTGGTGAGATGGTCTGACGCAGCAGAGGAAGCATTCACAGACCTACGGACTGCCCTCTGCAATAACCCCGTACTGATAGCCCCTGATTTTACCAAGGAGTTTATCCTGCAGACGGATACATCGGAAGTAGGGTTGGGGGCCGTTCTATCACAAATGGTCGGGGAGGAGGAACACCCAATTCTATACCTCAGTCGGAAACTCCTTCCAAGGGAACAAAAATATGCAGTGGTGGAGAGAGAATGCCTCGCTGTAAAATGGGCCATGGAAACATTGCGCTACTACCTTCTCGGGCGCAGATTTGTCCTCGTGACCGACCATGCTCCTCTTCAATGGATGCAGCGGAACAAGGAGAAGAACACAAGGGTGACCAGATGGTTCTTATCCCTCCAGCCTTTCGAGTTCCATGTGCAACACAGAGCAGGGAGCCGTCATGGCAACACCGATGGCTTGTCACGTATGCACTGTCTGGCATCCCTAGCTGCCCAACCCCTTGGCGTTGAGCAGGGGGGAGGGATATGTGACACACCCAGACCAGTGGGGTACAGGAGTCAGGTAGAGGGCAAATATACTGGTCACTGGATGAGTAGTTTTCTGTTCCCTGAGTGACCAGACCTATTGGGATCCAGGAAGTGGGCAAAGCCCGCCCACTGCTAAAGGATCCCCCCCAGCCTAAGGGGGGGTCCACAGGACCTGGAGATCAAAAAATTACGGGGGACAACTAATAAAAGAACAATGACAGGAGTGAGGTCAAAGGGTTAAACGAAGCAAACCAGACGGGGACACCAAGCAGAGAACCCTGGACAGCGCCCACTGCTCCTCAAAGGCGTCAAGGGAGCCAGTGGACGCCGCCCAGAGGAACTCTGCCCGGATACGTGAAAGAATGGAGGACCTGAAATACACACCACAGTCACAGGAAACTCCATCGGCCAACCTCCTTACTCTGGTTTTATAGATGGCCAGTTTCGCTAGGGCCAGAAGGAGGTTGACCAGGAGGTCCCGCGACTTTGTGGGGCGACGGATAGGGAGTGCATGAATAAAAAGGTGAGGAGAAAAGTGCAACCAAAATCTTAACAAAACATCTGTGAGGAGCTGGAATAGGGGCTGCAGCCTGGCGCACTCCAGGTAAACATGCGCTAGGGTCTCCCTCACGCCGCAAAAGGGTCAGGTGTCTGGGATAGGGGTAAACCGCGCCAAGTACACGCCCGTGCTCACGGCTCCGTGAAGGAGCTGCCAACTGATGTCCCCGGTGGGCTTCGGGATCAGAGCAGAATAAAGGCTGGCCCACTGGGGCTCCTCACCCTCTAGAGGTGGCAGGAGGTCCCGCCACTTCGTATCGGGGCGGGACGCAAGGGTGAGGAAATGAAGAACATGGAGCACGAGCGTGTATAGATGTTTCCTTGGCGCGGTCCGGAACAGAACCGGCTGCAGATGGTGCATCCGGCTCATGGCGAATGGACGGGGAGGGGGCTGGTTGGGTCCACGGGGCTGGGGCCCGATGAAAAAGTCTGGAGGGTTCGGAGTGGAGGGTGGGCGGGGCGTGCCCTCTCGCAGGACCCGGTCAAGATAGTCCCAAGCAGCGGGCGGCAAAGCAGCCTTCAGCTCCTGAAGTACGCGCCGGGGAGTACGAGGTCTGGAAAGCCCCATGCGCTGAGCAAGTCTCCCCGGTCGTAGTCCAGGAGGTCTCCAACTTTGGTGACTTCTGCTAGGACCAAGCTCTGGCGCACCATGGGGGACTCCGCCACTTGCACACGAAGCTGGGGGTTGTGTAGCAGGGGCTCCGCGAGGAGATCTGCCCCCACGGTGGCCGCCACGGACCTGGTCACTGAAAACAGTTTCCAGGTCCGGAGGAGGTCCTGCTAGAAGACAGGCAGCGCGGAGAGGCCTCGCGGAAGACCTCTCGGATGGAGACAAAGGAGCTGCCGGTCATATCAGAGCCCTCGGAAGCGGCGCAGGAAGGCGTGCACCAATACGCTCCATGCCGGACTACCTGCACCATAAAGGAGCCTCTGCAGGGCCTGGAGGCGGAAGACGTGGACCTGAGCGTGCAGACACTTCAGGCCCTGCCCTCCCTCCTCCAGGGGTAGATGGAGAACCCCCGCAGAGACCCAGTGCAGTCCTGACCAAAAGAACTCCAGAATCAACGTCCGGAGGGTGGTCAGGAAGCCCGGGGCCGGGACCAGGGTGTTGAGCCGGCACCAGAGCATGGACAGGACTAGTTGATTGAGCACCAGTGCTCTCCCTCGAAGGGAGAGACACTGGAGCAGTGTTGTCCATTTCCGGAGCCGCTCCGACACTCTGTCCTCTAAACCTAGCCAGTTCTCCGGTGGAGACGGATGCGTGGCAGAAAGGTAAACGCCGAGATAGAGCAGCAGACCCGCGCTCCACCGGATGGCCTGAAGCGCGGGTGGGAGGGAGCTCGCCTGCCACCCGTCCCCTACCACCAGGCCAGAGCTCTTGACCCAGTTGACCCGGGCGGAGGAGGCCGCCGAATAGATGGTCTGGCAAGCCTCCACCCACACCAAGTCGCCCAGGTCCTGGACCACGAGGAGCACGTCGTCGGCGTACGCTGACAGGACCAGCCGCAGCTCCGGCTCCCGCAGCACCAACCCTGCCAACCTCCTACGGAGGAGACAGAGGAAGGGCTCGATCGCCAGAGCATACAGCTGTCCCGAGAGGGGGCACCCTTGACGTACTCCTCGCCCGAAGCTGACCGGTTCGGTCAGGGTCCAGTTGAGCCTGACCAAACACTCTGCGGAGGCATACAGCACCTGGAGAAAACCCACAAACTGGGGCCCGAAGCCAAACGCTCGCAGAGTGCCCAGGAGATATCCGTGGTCCACCCTGTCGAACGCCTTCTCCTGATCCAGGGACAGGAGGGCGAATGACAGACCATCCCTACACCCGAGTTCCAAGAGGTCCTGGACCAGATACAAGTTGTCGAAGATGGTGCAGCCCGGGACGGTGTAGGTCTGGTCTGGGTGGATCACGTCCGCCAGCACGGACCCTAGCCGCAGCGAGACGGCCTTCGCTACGATTTTATAGTCCGTGCTGAGGAGCGAGATGGGACGCCAATTCCGTAAATCGTAGAGGTCCCCCTTCTTCGTCAATAAGGTCAGCACGGCTTGCCTGCACGAAAGAGGGAGGACCCCGCCCTGCAAGGACTCGGCCCAGATGGTGACAAGGTCCGGGCCGAGGACGTCCCAAAACACGCGGTAGAACTCCACGGTCAGCCCGTCTATGCCCGGAGATTTATTGGTGGGCATTCGGCGGAGGGCTTCTGAGAACTCGGCCAGAGTGAGAGGCAGCTCCAGCCGGTCTCGGTCGCCCGCGCTGACCGTCGGGAGTTCATCCCAGAGCATTCTGCAGGCGTTAGGATCGGTCGGATCCGGGGAGAAAAGGCCTGCGTAGAAGCCCCTGGCCCTCCCGCTCATTTCCTCCAGATCCGTGAGGGGTGTGCCGTCCTCTGCTAGAAGGCAGGTGACGTGCTTCTTGCCCCCCTCTTTTTCTCCAGGGCATAGAAGAAGCGGGAACCGCAATCCATCTCCCGAAGGAGGCGGATGCAGGATCGAACAAAGGCACCTCGGGCCCGATGGTCCTCGAGGGTGCGCAGCTCTTCCCGCTTCTCCCGGCACGCTCCGCAGAGGATGGATCACCGGGGCTGGCGGCCAGACGCCTCTCCAGCTCTAAGACCTCCCGTTCCAACTGCCCTATTGCCACATCCCTCCGTCGGCTGGCGCCCCGGGTGTAATCAAGGCAGAAGAGCCGGGCGCTCACCATCCCCACGTCCCAACACCGCCGCACCGAGGGAAAGGCACGCCGCTGCCCTCGCCAGGCCAACCAGAACTCCCGGAAGGACGCCACAAAGCCCACATCCTCCAACAAGCTATTATTAAAGTGCCAATAGGCCGGCCCCGGCTTCTCCGTGCAGAGAGAGGCTGTCACGGTGGCTAGATGGTGATCTGAAAAAGGGGCCGGCCGGACGCTGGAGGAGTGGGCCTGGGAAAGATGGAAGCGTGACATATAGATGCGGTCCAACCGGGAGTGGTACGACTGATGGACCTCCACCCGGACAAAAGTGAATGTCGAAACGTCATCCGGGTGGTGGTCACGCCAGACGTCCACCAGGGAGTGATGTTCGACGATCTCCCGGAGGACATCTGCGGCGGCCGGGTGCTGCTCAGTCCCCGAGCAGTCCCATTCCTCAAGGGTGGCATTAAAGTCCCCGCCCAGGACCAGGCACTCGCGCGGATCCAAGGTGCCGAGGAAGGCGGACGCCTGCTGATAAAAACACAACCTCTCCGGGCCCAACGTCGGGGCGTAAACGTTGATGAGATTAACCACAAGCCCCTCCATGCGGACCCGGAGGTGCAGCAGGCGGCCCGGCACAGCCTCGGCGACCCCCAGGACCTCAGGCCGTAGGTCGGGGGAGAACAGGGTCGCCACTCCAGCCGTATGAACTGTGAGGTGGCTAAAATAGACCCTGTCCCCCCACTCCAGCCACCAGCTAGGCCGGATCCGTATGGGTCTCCTGCAGGAAAATCACAGAGTACCCCCCCTCCCGAAGGAAGGAGAGCACCTGGCTCTTGCGGAGACCCATCCTACAGCCCCGGGTGTTTAATGTTGCGAAGATGATCGGTGCCATGAGGAGGGCTCAGGGGGATCCTCGCTAGCAGAGACACCCACGACCTCCGTCGGACCGCACAACAATCCGTGACCTACCCCATAGGCGATTAAGGAGTCACGGAAGAGGCAGACCCGTTGGTAGGCCACAGCGGCCTGCCTCCCGGTCCTCTTACCCTCCCCCATGAGGGCCCTCGCGGCCCGGAGGATCTGATGGAAATCCCCCCATCGCTGGAGTGCAAGCTGTACCTTGTTGCGGGAGCCACGGACGTCCTCAAGGAAGTCCCGTAGCTCCTCTCTCAGCGTATGGGGGGGTGGGGTCACTGATCTATGGCTTTCCCCCAGTGGGGCCCCTGTCACAGCCCCGTGGCCCACCGAGACGGGCAAGCAGGGGGCAGACCCTCGACGTGGCGTCCGATGGGCCGACGCCACGTGGCCCGCCCCAGATCCTGGCTCAATGGGGGGCGGGGGAGGGGAAATAGCAGCCCCTGGTGGGTCGGGACAGGGAAAAACAAAGGCCGCTCCTCGGGGGTCATCCTCTGGGATATAGAAGGAGACAGCCCCAGGGGTGACAAAAGCATCACGGGAAGTGGAGGGGACAGGGACGGGGTCGGTGTCAGGGGTAGGGCTGGAATCAGGAATAGAGACAGGGGAAGGGGCAATATTGGGATCGGGGGTCCCAGCAGCCAGGCCACTGGGTGGGGGGGGGTAACACCCCGCAAATGGGCTCAGGGATTTGTGGGGAGGGAGGTGGGCCCTCGGTGATGCCGGACTCGTGCTCCAAGGCAGACGGGGCCGGCGCCCTGCCGGGGCTCGGGGGTCCCGGATGTCCCTCCGTGCCGGGCAAAAGGGCAGTCCCTCCGGACGTGTCCCATCGCCCGGCAGAGGTAGCACCGGGCCTCCCCCATTGAATAATGTACCCGGTAGCGGGCCCCCTTGTAGGGGACCAAGAAGGACCCCTCGAGCGCCTCACCGTCACGTGCTGCCGGCGGCAGTTGTAACTGTACCTGCCGGCAGAACGAGAGGACGTGACGGAGGGCGGGATCTTTGCAGCCCAATGAGAGAGGGCTGACCACAGAGATCGGCCTCCCCAGGGTAGAGAGGGCGGGTAACAGGGCGGCATTTGGAAGGAAGGGAGGGACAGAAGTCAGGACCAGTCGGGCGCCCAGGTCTTCTAGCGGCTCCAGGGGGACATACACGCCCCCCCACCGCCAGGCCCTTCTCCACTGCCTCCTGGGCGGCGGCCTCCGATGCTAGGAAGAAGACGATCTTTCCGTACATCTTGGAGGCCGCCACAATGGCTGTGGGCCCCACCACCCTCGCCAACACCCGCACGTACGTCTCCACGTGGGGCGAGGTGGATACCAGGAGGCAACGGACACCATGTTTCCTGGTCAAGGTGGGGAAGGGGCCCCGGTCGCTATAGATGGTAGCAGAGGTGGTGGATGGGGGAGATGACGTAGTGGCAGGCGGGGGGGCCGCCGCCACCTGGGTGTATGCCCTGGGAGCTGGGGGTGGGACACCCATAGAGCTGGTGGAGGGAACAGCAGGGAGGGACGCCGCAGCTTGTTGCGGGGCCGTGGCAGTGGGGGCACCCCCTGCCATGGGGGGCCTGGCTTTTTTAGCGGGGTCTTTAGCCTTCTTCGTGCCCTGGCCCTTCCTGCTGGCTGGGGGGACTCCCCCAGAGTCAGAGGGGGCGAGGGACGTGGCAGCAGCGGAGGTCACCTCGTTACCCACCGCTGCCGGCGCTCCAGCAGGGATGGTAGTAGGTGGCTCGGCAGCGGCGGTTGAGGTAGAGGCTAGGGGGGATGATGGTGGGGCGGGTGGAGGAGGGGCAGCAGGGTCTGCCCGAGGGGTCTCACTCTCCTCGTCCCCTGCCATAATGAGGACGGGGGGAGAGCAAACACTGGAGGGGGGATAGGGAAAGGGGAAGCAGGTCGACCACTCCTCCCCGCTAGGCTGTAGGCAGGGGAGGAGGGCGCCAAAAAAGCAGGGGGTGGATAGGGGGGGCTATCAAGGGCTAGGGGTCAGTCACTGACTCAGGGAAGGTTTCCGGCTCCTCTTGTTGCACCAAGAAAGGGAGGAAATAACAGCATTGCGGGGGGGGGGTGTGCAGTGAGATAGAATTAAACTAAAACGGGGAGTGGCACAAGCGCATAGGAGGGGACATGGGCGCACGAGGGGAGGGGCTAATCAGGGCAAGGGGACCGCAGGGGGAAGGGAGTAACCAGGCGGGAAATGGGGCAGAGGAACCACGGGGCTAGCTTCGGAGGCTGGGGCGGGTCAAACAAAGGCTGCAGAGGGAAAGGGCGGGGCAGGCAAACAAACTGGAGCTAGCGAGGGGCTGGGGCAAGGGGGAGGGGCAAAAGGCAGCAAGGGGCAAATGGGTAGGCAGCAGGGGCAAAGCTGGGGGCTTGTTGCAGGGGGGGGTCAGTCAAAAGGGGGGGGGGTACGTGCACCCACGTGCGCTTGCAACAAAAAGAAAGTCCTTGGAAGCTGGCTGCTGTATCAGGCCCAATGGTGGCAACAGGGCGTAGCAAGCCTAGGTGAGCAGCTGAAATCCCAGAGGCAGGAGCTTGAGGTAGATGGTAAGTAGCCAGTGGGGGTGGTGGAGGGGGCAATGACGATGGTGGGGGTCGGGGGGGGACACAGACGGACCAGGGGGCAGGCTCCACGCCACACCCCCTGTGTCCCACAAACACAGTCTAGACCCCCACCACAAGAGCACAGTTCAAAAGTTACTCAGTCCGTGAGAACCCCTTCCACGGTGGTATGTTCTTACGTGCTCCTCTACTGGCAAATGGTCCTCTTCTCCTTCTCCTCCTCCTCGGGGCTTCAGCAGCTCCCAGCAGCAAACACAGCAGCTTTAGGCCGCAGTCTGGTGGCCAGCAGGAAGGATTCCTCTCAGGTGGTGGTTGACGGTGGTGGTGTCCTCAGCAGCAGGAGCAATGTCTGGCTCCCTCCCTCCCCTCCTCCGGGGAGTGGGCCAGCAGCCCCGCCCCCACAAGGGGCTGTGACTGAGCAGCAACAACCAAGGGGGGGGGGGTCTAGCAGCCAGCCAGCAAGCAGGTAGCAGAGATGCAGGGGAGGGGGGTTAGTCCAGCCAGGGGAGTAGCTGGAGCAGCAGCAACAGACAGCAGTTGTAGGGAAAACCCAGGGCCTAGAAGCAGGAGGAGCAGCTCTCTACCTCCCTCCCTCCAGGCCAGTGAGATACAGGAGTCTGTTCGAAGGCAAACACACTGGTCACTGGCTGAACAGTTGTCTGTTCCCTGAGTGACCAGACCTATTGGGATCCATGCTAAAGGATCCCCCCCAGCCTAAGGGGGGGGGGTCCACAGGACCTGGAGACCAAAAAATTACGGGGGACAACTAATAAAAAAACAGGGACAGGAGTGAGGTCAAAGGGTCAAACGAAGCGAACCAGACGGGGACACCGAGCAGAGAACCCTGGACAGCGCCCACTGCTGTGGTGAGAATAAGGAAGGTGTTTGGAGGAGGCCATGGGGAAGTAGCCCAGGGAGTTGTAGCTGTCATGCAGCTGTTACAGGAGGTACTATAGACAGCTGCAGTCCAGAGGGCCCTGGGCTGGAACCAGGAGTAGAGGGTGGGCTCGGGTTTCCCCCAAACCTCCCAATTGACCTGGACTGTGGGTTCTCCCAGAGGGGAAGGTCTCTGGGCTGTTCCCCAACCCACATGGTGAATCTCTGAGGCAAGAAAATCCGCCAATAAGCACAGAACCCAGCAAGATAGAGGAGGAACTTTGTCACACCATCAAAACAGAAACCATTGTAGAGTACCAAGGAGAATTCCTATATTAAATGATTATAGTGTTTTGTGGACATACACTACTCTATTTCCTAAAAAGTATCCCAAATATGGACAGAGCAGTGAAATTGTAATGTGCCGCACTGTGCATTAATTTATTTTTAAATTACACTAACTTAGAGACAAATAGGGTAAAGGTAGAAGCAGATGAAAAATCTGGGGATGAGTGTTATATGAAATCTAAAAGTTAATGGAAGAAAAAAAAATTGAGCCCCTGAGCTTTTATTTGGAGTGGTGGGGGATGAGAAGAAGAAAAAAAAAACAAATAAAAGATTGTGAAGGGGAAGAATGGTGCTCTGTTTGCATTGGGTGTACTTAAATGCATCACAAGATGAGCAAAACATTAGGATATGAAACCTAAAGGGCAATATAATCCCAAAGGAGAGGACTAGTTTCAAAAGGTTTATTAAAACGTAGCTTGCTTTACATAATGTTTAGGAAAAAATGCTGTGAAACTCTAACCATTTTTTCTTTCTTAACATTTAGTTCCTTTGCATTCTTTTTTGCTACGATCATTTCCCCTAACCTGTAGCTTTATTCTTGCTTTCTGTTTATAACCTTTACAATACTTTCATGAGCATATGCTATAATTCTCTTCCCTTTTCTTTATCTTCTTGTTCCTACAAGCTGGTTTGAATAAAGAAGTCATTATCAGCAAGTCCACAATGGGTCCAGACATCCACATTCAAGATGTTGTATAGATGATATATTGATCAGTCCTCAATGAGTAATAGTGTTCTAATGAAAAGCGCTCACAGAAGTTAATGTATCTGCTCATGCAAACCACAAATGAAGTATTCTGTGGCACAAAGGGTCTGGCCCTGTGAATTATAATTACTCCCTACAACAATAAAAGTCAGGAGTGGTTTTATTTATTTATCACAATCAATGAAAGTCTGTGGGCTACACACTGAAAATTCATTTTACAAACTAGCACTGAGACTGTTTGCTGTCTTTCAGTGTCCATTGAGAATTAACCCTGAAACTTCCACTGCAAATACCAAAGTAGATACTGCTGTACAGATACAAAGATTGCAATTTGTTCCAGTCCAGTTCAGGTTAAGAAATGTAACTGCTAAAATTCAGAGAGCAGTTGCTACATGTGAATGCTCCCTTTAGAGGAAGGATACATTAAGGAATTAGGGTGCACGTAAAGAGAGACTGAGTTTCTCTGGTTAACATATACTACTGTAAGACTCCCTGGTTTGTCAGTATTTGAAAATACTTTCACAAAGCTGCAACCTACAACTTTCCACAGTCTCTAATCCTGTTGTTAGGGCTGTTAATGTTTTAGTGGCTTTTTCTGTGTCCTTAAGGCATTGGATAGTAAAATAAAGCATCCCAGTCTTTCTGCCAACAGTAAGATGTACAGTATATCATAGAATCATATAATAGGGTTGGAAGGGACCTCAGGAGGTCATCCAACCCGCTGCTCAAAGCAGGACCAACACCAACTAAATCATCCCAGCCAGGGCTTTGTCAAGCCGGGCCTTAAATACCTCTAAGGATGGAGATTCCACCACCTCCCTAGGTAACCCATTCCAGTGCTTCACCATCCTCCTAGTGAAAAAGTTTTTCCTAATATCCAACCTAAACTTCCCCTACTGCAGCTTGAGACCATTACTCCTTGTTCTGTTATCTGCTACCACTGAGAACAGCCTAAAATCCATCCTCTTTGGAACACCCTTTCAGGTATTTGAAAGCAGCTATCAAATCCCCCCTCATTCTTCTCTTTGCAGACTAAATCATCCCAGTTCCCTCTGCCTCTCCTCATAAATCATGTGCTCCAGCCCCCTAATCATTTTTGTTGCCCTCTGCTGGACTCTTTCCAATTTTTCCACATTCTTCTTGTAGTGTGGGACCCAAAACTGGACACAGTACTCCAGATGAGGCCCACCATGCTGAATAGAAGGGAATGATCACTTCCCTCGATCACTAAAAGTGCTGAGGCAAAAAGGGCTAATATGATCCTTAATGTATAAAAGTAGGAAAGAGATTTGCCTCTGTACATAACGTCGGTAAGACCATTACTAGAATAATGAGTCCAGTGCATACTTCAAGAACGGTGTGGAAATCCTGGAGAAAGTTCAAAAGGAGGGCCACAAAAATGATCCAGAGGTTGGAAAAAAAGCTTTACAATGTGAGACTTAAGGAGGTCAACTTATTCAGTTTATCAAAGTGAATGTTGAGAGGTGTGTTGATCACTGTGTCTAGGTAAGTACACATGGAAAAGATAGGGATTAATATGAAAATTGAAAGGTGGCTAAGGAACTGGTTAAAGGAGAAAATATAACAGAGCAAGTCACCAGGACCTGATGAAATACATCCTAGAATAATCAAGGAGCTGACTGAGGAGATATCTGAGCCATTAGCAATTATCTTCAAAAAGTCATTAAAGATGGGAGAGATTCCAGAGGACTGGAAAAGGGGAAAATATAGTGTCAATCTATAAAAAGGGGAATAAGGACAACCAATGAAGTTACAGATCAGTCAGCTTAACTTCAGTACCTGGAAAGATAATGTAGCAAATATTTAAGCAATTCATTTTCAAACACCAAGAAAATAACAATGTGATAAGTAATAGTCAGCCTGCATTTGACAAGAACAAATCATCTCATATCAACCTAATAGCTTTCTTTCACAGGGTAATATGCCCCATGGAAGGGGGGAAGCGGTAGATGTGGTATATCTTAACTTTAGTAAGCCTTTGATATGGTCTCACATTACCTTCTATTAATCAAACTAGGAAAATACAACCTAGATGGAGCTACTATAAGATGGGTGCATAATTGATTGGAAAACCATTACGAGAGCAAAGTTATCAGTGGTTCACAGTCAAAAAGGAAGGGCATATCGAGTGGGGTCCCACAGGGATCAGTTCTGGGTCCAGTTCTGTTCAATATCTTCATCAATTATTTAGGTAATGAAAGAGGGTACACTTACAAAATTTGCAGACGATACCAAGCTGGGAGGCATTGCAAGTACTTTGGCGGATAGGATTAAAATTCAAAATGATGTGGACAAACTGAAGTCAGTAGGATGAAATTCAGTAAGGACAAATGCAAAGTATTCCACTTAGGAAGGAACGATCAGTTGCACACATACAAAATGGGAAATGACTGTGTAGGAAGGAGAACTTCAGAAAGGGATCTGGGAGTCATAGTGGATCACAAGCTAAATATAAGTCAACAGTGTAACACTGTTGCAAAAAAAGCAAACATCATTCTGGGATGTATTAGCAGGAGTGTTTGTAAGCAAGACACAAGAAGTAATTCTTCCACTCTACTCTGCGTTGATTAGGCCTTAACTGGAGTATTGTGTCCAGTTCTGGGCACCACATTTCAGGAAAGATGTGGACAAATTGGAGAAAGTCCAGAGAAGAGCAACAAAAAAGATTAAAGGTCTAGAAAACATGACCTATGAGGGAAGATTGAATTTGTTTAGTCTGGAGAAGAGAAGACTGAGAGGGGACATGATAACAGTTTTCAAGTACATAAAAGATTGTTATAGGGAGGAGGGAGAAAAATTTCTCTAACCTCTGAGGATAGGACAAGAAGCAATGGGCTTAAATTGCAGCAAGAGAGGATTAGATTGGACATTAGGAAAAACTTCCTAACTGTCAGGGTGGATAAGCACTGGAATAAATTGCCCAGGGAGGTTGTGGAATCTCCATCATTGGAGATCTTTAAGATTAAGTTAGGCAAACACTTTTCAGAAATGGTTTAGATAATACTTAGTCCTGCCATGAGTCAAGGGGACTGGATCTCTCAAGGTCCATTCCAGGGCTACGTTTCTATGATTCTATACCGAATGGTGAACTCTCAGGCTGGGAGTGGGGTTACTAGTGGAGTTCTCAGGGATCAATCTTGCTACCAATCTTTATTAACATTTTTATTTCTGACCTTGGCACAAAAAGTGAGAGTGTTCTAATAAAATTTGAGGAAGACAAAAAGTTGGGAGGAATTGCCAAAATGGAGGAGTATCAGAATATCACACAGGATCATCTGGATGATCTTGTAAACTAGAATAATAGAAATGGGATTCAATTTAATAGTGCAAAGTCATGCATTTAGGGACTAACAACAAGAATGTTTGTTATAAGCAAGGAACTTATCAGTTGGAAGAGACAGAGGAGGAGAAGACCTGGGTGTATTGGTTGATCACCATATGACTATGAGCAGTCAACGTAATGTGACTGAGAAAAAAGGCTAATGCAGTCCTAGGATGCATCAGGCAAGGTATTTCCAGTAGGCAGGTTGCAGGGGGGACCCGCAGAGCTCAGAGTCACCAGTGGAGGGGGATCCTGGAGCTCTGAGCCCCACGGGTGGTGTGGGCCCCTGGAGTTCCGAGCCCACCCGCAGCTGCCCAGGCCCCTCTTTTTGTCATGGATATTTTTAGTAAAAATCAGGGACAGGTCACAGGCTTCTGTGAATTTTTCATTATTGCCCATGACCTGCCTGTGACTTTTTTTTTAAATATCCATGCCAAAATCTTAGCCTTAATTATTAGTAACAGTAGCCTCAGCATATGCTCCCAACCTTCTTAACATAAACCAAAAAAAAAATGGCTTTTTAATTACTTCTTTTAAATATTGCAACACTTTGAGGAAGGTGAAATTATACTTGCAGAAGACTTTGATTGCACACTGATTCCTTACTAGGACATATTGGATTAAAAAGCCCAAGGTGGATAGGGAAGCTGGTTGTCTTCTCCATGTGAACAATTCAGCCTCTTAGATTGCTGGAGAAAATTGCTTCTAAGGGAACAGGATTATACATTTTATTTATACTGTCATCAGTATACATTCGAACAGATTTCATATTAAATTCTAAGTCCTTAATGAGGTGGACAAGATCTGAAGAAATTAGTGCCATTATATGGTGAGCTCGTTCACCATTGGAAGTAATATTTGATAGCTGGGATAGATCCCTGTAATGGGGTGGCACCTCATACCCCCAGGCTTCCTCCCTGGATCCTACCCTGGGCTCAGTCCTTGTTCAGTCCTTGCAGCCAGCCAGGAGCTTCTTCCTAGCTCCCCTGGTCCCTGCCCACACTGAGCTGTCTGTGGTTCTGCTGCTCTTCCAGCCAGCCAGGAACACCATCCTCTCTCTTCCAGCTCCAGGCTATGAGTTTGTTAGTTCTTAGCTTATGCCTGCAGCCTAGGCAAGAGCTGGCATCTGGTCTGCCAGTGTCACAAGTATCTATTGGTTCTATCCCTGCTAAAGCTCTATATGACTTTTTTTATAAGGATGGGCTTGTACCTAGAGGTAAAATGCTGTAATTGTACCATGAAAGAAAGAAAAAGAGCAAAGATTTTAAAACTGAGGAACAAGAGAAATAGTGAATAAGAAAAGGAGGAATAAAAAAAAATTTAGTATTTATTTTATCATGACAGTAGTTATTTTTTTCAAGGCTTGTGCACTCACAGCTCTACAGGAGATTACAGGGACCAAACCATTTTTTAAAATTAATTTTTAATAATGTGTAATAATCTGAGTGGCACTGGTCTGTGTGCAGAATTAGAATTTCTCGGATAGAAAAAGAAATATTTGTGCAGAGTTTTATGAGCAAAGTTGACCTGAGGCTTCCCGAGGCTGATTGAGAAATTGCAGTCAACGCAGATCCTTAACCCCTTCCCTGCTCTATTTTCAATCTGCTAAAGAATAAAGTCTTTGTGGTTTAATATAAAAGGAAACAGATAAAGAGCTGTAAAGAGCAATAAACTTGTATATGATTACAAGAAGCTTTATACTCCTTTTAAACTCATCTTAATGACTAGAACTGGCTCTTAAGGATAGTTCAACATTGTGAATCTTTATTTGATAGAGCACTACATTTCTAACAGGTCAACCCAGCACAATCTGAGACTTGTTGTTAATTTCCCCTGCTTTGATACCAAGTTGGCGAGGTGGCAATCATAACATCTGCTACAACCTCAAAATAAGCATCTAAAAAACTGGACAATTCTGAAGAGTTAATGGAAAAAAACCTGGACAGAATGTGCCTAATCCTTAACATAAGCATGGAGTTAGCTGTCCTACTTCTTTCTAGAAAAGCCTGAAACATTGGTGTTAGCGGGGGTTAAAAAGAATATTTATGAGATCCAAAGATAAAGACCTTGCTAATGTTGCTGACTGTTGCCACACATTTCCATTAACCTGCAACAACCTGCCAGTGGGCCAGCTCAGTGGGTGTTAATCTCCGTAAACTTTTTCATCCAGTCAAACATGTTTTGCCAGGGCATTGTACTAACCTCAAAGCTTCTCCTGTTCCAGCACTGCTAGTGATAATTACATTTATTAATGATTTCCGGTTACTCAAGGATACTGAATCTGTAGTGCAAAGAATGCTCTTCTCAAAACAAAGCTGAAAAGGAAAACTCCACCATCCCCATAAAGAAAATCCCTAAAACCCAAATTTAAAAGGAAGACTGTTATGTGCAAACTGGAGAGGAGTATGGTCACACATGCATAATCCAAATCGGTATTCAAATTCAAATTTTTATTTTGTAATGCATTTAATAAAACATTTGTTAAATGCATTGCAATTAGTTACAAATGTGTTGAAATTATATTTACAATGTATTTTCTTAAATACATTTATATTTAACATACAATAACTCTTATTAAATGTAATTGAAATGCATGTTCAAAAATCTTAATTTGAAATCTCACCAGAAAACAGCAACTACAGATTAATAAATGCATGGAATAAGCAGAATACCTGTTTATTTAGGCCACCCTCAAGTAATAGTTTGCCTTTTTTATTTTAGTGTTTTGATATGAATTATTTTGTTTTAACATGAGGAAGCAGAACACTGGAGAAATCAGTTTTCACATTTAAAGTATAAAAAAGGAGACAGTACAGAACATATGTTGTGGTTTTAGTACTGGGTATTTATATAATGCTGATGCAAAATTATTTGAAATGTAATAAATGCTTTTTAGTTATAAAATATCACCTTAACTTCAGTTACATGAGTTAGTAAAATAGAAATCGGGAGGAAGAAGGTGTTTGTTCTGGTGAAAGCACTTCCATGTCCTTTTCTAGAGAAGGTGGGTGAAATCCTGGGCCCATTGAAATAAATGGGAGTTTTGCCTTTTACTTGATTCAAGATTTCATCCCATATGTTTGCTTTAAGCATTCTTGGAGATAAGCTATAAAGGCACTGTGGGGACTCAGAAAGTTGGTGGTGTTTTAAAACATGTTAGCTATCATGTTTTAATTAACATATTTTAAAACACTACTTAGTAGCTAGTGTGAAATAAAAAATCTTAACTTGTCTACAGTAGAGTAAAGGTTGTGGTTAGGTTGGAGTTAGTTAACATGTGTTAGCTAAACCTGACCTAACCTCATTCTTTTTTCCTAAACTAGATAAGCCCTGACTAAGCTCAAAGTGGAGGTGAGAGAGACTGTTCCAGAAACATGGGTCAGCACAGGTGAAAGAATGATTCCCCAACTACAGTGAGTCATGAGAAGAAAACAGAAGGGGGAAGGGAGATCATGACTTGAAGAGCAGTATGAGTAGGCAGTGGTAAGTGGTTAAGGACCAGATTCTTCTTTTGGATGAGACTGCATGGCCCTAAAATCAATATGAGCCACATGCAATCTGAAGGCACATTTTGGCCACTGGTAGGCACCGATTCAGGGGTGACATCAATGGGTACAAGTTACTCATTAGTAAATGATATGTGCATATGACAGTATAAGGCATATCTATTCTGCCTCAAAGCCTAGACTATGGGGGTGTGAATAGCAGTGTGCACCAAAGTACTACACTGAAAATCCCCCATGTAGATGCTTCAGGCACAAACTAAGTTTGCAGTTTCCTAGTGTGCATTAGTGTAATCCTGTTTAAAGAGTACTACATTAATGTGATCTAGGAATCTTTTAGTTCGTGCCCACAGAGTCCACATGGGGGAGTTACAAAGCAGCACTTTGGTGTGCACTGCTATATAACGCTGTAGTCGGAATAGCAGGGCAGCATAGACAAGCTCTTAGTCAATATAAATGAATGTAACTTGCACTACAAGCTGTGAAATTGGGGTGAAGTATCAAGAAAAGCAAATAACACGAATATAAGGGAAAGTTTATTTTAATTATTTCTCTTACTTTTTGCACCTTTCTGTTACTTATTTTCCAGCTACTGAAGGCCATTTAACTTATACCTCCATTTGTATTGCTTCTTAATTTAGTCCATAGACTGGAAAAACTCACAAAGCTCATAGTAACATATCCTGTATTGGAGGTGGCCAATTTTCTGCTACCTGAGACATATCTCATCACACTGTGGAAATGTTTGTTGTTTTTTTTATGGTAAATTGAAAAAGATTATAGAAATATTTATATATGTCCTGGAAAGGATGCTTGTTACATCTGCTTAATTACATCTGCTTAATTCAGCACATTGGCAGAACTCAGAGGCCCATTGGAAATTACATAAAATACTCAAGAGTATTATCCAGTCCAAAAAAACAACACCAGATTTTATCTGAATTTAAATGTGTATTTAATTGTGAAAAGAGCTGAACTTTGTTTATGTCACTGTAAGCTGGTTCAGTTATTCTGTAATAAAGAGAAAATTTAATCATTTTTTAAAATTAAAAGATAATTGAATGGTGAAAAAAGTATATCATTCATTTAGTCTTAGGTGAGCAGACTGGACATAAAATTTTAAGAAGTCTGCATAAGGATCAATAACACTGCTCTACAGCCAAAATGCTTCTGAAATAAATGTAGTCAAACTTTACTAATTCTGGGTCACTGAGAACGAAAATGATGCTTAAAATTGTTGATTGGCTCTAGTTTTCAAGATATGCTATTGGGTCAGTATATAAGACCCTTGACTTGGGAATGGCGGAGGATAAGTGAGTTATAAAGGGAGGGATCTCAATTTAAACCAGAAAGGACTAAAATACATCTTTGACTGCATCTATGAATAAATCTATGACTGGGTTTGGACAGTACTTGCTTTTTAAGCAAAACAATGAATGAAGCAATCTGAAGCTGGTATTACGCCATACATGATATGAATTGCATCATGTTATTCCTAGAAGTCATGGATGATGCAATCATAACGAAGCTTACATCACTCTGCTGAATAATTGCCCTATATCAGCTCTAGAAATCATACAGTGTCGTGCTCTCTTATTTGTCAGTGTTTGATTTTGAAAAAGGACACATTTCTGTTTAGCCAAAGTGAGCAGAGATGCCTCGTACTTGTGTGAACAGTGCAGATAACTTCTGCTATGTTTGTGGTGAAGTGACTTTTGCATCACAAAAGCGCAGTATAACCACTATGGTTAAAGTATCACAGGGGTAGCCGTGTTAGTCTGAATCTGTAAAAAGCAACAGAGGGTCCTGTGGCACCTTTGAGACTAACAGAAGTACTGGGAGCATAAGCTTTCGTGGGTAAGAACCTCACTTCTTCAGATGCAAGGTTAACTATGGTTAAGAAAGCCTATCACTTTTATTTTGGCTGCAAAATTGGAGATCAGGACAAGAGATGGGGCCCACACTTATGCTGCAACACTTGTGCAACAAATCTTCGCTAGTGGTTGAACAGGAAAAGGAAATCTATGCCTTTTGCAGTCCCAGTGATTTGGAGAGAGCCAACAGAGCATACCAGCAATTGTTACTTCTGCATGGTGCCTCCAGTTGGGAAAGGTGTGTCAAAGAAGTAAAAGTGGACTGTGCATTATCCAAACATTCCATCAGCTATACGCCCAGTACCCCACAGAGAAGGACTGCCGGTTCCTGATGCACCAGAATCATTCTCACTTGAGTCAGATGAGGAAGAGGAAGAGGATGAAACTTCTTGTCCTGAACCATCAGTGTCACAGGACCCACATTTTCTCCCATCCTCCTCCTCTGAACCACACCTCATAACACAAGGTGAACTGAATGACCTTGTCAGGGATTTGGAACTACCCAAGAGTAAGGCAGAGCTGTTGGGCTCCAGACTACAGCAGTGGAATCATTGATTCATCGAAGATGAGTCTTAAAGCTGTTTTACTACATAATGGCAATGTTTTGCCATCAATTCCAGTTGGCCATGCAGTCCATATGAAGGAAACCTATGACAACATGAAACAACTTTTGAGGTGCATAAACTATGACCAACATCAGTGGCAGCTTTGTGGCGATTTGAAGGTTGTTGCTCTCTTGCTTGGTCTGCAGACTGGATACACAAAGTACTGTTGTTTTCTCTGCTAATGGGATAGTCATGCAAGAGATTCCCACTACATCAAGAAAGATTGGCCACTCTGACAGTCATTGGAGCCTGGGAGGAAAAGTGTTCAGCATCCACCACTTGTTGAATCAAGTAAGATTTTGTTACCGCCCTTACACATCAAGCTGGGTCTGATGAAGAACTTTGTCAAGGCCATTGACAAAACACAAGCAGCTTTCAAGTACCTCCGTGGAAAATTTCCAAGGTTAAGTGAAGCTAAGATAAAGGAAGGTGTCTTTGTTGGTCCTCAGATTCGTGAACTTCTTCGAGATGATGCATTTGACCATGCACTGCATGGCAAGGAAAAGACGGCATGGAAAGCCTTCCAGTTAGTGGCAATACATTTTCTCGGAAACAACAAGGCAGACAACTACAGGTTGTTGGTGGAATACCTCCTCAAGGCATACAAAAGCCTTGGTTGCAACATGTCACTAAAGATACATTTTTTGCACTCTCATCTAGATTTTTTTCCACCAAACTGCGGAGCAGTGAGCGACGAGCACGGCGAGCGATTTCACCAGGACATTGCAACAATGGATAAACGCTATCAGGGCAAATGGAGCCCATCAATGCTTGAAGACTATTGCTGGACAGTGACAAGAGATGCTCCATTTAATGAATACAAGAGACAAGCCAAGAAGCACCGAGTAGACACTGAATAGGACTAAACTATGTACATAATAGTTTTTTGCCTTTTGTTTCATAATAAATTTTATTTATATAACCCTTTTGCTGATTTTTAAAGTGTTACATAAACAGGACAGGTGAAATATTATCATGTAAAGCAACCATAAACACATGAAAAGACTTAGGTTTACAATTTATGATTAAAACTCTACTATTTACACAATATACATAGACATAAAATGTAAAAACTTAAATATCTTAGAAACAGTAACCAATCAGTTGTTTTAATTGTCATATTTGAATTCAGCACATCAAAATACATAATAAATAGCACACTTTATCTCTGAAGCAGACGACTTCTCAAAAATTGTAGACCAGCGTAATAGATACATTAGAAACAAACACCAGTCTTGTTTCCCTTGGTACTCACTGGTGTTATGCTCTTTTGTGTAGCTGTTCTCATGCACTCCGATAATTATAAAGGACTGTATGAAAACATTTATGGACTCAGTTGCAGGGCTATCACCAGGGGAAACAGGTGGTACTATTGTACCTTACTCAGCCTCAGTAGGGGAACCAGCCCAGAGGCATTAATGGGAGAAGGTTTTTAGAGTGTTTCCATTGAGCAGCTAGCCACTCATTGACACGGAGAGAAGGGGTCCAGCAGGGGGCAGTACAATTTAGTACCAGACTCAGAGACTGCCTCCTTAAGGCCAGAGCACACTGCACAAGCTTCCTTCCATCTTGTTGCTTCTCCAAGGATCTGCCTGCTTTCCAAGTCTCCTTTCCTGGACCCCTCTCTTTGGATACAGAAGTTCCTTGGGGAGAAGGAATGAAGTTTCTTTAGTGATCCAGCTCTCGTGCAACCCTTTCCTTGGCCCTGCTGGTGGATCTGATTAGGGAGTCTGACTCCTGCCTTATTCCATAGGGTGGGAAAGACTGTAGAAGGAGTAGATGTAGAGGATGATTATGTGACATGTGTGAGGGTGGAGGGGTGTTCATGGGAGTGTCGAGACTACAAGAAAAGAGGAAAGAGAAAGCATAAGCCTGCAAGAGTTGAAGGGGCACCTTTATCTCTTGTTATAAACCCAAAAATTCTGGTTGCACTCTGCTCACTGGCAGAGGCAAAGACTGGTAAGGCCAATTGTCATGTAATACAATGTAAGGCAGCTTGCTTATACTCACGCTGAGACTTGGACTCAGGCTTATGAGCTGCTTTCATTGCAGTTTTAGTGCTTACTCTGCATGTGTCTGATTTCAAACCTCTTGATTGTGTGGAGTCAACATACTGAACTCCTTTTATATCAGTTCCCCAATACTACCTCTTTAATGTCAGTCTGCAGTCCTTACATCTAGTGAATTTATACAAAGAAGAGGGATCCAAAAATTGTAATTCGGAGGAGATGGCAGCTGAAATCATGACAGGGTTTATGAAACAGAGACATCTACTGGTTAAGCTTTTGGGGGCAATGTTTTATTTTGGTTGTTGTAACTTCACAATGCAGAGTTCTGGCCTGTTTTTTGCTGAGTATTATCATTATTAGCCTTCTCCATTTGTTGAGAGGCCAATGTATGGCCTCATACAACTCATGCACATGTCAAATCTGATATTTCACATGAATTATTAATTTACAGAGCAATATTCTTAATATGTGCAATCGTGTGATTTTAAACTTTCTTATTTTGCAGTATTTTTCAAAGTACGTGGTGAAGATTAAACATTTATTGTAACCCAGTATCACAGAATATTGGGAGAACCTATATCCTGTGCTATGGGATATCAAGTCAGTAATCCACAATGTGTTATGGGCAGAAATGTCTCCATGTAGCCACTGAATTTGATTACTGTATTCCCTGTTAAGTTTTGGTGGACAGGGTAAATGTATTTATGGAGTTATGCTGAGGAATGGAGTTATGCTGAGGGGAAAATGGTTTGTTTATTCTCTAAATCCTAAATTATGAGTGAAGGCAGAATTCCTCAAACCAATGGTGCAAGGCCCCAAAGGAAGCTGTTAACACTGCCTTTGGTGTTCACAAAGTGTTAGTATTTTTTCATGACATGGAGGTAAAGTAATTATAGGAGAAGCTCATGAGATCTGAAGGTTTAAATGTATTCAGATAAACCACAAGTGTGATTGCTTATCTAAAATTTACCCAGATTATTCATGTTTTTTGTATCTGCAAAAATGGGCTGGAATTCTCATGAGAACAATTTTGTGTATGTGTTTTTCAATATCTCCCTACTCCAGTCAGTCCAGAAATACTGGAAGATAAGTCTTCCTAATATTGGGAGAAAAGCCATTTTAGTGTTTTGTTCCAGGAGAGATTTGCAAAAAAACTTAAATAATTTTAAGAAAATTCTAACTGAACATTTTCAGATCTAAAACAAGATTTTGTGATCATATGGATTATATTTTTGATGAAGGTTCAGGTTAGTTCTTACTTTCACTTAATTTAATTTAAAATGAATTTAAAAGAATTAGGAAAACAGTTGTCTGCTTCAGAAAGTTTGAAAGCCTTGATCCAAGCTGCAAAGATACCAAATGTGAGGTATTTGAATTCCAGATAGTTATTTGTTCTGAAACTGGATTCTGACTTTCTATAACCAGGTCTCTTGCATGCATCAGCGGAAACTCATTTGCCCCTCTGGTGATGAGGGCCATGTAAACAGATAGGCAGATCTCTTTTAGTTCCTTGGATTATGTTTAATTTCAGAGCCTCTTAATTCATGATAACCTCGAATGGAAAAAATAGTTGATATTCCTGTCATCAGTTAAAATATAGTGATATGATGATGATTTAGATTTCTCCACCATAACATTGTGACTGCTACATCATTTTCCAGAGGAGCAAAATATCATTTAAAACCATAAGCAGGAAGACATTCTCTACCAAACCTTCATCTATCTATAGTTATTCTGTTTTGTAAAGTGAGCACCAGCTGTGGCTCACCTCTTTAAATATATGTTATAGTCATGATGTCACTCTTTGGGGTTAATCTAGGGCAGCAGGAGCCAGTTCGGGTCTAATTGTTGAAATGTATGGTTAGTTCAAGTTAAACAATAGATCTCTGGAAAAAAAATCAGCACAGAGGTGCTGAATTGTGAAAAGAGTGTTGTTTTGGGCCTAGTTTCCTGAATAGCCTTGTTAAAGTCCATGGCTGATGTATGCTAAGCAGGGCCAGGCAGTATGTGTAGAGAAAGGGAGGGCAGGCCAGCTGAGCGGGCACATCACTCTCTGAGCTAGGGCATACACTTTGATGGCTCCTTTGGAGGTATGAGTGAAAGCCAAACCTCTGTTCCTTCTTTTTTTTTCATTTCTGCCATGCAAAGATAATCGGGTTTATGTAAAGTATGTGTGCTCTTTTGACAGTCCGCGATATCTCATTAATTCAATCACACCAAACACCATTGTTCCCAAAGTGTTTGAAATGCGGATAGGGATGGAGGCTTTTTTAATCCTGTCAATCAATGTTAACATTTTTCTTGCAGTTGCCATGGCCAGGGCCAGAGTTCATGAAAACGCAGAATAAGAGCCAACAAAACAAGAATAAAGACTTATTTGAGATACTCTTTTTAAAGGACATCTACCATGCACAAAACATGGGAAGTAAATGTAGACAAGTTTGGACACTATGGCTCACTGAGAGGAAAAAGAGGGAAAGAAGAATTTGAAAATCAAATAGGCCTATAAAAACTTGACCCAAGAGTCTCTGGGAAAAACCCGATGAATTGCTCCCTAGTAGAACAATGTTCTTTCTTTCGTGCGTTCTTCAGGAGTACAATGCTCAATATATTATAACACATGCCACTGATGTCTTTACACTGTTGTAAGCCAGCTCAGACCAACGGAATGCTGATAGGGGACAACAAGAGATTGTGCTGTGGTAATTCTCTCTTTCTCCTGCTCTGCTACAAACAAGCACTGGGAAAATTATTCATGCATATAGACCAACAAAGAAGAGATGGGAGATTTGCGATGTCATGCAGTGAGATCATGTGACAAACTTTAAACTAAAACCCGTGAATTTACCCTTTGAGACAATGTAAAATTACCAATTTATCTTTATGAATGTAACAACTAAAATGTCTTATTACACTTGTGGAAATCATGGCCATTTTGGGACTATTGTACAGATTAATGAGACCACAGTGCACATTTTAAACAAAGAAAAAGGACAATAACATAATTATGTGATTTTCACAGCGACAAGCGGAAACTCCTAAATTAGATTTTCTACATCTCCTCTGCCTTCTAATAGGCCCCAAATACAGTTATATTTTATTTTTCCTCTAATGAACTGGAAAAATATATAACAAAACATTCATATAATAATTCAATAGTAGATTTTCCCTAAATATATGCAGAACTGTTTTGGCACCTGTATAGATGTTATTTTTTTATATTTTTGCTCATATTTTAATTTTCATTTTTACAAACTCAAATTCTCCTAGAGTTAATTTTGTAGCTGCTGGTACTTTATCTGTGACAAGAAGAGCAAGGTAGACAGGCTTCTTAGAAACTTTTGTCTATGTCACTTTAAGCTTTGACCAACAAGAAGTGCTCCAAATATAAAAAAAGCAAGTACCTTCGTTTCTAGACTTCAAGAGTACTCTTACTCTGTTATGCCAGATCTCTACTGGCCTATGGAGTAAAAATGTTCAGATCAGTGCAGCCTGACATGGCACAGAAAACATCTGCTGCATGGCACAGAAGAGCAGCCACCATGACAGGGACAGATCATTGAAGAATGAGAGCTAATGTAATCCTTGGATGGATGAACAGGGAGCAGTGAGTAGGAGTAGGGAGGTGATTTTACTTCTGTGTAGCACATTGGTGGAATACTGTGTACAGTTCTGGCATCCACTTTTAAAAAGGATGTTGAAAAATAGGAGAAGGTGCAGCAAAGACAAATTCAATGAGAAATAAGGCACAATTTTTTAACAGTGAGGGTGATTTTAACCATTGGTACAAACTACAGAGAGAAGTGATGAATTCTCCATTTCTTGATGTCTTCACATCAAGACTGGATGCCTTTCTAGAAGATATGGTTGAGTCAAACACAAGTAATTGGGCTCAATACATGGATAGCATTTAATAGCCTGTGATATATCGAAGGTCGGACGGCATGATTTAATGGTCCCTTCTAGCCTTAAAATCTATGAATCACATGTAGCTGTACATTATTGATTCTAAACTGGTAAATTGCTCTGGAAATACTAAATCTCAGTAATATTTAGGATAAGTGCAATAGGTGGCTGCCCATAGGCTCACGTTTATTTTATTGGGGTTCAATATCAGGGATAATTTACCTGCCTTTTAAGAGCTATCCATCAGGCGCCTGCATCATTAGCAGAAGTCATGTCTGTTCCAACTTGATAGGTCTAAACAAAGCAGGTGATCTCCCTGTTCACCCCCTTCAGTGTCCTAAGAATCCCTTGGTACTGTGGCTCATGAAGGAATAGACCCAGTTCTGTCTCTTTTCCTTTACCAGTAACAGTTCTTTCCCCTTCTGATGCACATCAACAACAGTTCTTCCCCTCTCACATAGCATGAACAACATTCCTTCGATCCGATCAGTGCAATCATGGGAGAATCTACACATGGCTGCCTGTGCTGTGCAGAGAAAGGTTGGCCCCTAGTTACAAACCCTCACATTCATTACTGAAAGCAAAACAGAATGGCAAGAGGATAAACAGCAGGAAGGAGATCAGGACAACTCCTAGCAACCCTCTTCCTGCCTCATCCTCTTCCAAGGAGACTCAGGAAGGGCCTGAGCTAGGGATCACTCTAACTCCACACAGCACAGACAACCAGCAGTCAAATTTATGGCTCCACAAATGCACTAAATTGAGCCCAGGACTCTCAGAAATCACAGATAGGGTTCCACAGTTTGAGAACCCCTGTTTAGAGAACAGGTCAGAAGCTCTTGAACAATGCCCCATCTTATCATCAACATCATCATCATAGCAAATCCCAAAGGGACATAGTCTCTTTTCAGATTGAGTGCCACTAGGATCTATCTCTAGTTAGGTCCTCAAAGTGGTCTGGCTGGATATAATTTAAACAAAAGTCTTTCCTAAAATCTTATATTTCTTTAATATATACCAAATTGTACCCTGATGCTTGTAGCATTAGAAAATATTTTCTTTGGACAGGAAACAAGACCAGTAAAATTCATGACTGGATAGAAACTCAGGAAATATGTTTAAAACCATTAAAACTAGCTCTTAGATGAATGCAGTACAATGAAATAGTTCGTTCCCCTAGCTAGCAGCTATTTTAATACTCAAAAAATCTAGTTTATATTGTCAGATATGCTGCAATTTTATATCCAAATACCGGTACCTAAAATCCACAGAATAGAATTCATAGATTCATAGATTCCAAGGCCAGAAGGGACCATTGTGATCATTTAGTCTGACCTCCTGTATAACACAGGCCATAGAATTTCCCTAAATTAATTCCTTGAGCATAGCTTAGTTTTAGAAAAAAGCATCCAGTCTCGATTTAAAATGTTCAGTGATAGAGAATACACTACAACCTTTGGAAAATTATTCCAATGATTAATTACCCTCACTGTTAAAAATTATGTCTTATTTCAATTTGAATTTGTCAAGCTTCAACTTCCAGCCATTGGATCATGTCATTCCTTTCTTTGCTAGATTGAAGAGTCCATTATTGAATAGTTTTTCCCAATATAGATACTTATAGATTGTAGTTAAGTCACCCTTAGCTGCCTTCTTGTTAAGATAAATAGATTGAGCTATTTGAGTCTATCATTATAAGACATGTTTTCTAATCCTTTAATCATTCTCATGGCTCTCCTCTGAATCCTCTCCAATTTCTCAACATCCTTCTTGAATTGTGGGCACCCGGAACTGGACACAGTATTCCAGCAGCTGTTGTAACAGTGCCAGATATAGAGGTAAAATAACATCTCATCTACTACTTGAGATTCCTCTGTTTAAAGGTTCCAGGATTGCATCAGTTCCTTTGGCCACAGCATCACACTGCAAGCACATGTTCAGCTGATTATCTACCACAACCCCCAAATCGGGTCGGGGAGGGGGCAGGATCCATGTGAGGGAATCTCTGCCCCATGTGTGTGGGGAAGCCAGGGCAGGGTCTGGGGGGGAATCTCCACCTCAGCGAGGGGAGGTGGGGCAGGGTTTCTGAAGGAGTATCCCTGGGAAGGGGAGGAGGCCGCACTCACTGGTCTGCTCTAGCGCTGCTGCACAAGCACCTGGCCAAGCTTCCCCAGCCCAACCTAGCCTCCCCCTCCCCACCTGACCACAGCTTTGCTAGGACTGTCAGGGGGGAGCACTGAGCTGTTCATCTGCCAGAGCGTCCAGTGACCCTGGGCCAGGCTGTGCCTGCAGATTGACCTCTCTGGCTGCCGCTGCTCAGACCTCCTGGCTCGGAGGGTTTGCTGTTTCCAGTCCCCCCGGCTCAGGGCTGAGAGCCACCGGCAACAAGTGGGTGACTTTTTTCTCTGAATGTCCCTGTGATCAGCCGAGACAGTCTCTAGGTTTGTCACTGGTCACTTTGGTACCGGTGTCCTCTCTAACTGAAAAATCGCTGAATCTAGTGACAAAATCGCTAAGCTGGGAACACTGCTCCCTCAGCGGCGGTGCTTGGGCTCAAGGTGGAGCTGAGGGTGGAACTGTGGATGGGGGAGGAGCTGGAGTTAGAGGCAGAGCTGGGCTGGGGACGGAGAGAGAAAAAGGGTTGAGCTGGCCTGGGGGCAGAGCAGGGGGCTGAGTGCAGCTGTGCCTAGGGCCAGAGCTGGGCTGGGGGTGGAGAGGGACTGGGAGGTGCTACCTCCCCGCCTCCAGTGGGGGCTGTCCTGTGCCCTGCCTCATGTCTCCACCGGAAACACATCCACTCAATGATCATTCCCGGTTTACAATTACATTTTGACGCCAGCCAGTTTTCAATCCATTTAATATGTGCTATATTCATTTTAAATCATCCTAGTTTTTTAATCAAAATGTCATGTTTTAATCAAAAGATGTAAATGTCTTACAAGACGACATTTATTATATCAACACTGTTACCTTTATCAACCAAGTTTGTGATCTCGTCAAAGAAAGAAATCAAGATAGTTTGATAAGATCTATTTCCATAAACCCATGTTGATTGGCATTAATTACATTAGCCTTCTTTAACTCTTTATTAAGTGAGTCCCATATCAGTTGCTCCATTATCTTTCCCAGCATCAATGACAAGCTGACAGGCCTGCCATTATCCAGATGATCCTATTTACACTTTTTAAAAATTGGTACTACATTAGCTTTCTTCCACTCTTCTGGGATGTCCCCAGTGCACTGAGATTATTGATAATCAACATTAACAGTCCAGTGAGCTCCTCAACCAGCTCTTTTAAAACTCTTGGATGCAAGTTATCTGGATCTGCCAATTTAAAAATATCTAACTTTAGTTGCTTCTCTTTGACTTCCTCCAGAAATACTAGTGCACTATATCATCTTTTTTTACCCAAATACAGAACAGAAATATTTTGAACACTTCTGAATTATTATTGATAATTTTACCATTTCAATCTAGTAATGAACTAATATCATTGTCATGGTTCTTATTGTTATATATATTTATACCTTATTGTCCTTAAATCTGCTGATCATAGATTTCTCCAATTTCCCCTTTCTTCCATTTGTTTATATATATATAATAGCTGCCTTCACCAGAAATTAAATTGATAAAAGTTATACTGTCTTGAAATGATATTCTGGACATTGAACAATTATCTATTGATGGAGTTTTTATGCCCAACTCTAGCAGATGGATCTCATTTATGAAAATATCTTCAGTTGAAAAATGCATGTATTTATGAGTCATTTCCTACATCCCCAAAGCCTCCTCTCTAATCTCTCTCCCTAGGTTTATTTTCTGCTTTTCCCTCCCTACTCCCATTCGCACACCACTCTCCCTCTACTTCTGCTTGGTCCTAACTCTTTCCTCAGTTATTAGGTCATGATATGAGTGTAGGACCATTTAGTCACTCCTCCCCTCCCTTCTGTGCTGCTTCCAGCTGGCCTCACAGCAATCACCTGTGAGGCAGAGGGAGCTGGAGGCAGTTAGCAATCAGTTGTAGGGTAACAACTCACCATATTTGTATATGGGATTGTGACAGATGAGCTTTCTGGACCCATGGATCCAATCTCTGAGCTCTTGTGCGTGCTCTCTCAGCATGGCCCTTCATCCATTATTCCACACTTATTCTGCCTGCAATAATAAGGCTGCACAAGTAAAATCACAAAAAGCCAAGACAAATAAAACTTAGGGTTCCAAAGGCAACTTTAATTTTGATGGGTTACAGCTCCCCTATATTCCTATATATATATATATGCTATACATTTTATAGTAGACATTCTCTATATTGTATGGTACATAATGTTAGATTAAACTGCAAATAACCAGAGGAAAACAGAAAAGAAAATACAGTAGGCCAAACTAGAGACACAAGGTGTTGAAGCTCTCTATACACCAGCATCCCTCACTATGACGGCATCACTTCCTGTTTCCAATATCTGCAAGACAATGGACAACAGTCAGATAAACACCTCAAACACATTGCCAAACGCATCCATTTCAACCTCACACAAAACAACTTTACATTTAACAGCAAACACTTTTCCAAACCATGGAAACAAACATGGGTACTGGGATGGCTCCCCAATCTGACAACCTCTTCATAGGTCATCTTGAGGAAGAATTTCTGGAAAAATACACATGAAACCAACGATACACCTGAGATACATCAATGATATTTTCATTCTCTGAACAGACACCTTAACTGTCTTGTAGATTTCCACTGCAACTTCAACAACCACCACCATCCATCAACCTCTCTCTAGAACACTCGCACTTCACGATTAGCTTGAACAATGGAACCCTACAGACAACTATATGGAAGAAATCCACAGATCACCACACTTACCTCCACAGATCCAGCAACCACCCCATAAATCTGTTATCTCCAGCAAGGCACTCAGATACCACAGAATATGCGAGGAGAATGTTCGGAATACACAACACACTTAAAACTGCCTTCACCAAAAAGTATCAGGGGGTAGCCGTGTTAGTCTGTATCTACAAAAACAACAAGGAGTCTGGTGGCACCTTAAAGACTAACAGATTTATTATTATTCACTTCTAAGAAGTGAGGTTTTTACTCACGAAAGCTTATGCCCAAATAAATCTGTTAGTCTTTAAGGTGCCACCAGACTCCTTGTTGTTTTCACCAAAAAAGGAAAGTCCATCAGAGAAATAGATCATAACATGGAAAGGCCAACCAAATACCCTGAGACAACATGCCTCAATACAGGAGAAAAAACCTGAGCTTTTGACTGTAGTTGTCACCTACCACCCCACACTGGAACCCATATGGGATATTATCAAACAATTGCAATCCATACTTAATGGGGACCATAACCTGAAAGAAATTTTTCCCGAACCTCCTCCTCTGGCCTTCAAACAACTCCACCCTATTCTCGCCAAGCTCATCATCAGAAGCAAGCTCCTCACAGACCAGGACACACCAACTCAAAATGGCATCAGACCCTGCCATAACAACAGATGTCAAAACCTGCAGACATAAAGTGATCATTCCATATTGGATCTCTCAGTCCTTGCCCTCAAAGGAAACCTGCACAACACCTTCAAAAGACAAGCCTGGGAACTTACATTTGTAAATCTGCTAGACACCAAAAATCATGGGGTCTACGGAGATACTGGTTTTATGGCTCATTACAACAATTTGTAACCTACTAACCCTCCTTTATCCTATGACTTCAGAGATGTTAATTGCCCACTTCACTTTAACGTGTGTCCTGCATCGTGTGTTAACTGCTTATGCGAAACAATCTGTCCCACCTTGTATTTAGCTGTGATGATCTGATTACTTTTTCCACACCTGAAGAAGAGCTCTTTGTAGCTTGAAAGGTTGGCTCTTCCAACAATAGAAGTTAGTCTAAAGATATTACTTTACTCACCCTGGGGGAGGGATAGCTCAGTGGTTTGAGCATGGCCACCTACATCTAGGGTTGTGAGTTCAATCCTTGAGGGGGGCATTTAGGAAACTGTTTAAAAAAAAAAAAAAAAAAAGAACGCCGTCTGGGGATTTGTCCTGCTTTGAGCAGGGGGGGTTGGACTAAGTGATCTCCTGAGGTCCCTTCCAACCCTGATATTCTATGACTTTGCCTATCTCATATCCTGGGACCAGCTAGCTACAACATTGCAAACAATATAGGCCAAATTATTGCATTCAGCCTACTGGCCCATGAGGAAAAATGGATATAGCTGGGCAATTTTTTATAATTGTTTATTCGTATAAATCATTAAATATTCAATGAAGCAGCAGTTGGAACTTGGTTTTCCCCGATAGGTGACTGCCTTACCCACCAGGCTATAGAGTTATTCTTGTTCTCTTTTTCCTGGCTCAGTGACTCTTCAAATATTTTATAGAAACTGGAACAGTTTCAATAGAAGGGATTGAGAGATACCTGCCCGATAGCCAGTGGTTAGAGCACTCTCTGGGAAGATGGGGAACATCTTTTCAAATCCCTTCTCCACATCAGGCAGAAGGTGGGTGGGGAATTGAATATGTATTGCCCACATCCCAGGTGAGTGCTGTACCCACTGGGCTAAAAATTTAAAGCTGGTGGGAGAGGAGAGGGAAATCCATCTCCTTCTCTTTCAGCTATTTTGTGAATCTAGCCCTTTAGAAATGCCCAGAAACAAAATGGTTTAGGTGAAATGAAACACTTTGTTTGACCCAAAATGGACTTTTTTGATTTGCTGAGAATTCCAAGTTTGGTTCAACCCAAATCATTTTTTTGGGAACTGCCAGACAACTGACATATTAGATATTCACCCATCTCTAGTGGTGGAGCTACCACCCCACATGGGGAACTCTGTGCATTGTGACCATCCCTGGCCTCTCACATCCTCTGATGGCTGGGCAGGCTGCACAACCCTTTAGAATACAGCAGGCTGCTCCTTTGGTGAGGCTGGACCACTCCACAGGTTGGTGGATATAGTGGACCAGGTCATGGGATTCATGAAGTCTCCAGCAGAACACCGAGTGTCAAATTTTACTGGACGGAAGAATCCCATGCACTGCTACAGGCTGGGGACCGACTGGCTAAGCAGCAGTTCTGAAGAAAAGGACCTGGGGTTTACAGTGGATGAGAATCTGGATCTGAGTCAGAAGTGTGCTCTTGTTGCCAAGAAGGCTAACGGCATATTGGGCTGCATTAGTAAGAGCATTGACAGCAGATCGAGGGAAGTGATTATTCCCCTCTATTTAGCACTGGGAGGCCACATCTGGGTCCTGCACTACAGAAAGGATGTGGACAAATTGGAGAGAGTCCAGCAGCAGGCAACAAAAATGATCAGGGGTCTGGGGCACATGACTTACGAGGAGAGGCTGAGGGAACTGGGCTTGTTTAGTCTGCAGAAGAGAAGCGTGAGGGGGGATTTGATAGCAGCCTTCAACTACCTGAAGGGAGATTCTAATGAGGATGGAGCTAGGCTGTTCTCAGTGGTGGCAGATGACAGAACAAAGAGCAATGGTCTCAAGTTGCAGTGGAGGAGGTCTAGGTTGTTCACTAGGAGGGTGGCGAAGCACTGGATTGGGTTACCTAGGGAGGTGGTGGAATCTCCATCCTTAGAGGTTTTTAAGGCCCAGCTTGACAAAGCCCTGGCTAAGATGATTTAGTTGGTGTTGGTTCTGCTTTGAGCAGGGGGTTGGACTAGACGACCTCCTGAGGTCTCTTCCAACCCTAATCTTCTATGATTCTGATAATCTTATTGGAATAAGTGCAACTACTCTCAGAGTAGGTACAATTCACCATGAATAGTACTGGCAAAATCTGGCCATGGAGGAGTAGATCCTGGGTTCCCTTGAATAGATGGACTTTAACTCTGACGGTCTCCTTGTACAGGCAGCAAAGAGAAGAGTCTTTTAGTGCATTCCCAGCCTATGCATGTGTGGAAAGACCTGTCACAATCAGGCTCAACATCTGCAATAGTGGTGAGTAAATGGTGCCATTAGGACCTTAAATAAGCATTATCAGCTTTACTCTGATTTGAACTGTGAAACATAAATATATTTTATTTTATTTTTTTAAATAAAAAGAGAACAAATTTGCCTTTGCTTTATAATATTTGCATGTAAATGACTGCAGCTGGACTTCAACGGTATCAGATCACTCTGATGAAAGGTGTGAAGAATGGATGAGATTTTCACTACTATTGTTAATCTAGAGCAGAGGTGGGCAAACTACAGCCCACGGGCCACATCCAGCCCGCGGGACCGTCCTGCCCAGCTCCCGAGCTCCTGGCACAGGAGGCTAGCTCCAGCCCCTCCCCCCCGTTCCCCGTTCCCCGCAGCCTCACCTTGCTCTGCCGCCGGCGTGATGCTCTGGGTGGCGGGGCTGTGAGCTCCTGGGGCAGTGCAGTTGCAGAGCCCAGCCTGACCCAATCTCTGTGCTGCGTAGTGGTTCGGCATGGCCTGGCTCCAGCTGAGCAGCAAGGCCGTAGTGCCAGGCAGCGTGGTAAGGGAGCACGGAGCTGGGAGGGTTGGATAGATGGCAGGGGAGTTCGGGGTGGTGGTCAGGGGGTGGGAGTGTGGATAGGGGTCGGGGTGGTTATGGGGGGAACAGGGGGTTGAATGGGGCCAGAGGTCCTGGGGAGGCAGCCAGGAAGGAGGGGGGGGTTGGATGGGACGGCAGGGGGCAGTCAGGGGCAGGGAGAAGGGGTGGTTGGATGAGGCAGGGGCCCCGGGGGGGCTGTCAGGGAACATGGGGAGTTGGATGGGGCAGGAGTCCCGGGGGGGTGTAGATAAGAGGTGGGGGCCAGGCCACGACCCCCTCCCCTAACTGGCCCTCCACACAATTTACAAAACCCAGTGCGGCCCTCAGGCCAAAAAGTTTGCCTACCCCGATCTAGAGACAGATGTCAAACAGTTTATTTTGTAGTACTTCTGTGATAGTTGTATTTGAGATCAATTTAACCCTTCAAACAATGAAAGTGAAGAATTTGCAGGTTATTGTAACAAACATAAACAATCAGAGATAGACCCTAAAATTGTGGAAGCCCTATATTTTCTCATGGTTATTTTCTTTCTTTCCTTCTTCTTTCTCTGGCACCACTTTAATTTAGATGAATTTTCTGTGTGTATTTCAGTGAGGCTTTGGCAATCTTCCTCTTGTATATTGTCTTAGAATCAGCCTTACAGCAGCAGCTTCTGGGTCTGTCAGATTATGCAAAGAGAATGTGCCGTGATAAAAAAAAGTGGATAGGATTTAGTTAAAAATACTAAAAATATTTGCAGTTGCCTAGTGAGCATGTTCAAAATATTTTAATAGCTTAATCTGTATGTATGTATATATATATATATATATATATTAGGGTGACCAGATGTCCCGATTTTATAGGGACAGTCCCGATTTTTGTGTCTTTTTCTTATAGAGGCTCCTATTACCCCCCACCCCCTGTCCCAACTTTTCACATTTGCTGTCTGGTCACCCTAATATATATATTATATATATATAGTATTAATAGTATATTAATATTAGCATTAATATTTCCTCCCAAGCTAAGCAGGGGCACTGATCTTTAGTGAAGACTGTTTTCATGCATATGTAACTTTCAAATTTATACGGGGTTGTGCTTGTTTCTAATGTATTAAAATGTAGTAGTAATTTCTTTTAGTATAAAACTTGATTGGATTTTTTGGTGAAAATGGGGAAATATACGTCTAAAAACTCTTAACTATTCAAAAAGAACTCAAAGTATTTTGCTTGATAATTAAAGTAAAAAAAAAAAAAAGAAAAAAAAATCCCAAAATCTAAACTCATAATTAGAGAAGGACAAGGTATGGACAATTTTAGCTCAAAAGGTGAATGTGATTGAGAATGTTATGAGCGATGAAGATGGGCTGTTTCATGGAACTATGCTACAATTTTAACTACAGTGGGAGCCACTAAGGGCTTGTTAGAATCCTTTCTATTTCAAATATAGAGCATCTTCTCTCCTCCTTCCAGTATGTCTCCAAAACAGTCTTCAGGATCCACACCAATTTTTTCCCAATTTTATCACTCTCATCTCACAAATTCCAATACTGAGGTTGCCAGCTTTGGGCTGAGTAAGATGCTCAGAACCTGCCAACTGATCTGAAGTCGCTATATCACCCCTAATCCATTTGAGCATCTGCCTCTGCGCTCTCCAAATCTCTGTTATTCCTGGAATCAAGAGAATAGGTAAACTAACCAGTCCCGCCCCTGTTATCCTGGAACCATTGAAGTCTCACTGGGATCGGTTCAAGGCCCTCCACTGTTTAACATTTTTATCAATGATCTGGAAGAAAACATAAAATCATTAATTTGCGGATGACCAAAAAAATTTGGAAGTGATAAATAATGAAAAGACAGGTCACTTATTCACAGTCATTTGGATCACTTGGTAAACTGGACATAGCCAAACAATATGTGCTTTTAATAGAGCTAAGTGTAAATGTCCACATCTGCGAACAAAGAGTTTAGGCCATACTTACAGAATGGGTCACTCTGTCTTTGGAGGCAGTGACTCTGAAAAATATTTGGTGGTCTTGGTGGATAATCAGCTTAATGTGAGCTCCCAGTGTGATGCTGTGGCCAAAAGCAATTCTCAAAGCCATAAACAGAGGAATCTAAAGTAGTAATTGAAAGGTTATTTTACCTCTATATTTGCACTGTTGTGACAGCTGGTGTAATACTTTGTCCAGTTCTGGTGCCTACAATTCAAGAAGGATGTTGAGAAATTGGAGAAGGTTCAGAGAAGAGCCATGAGAATGATTAAAGGATTACAGAACATTCCTTGTAGTGATAGACTCAAGAAGCTCAATCTATTTAGTTTAACAAAAAGAAAGTTAAGGGTGACTTGATTATAGTCAATAAGTACCTCCATAGGGAATAAATATTTAATAATGGGCTCTTCATTCTAGCAGGGAAAGGTATAACATGATCCAATGGCTAGAAGCTGAACCTAGACAAATTCAGAATGGAAATAAGGTATACATTTTTTAAGGTGAAAGTAGTTAACCATGGGAACAATTTACTATGGGTTGTGATGAACTGATAATTTTAAAATCAAGATTAGATTTTTTTTCTAAAAGCTATGCTCTAGGAATTATTTTGAGGAAGATATATGGTCTGTGCTATACAGGAGGTCACATTGGATCATCACAATGGTCCCCTCTGGCCTTGGAATCTATAAAGATTAGCCTGGTATATCAAAACTCCAGATCACAAGTTTAATATTTGAGATTAGGGGTTAATCCTGCTCTCATTGAGGCCATTTTTGGCAAAAGTGCTGTTCCCTAAATTAAAGTAGGGAATCGGAAGTGATGGCCTACGAGGTCTCATGCACTGCCCATTCACTTTTGCAATTAACTTATGTGAACGGAGACAGAGGAACTCATGTTTTGGAAATGGGGAATACCTCAGAAGTCTCACAAATATCAATGCATTCTCATTGGTGACAGGATTGTGACCTGTTCTTATGAAGCTATGTAAGGAAGTAAGGGGGCATCACAGCACACAGGAGAGACCAGTCTCTGTGGGGCTTCATCTCTCCCTGTACATAAGTGGGTGGGGACTGGGTAGGCAGTGGTGGGGAATGGGTCCTAAACCACTTATCCAGAGTTCTCTGCTCTTAACACTTCCCCTCCCCATTGCAGAGGCTGCAGGATACACAGGAGCTAGCTTTATTACTGCAGTGGACTCCTGCGTGGAGTGCTCAGAGTCACCATCCATTCCCTAGTCTGCTCCTGAGGGAGCACAGATTTCTAAGGTTATAATCTAGCTCTTTTATGATCAGTTAAATTTATAGGCAAAAAAAATTACTATAGTTCCAAACTGTTAATTGGATAGATCTGACTTCTCGGGCAAAGACATTTACTTCCCAATAGACACAAGTGCCATGTGCTACCCAAGATCATTTTTATTTGTAGGCAACATAGAACATTTTACTAATATCCATCCCCCATCCTATTATTAGGAACAAAAGGCTTATTCTAGGAGAATTCTGTGAAATAACCTTGTAGTGCTTCCAACATTTGTTACCAAAGGAATTTCAGCTTTAGGCTTCAAAGAAAAACAACCTACACATTTTTTTAAACTTTAATTACAAAGATATGTGAGGAGGAAAAGAAAGTATCTGTGAGTCTGACCTCTTGGCCTCCCAACAAACTCTTATCTTCTAAATTCATTCAGTGGTAAGAATCCAATACTTCAGTAGTCCTTGAGATCCTTTTTCAGTGTGTGGTACAAGAGGATAAAATCATATTGTGTAAAATATAAAATATCTAAAGATGCCAGAGAAAAATAATGGGAAGAAGGGGAAACAGGGCTCTTGAGTCATATGCATGTACAGGGTGAACAGATTTCAGAGTAGCAGCTGTGTTAGTCTGTATCTGCAAAAAGAACAGGAGTACTTGTGGCACCTTAGAGACTAACAAATTTATTAGATCATAAGCTTTCGTGGGCTACAGCCCATGAAAACTTATGATCTAATAAATTTGTTAGTCTCTAAGGTGCCACAAGTACTCCTGTTCTTTTTAGGGTGAACAGAGAAAGTTTAGATAAATTTGGATATGCAAGTAAAACAGTCCTGTTGTTAAATAGCACTTGATTCCATTAGACTGTGTTGGATTGTTAAAAATGCTAACATTATGTGTGACTATTCATTTTCATCACCTGCTCTTGATTAATCCAGTCCTAAATGGCATCTGCAGACCCTGCAATCTCATACTACTTAATTAAATTAGCAACACATTTGTCTCCCCCGTTTTCCTATCAAAGGGCTGTGCTCAGGAGAAATAAAACCTTTGTTCACCACAACTCCGTATAATTTACACTCTTTTTTCTCTTTTTCCTCCAGCTCCTGGCTCAGATGCTAAATTGTAACTGGTAATAGGGAGCTATTAGGTCTAGTGAAGCGTGTCAAAGAAGTCAGTGGAAACCAGGCCTGAAAGGAGGCCCCAGCTCTCATAAAACAACAGGGTCAGGATTTTAGATTCAGGATTACATTGTACTGAGATTCATTCATTTTGCAATAAAAAAACTTTCTGACCTTTAGATATATACATATGGGTCAGAAAGGAGAAAGAGAGAAAGGGGGCAGGGGAGAGAGAGAGAGAGATCATATCATGAGTAGAGGGCTTTTGTTTAAACTACAGTAACTGTACTTGCTCATGAAAATAAACAATATATTCCATGACTTACAAATAACAGACACCTATAGGTAGGGTTGTCAATTCTGGTTGGACGAATACCTGGAGGTTTCATCACATGACATAATCTTTAATAAGGATTAATCTTTAATTCCTGGAGACTCTAGGACAATTGTGGAGGGTTGACAGCCCTACCTGTAGGTGAGCTATGTGATACTGTGCTGATGTATTCCTGAGTTAAGGATTAATGTAGCCTATACCGCTGTGCAACAGTAAAGTTTGTTATGACTACTTGACAATAGAAACCCACTCTGTAATAAAACAAAGTACGCATGAGCTCAGCTCCAACATTTATTTTTAAAGATGGATTAAGACTGTGCTGGACACTGATTCATCCAAACTTTTCTCCTGTTCACAAAAATCTTCAGCCCTTTTCTTCTCACCAACATCCATTACAGATGGCAGCAGGGCCATAACCAGGGTGGGAAGAGCAGGGCAGCCACCCAAGGTGCAAAGTCACAGGAGTGGGAAAATGGAGTGGAGAAACTAAGGGAAAAAACTCTAGGGGATGCAAATATGCTTGTTCACCCCGGACACTAAAATGTCCTAGATGTAGCTCAGGATGGCAGAGTGTATTACATGTATCAGTCAAGTCAGAGTATCACCTGCTGACTGCTTTGTCCTTGTATCAAGTCACACCATGGCATGAGTAAAAGTTGAGAGGAGCACCTACTTTTCCCAGCATCCTGAGTGAGCACCAGGTGACCGACTAGCAGCCATTATGCCATCTTGGCTGCTGCTCATTGATTCATTGGGGTCTCTTCCAGTCCTGGGCTTGGAACCTCAGGCTCCAAGGGTTCTTCTTTAACCCTCTCCTTCCTGTACCATGTCATTTTGTCTCTGTTATATCTATAGAGCATTTTGAGTTTCAGTATTTCATTTTCACTGAGATGCCAAATCTAAAAGGTTCTTGTGCCCTTTAGTACATTTTCTAAGCAGGGTGTCAGAAGGTGTGATAGACCCAATTGATACACCCCCAACAGATAAAAAGTGACTCAGTAAAGACCATTATTTGCACTTTTGAAGTAAGAACACAAATCTGCAGGACAAGCTTACCCTGCGAGTCGCATGCCAAAGGCTGTTGATCCATGGTATAAAGAAATAGTCATTGGGTCAGAAAGAGAGTGCAAGTATGACTCTATAGATTGGTGATTAATATGTGATCATATAATTAAAGAATGTTGCATAATTTATATGCCCATGAAGGCCAACTTAATTCTGGCATTTCCTAAATTTTGAGTGCTTGACTTTGCAACTTTAATAAGGTTCCTTAAACGTGGGAGTTTTTCTGTGTGAAATACATATATGTGTGTGTGTTTGTGTGTGTGAGGAAATTCAGGTTCTCAGTTGAACACAGTTGTGAGTCATTTTAGAAGCTGCATTTTTTAAAATTTAATTGAGTTGTTGCTCTTCTGCAGAAGCCAATTTGGCATAGACAGAAATGAATGATTTTCATTTAAATGTCTTCATATCAAGGGTGACATGCACAATCAATCTTCCTGGTGGCAATGTAGGAGGGCAGAAATTATTGACGCTTAGTAGCCACAGGATCATAAACAAGGAAATTGAAAGTGATACTTAATTAACCAAGCCCTGTATCTTACAGAACCTTTTCCATTTTCCCACAGAAAGGATAAAAGGGTTAGGAAACACATGTGAATGGATACCTGAAAATATTGGTTGAATAATGAAGCAAAACATAGATGACTTTTCACAGGGGTCTTGATCTTTACAGAGGCTGTTTAGCCCCTTTAATTGGGCACTCTTCTTCCTTTGCACCGAAGGGGAATTTCCCTGGAACTTAAAAAATATAAATATTTGGTATAGATTAAGGCCCTCATTCAGGAAATCATTCCTATTTGGGAAAGCATTTCAGCACACGTTTAGGTTTACAGTAGAACATGTGCTCAAGTGCTGTCCTGAATAGGGATGGATGCATACATTTACTAATGTGTTCACCTGCATCAGGGCCTAGCTAGGAAATGTAAGTATAAAGCAAATTACTCTGATTTAATATTAAAAACGTAAAATTATTAAATGTAAGGAAGGTAACTATACATGGTATCATGGTAATAAATGATCATGACAAAAAGTTCTGCAGAGAAACCTAAGCCACAATGGTCTAGATTCACTATGCCTAACTTAGGGTTACCATATTTTGTGCCTCCAAAAGGAGGACACCCCACGGGGCCCCAGCCCCGCCCACGCCCACGCCCCAACTCCGCCCCTTCCCCAAAGTCTCCGCCCCCTCCCCTGCTTCCCGCGAACATTTGATTCGCGGGAAGCCTGAAGCAGGTAAGCGGGGTGTGGGGGGAGGAGGCACGGCCCAGGCTGGCCCCCCCGGCGTTTCCAGCCTGGGTCGGCTCGGGCCCTGGGGTGCCGGCCTCACACGGCCCATCAGGGTAATCCGCTGATTAAAACAAACATAAGGGAGTACTTCATACAACAGACCCTTCCCTGTCAGTTCATGGTTTATACTCCCTGTCACATACCCTCCGCTTAAAAATGACACAGAGATAACATGTTTTATGGTGGGTGTGCTGTCCCTGTTAGGCATAGTGTTGCACTCCAAGAAAAGAAATCAGCATTGGTAGAGGGTTTTCTGCTCTGTGGGACACCTGGAATCTGTATGGTTATGAGGCTAGGTACCAGCGTAGGAGCCTCATGTTCTTATCTTTCATCATGTGCAGCCATTGGAGGGGTACGTGGTCCATAATCAGTGAAAAGTAGGTGCCTAGTAGGTCATAGTGTCAGGCATCCATGGCCCACTTGACAGCCAAGGCTTCCTTTTTTATTACTGTGTATGTCTTTTCACACAGAAATAATGTTCATCTCAGGTACTATATGGGGTGTTCCTCTCCCTCAAAGACCTGTGACAGCACAGCCCCCAGGCCCACATCCAATGCATCCCCCTGAAGTATGAACTCCTTTGAAAAGTGTGGGTTGAAGAACACTGATTCATGACCTATGGTCTCTTTTAGTGTTCTAGAGGCCTTATTGCAAATATCAGACCACTGCACTCTCCGGTGTTTCCCATCCCTTGTCAGGTCTCTGAGGGTGGCTGCAAAGTTTGGCATGAAGTGCCTGTAATACCCAGCCAAACCTAAAAATTATCTAACTTGCTTCTTGGTTTTGGGCATTGAGTGGTTGGCCAAAGTCTGCACCTTGTCCACAAATGGGTGTATATGCCCACCTCCCACCATACATCCCAGGTATGTGACTCCTTACACTTAGTGAATCTTGCACTTAGCTGAGTTGGCTGTTAGGCCGGTGCTGGTGATTGACTGCAGTATTGCAGTAATATTATACCAATAGAATAAAAACCAACTTTTTCCAGTTGAGAAACAGTCAGGAATTATGAGAAAGTAAGGAAAACGCCACTTTACATATTTACAAATAACACTTCCATGTTAAATGTTAACACTAAAAATGAAAGTGTTACTTTCTCTCTAAAAATGTTACAAGCAACTCCTAGAAACGGCCACCTCCAAATATTTCATGGGAAGTGATGCTCTGGGATGGGTTTTTTCTTCCATCATTATTCAGGTAAAACTCCCCCCTGACAAAAGTAAAGATTTCCAGATATGATTAATACATAGTAAGTTACATTATTCATTATTTTATTATTATAAAATTCTGAATAGTATTTTTGTAAAAAAATGTCACTTATGCCACTTTCATCCAATTTTTTGACCATTTGATTATAATCCTTCTTTTTACATCTCTATCCATCTTTTCATAATTTGAGGAATCCATTATCATTTTCTTCTCAAGAGCTAGTTTTACATGTTCTGCTTTATATGCTAATATTCACACACTTACCATCATTTTTTCAAGGAACAAATAAAAATGACTGTGTCTCATCCCTATTCTCATTTTTTCTCCCTCTGCCCTTATTAGAATATTTTCACTCGAGTAGTACCTCAGAGTTACGAACACCAGAATTACAAATTCACTGGTCAACCACACACTTTATTTGGAACCGAAGTATGCAATCAGGTAGCAGCAAAAAAAAAAAAAAAAAAAAAAGGCAAATACAGTACAGCACTGTATTAATGTAAACTACTAAAAAATAAAGGGAACATTTAATTTAAAAGATTTGACAAGGTAAGAAAACTGTTTCTGTGCTTGTTTCATTTAAATTAAGATGGTTAAAAGCAGCATTTTTTGTCTGCATAGTAAAGATTCAAAGCTATATAATGTCAATATTCAGTTATAAACTTTTGAAAGAACAACAATAACATTTTGTTCAGAGTTGCAAACATTTCCGAATTATGAACTACTTCCATTCTCAAGGTGTTTGGTTTGTAACTCTGAAGTTCTACTGTATTTCCCTAAAATCTGATGTTTTTAACTTGCAGGCATTGGAGATGATTCTCAGCTTTCCATTTACTTAGCCTACATTACTTGTTTTTTCTTTAAAAAACAAATTACACTAGTTCAGTTCTGTTGGATGTGTTTCAAGCATCTTATCTCCTGCCCTGAGCTGTGGTGTGAAAACAAGAATATGAAGAAAGGTTTATTTGCTCAGATTATTCCAGAAATTCAAGAAAAATGTAGGTTTCTTATGGACTGAGTATTCTGAAAACCCATAGTGGTAATATTAACACACATGACATCTTGTCACTGGGATTTCCTGTTACATTCATAGGTGTTTGGTTAGAATAGAATGGACTCCAGACTCAAAATCCACACATTACTCTAAATTATGCTAGTTTCTCCAGGGAAATAGCACCACAAGTGATCTGAAGTAAAGTTTACAACTCTCTATGAATTTCTCCTCTGAAACAGCCTATATTTTCAGCTGAAAGATAATAAAAAAGGCAGTAAATTCTGCTTCTCCCTGCTGTGTCTGTTGGTGACAGAGGTTCATCTCCAGTATTATGTCTCCCATCTGCAAAGTATCTCATCACAGATCAACAGAAGGATTCTTTTTATAATTAATATGTTTATCAATCCAAGTCTTGCATTACAGGCTGATGATAGAGTACAGGCTGGAATATGAAATTTTATGAGTTCAAGAATAACCTTCATTAAAAGGATTTCATAGGCTCATAAACCATCAGGATGCTGTATCATGCAGATCTTATCTGTTGTATAATAAATCAAAGGGCTTCCCATCAGTTTGGATTTCATATGTAAGTGCCTTTAGTGATGTTTCATTTCATATATTCTTAGATTCATCAGATAATTAAGAGACAGTGATTGATTTCTAACTGGAATCTATCAACCTGGGTTAAAACTTTATAATATTCACATTAATTAAAATTTATCATTATCTATTTTCTCTCAGTGCACAATAGGCTAGGAGCCTTTGGGCTTGAACAAGAGCAAACAATTTCAAAGTGCTAATGTGAAGGATTTCTACCCATCAAAAACAATTATAAACCAAATAGAGTGTAAATAAACAACTAGGAAAGGGAGCAGAGACAAAAACTCATAGACTCAAACAACAATTTCCATTAAAATCATTATTTGATAGCAAAAAAGTGATTCTTGAAAACTAATTTTTCTCTTGTTATCTGTCAGCTGCATCATTTGTTATTTTAATATTATTTTATTTTGGGGGGCATTTATATTAGAATAAAATAGTTCTTTTTGGCACTAATATAATAGATTAATAAAACACACATACAACACATTCAAGTGTGTATGCATAAAATTAAGTATGCTGTAGGACAGACAGAGAGACAGACGAGAGAGTAAGTTTAGAGGAAATCTTGTCAATGGACATACATACTTAATTATTTACCCATCAAAACAGCTGCATTCCCCTCAGGCAATGCTACTAAAAATTTCCAGAACAAAGTAGGTGAGAGCCAAAATTAGTGTTCAGAATTAGGGACCTTGCCAAACTGTGACATTGCCAGAAAACATAAGGTTGAGCCCAAGCTTAATCATTTTCGGAGCACATTGCAAGATCTGGATTTTAAAAATGCCTTCCCACTATAACTAAATACCTAAAAATATAACAGCAACAAAAGAGGGAGAAAAAAATGAAGATGGGGGAGAGGGAAGAGAAAGCAGGAGGCTCTTACCTTTGGAACATCCTTCCAAAGTCAATCTGTCAAGCATCTATCTTTTCACATTCATATCACTCCTAAAAATCCACTTCTGCCGCATTATCTACAATAAATGTGTGTATATTAATATTTTCAAAAATATGTTTTGAACCTCCAAGGCATTTGTATGCCTAAATTAAGTAATAGTATCAGCATATCTTCATAGTCCATGTTTTTCTTGGCCCCTCTTCTTACTAAGGATATGCTATACTCAAGCATAACAGGTGTTATAAACCCAAATATAGGCGTAGGAATCTGTGGCATCCCAACAAAACTGTGAGATCAGTTTTCTTTTCTTTGTTTTGTGTTTTTAAAGAGAGATTTTTTTCCCACAAAAATGGCCTTTTTTGGTTTAGGCCTGGTCTACTATCATTTGGATTGTAAGATTTCTGAGACAATAATGTCTTTAAGAGTTTTCTGTGAAACACATAGGAAAGCTGCTGAACTGAAGAATAAAAAGAAGAGTTTGCTATGGACAATTTAATTAGAATATAAATGACTATATTCACTCTAGAGGTATTAGTGTGTTGGGCACCCTACAATAATATAGGTAAAAAGAAGGTTTATATCACTCTTGTTGGATTCTAAGGTACAAGAATTGGAGAAAAAAGTCCTAAATTCACCAGAATTCACACTTCTCTCCAACAGATGAGGCCTAACAAAACACAGAGAAACTCATCTTCTTTAGAAAGTTAACACAAAAATTCAAATGATGTTGAGTAGGTACATATAACATAGTTTGCTATCTAAATGCTGGAAAATTGAGGACAAGGATTGTGTGTGATCAGAAATCTTATTTCTGGTGAGGAACTCCCCTCCTCTTTGTCTTCGGTTCTCTTCCCCACTGTTGTCTATATCGACCAATGTGTATTGTCACCCCAGTCCACTCTCTTTCAGTGTTGTTCCCCAGTGCCTCCTTTGTATTTGGCTTTTTAAGCTCTCTGTTCTGCAACAAATACAAACACAGGTAAGCAGAGCAGGACACTAAAAGAAATGGTGGTGGTAGTGTAAGGGATATAGATGATGAAGGTGGAGTAGGAGAAAAACATGTTATCAGTTTAATATCTCATATTATGATTACCAGCACCCTGTAAATAACCATGGACTTTGTTGTGGGGTTACATCCCTTGCTGAAAAGACAATTATTATTACTATTTAACATTGATATTGCAGAAGCATCTACACATTTCAAGCAGGCTGGGGTCCCATTGTGCAAGGTGCTGCATAAATGAATATTAAATGACAGACCCTGTCCCAATACAGCCAACCATATCAATGGGTTAGAGAGATAAGGTCGGTGAGGTAATATTTTTTTATGGGATCAAGAGGAGTTCTGTGTGGCTCGAAAGCTTGTCTCTCTCACCAACAGATCGTAGAATAGAATAGAATAGAATAGAATATCAGGGTTGGAAGGGACCTCAGGAGGTCATCTAGTCCAACCCCCTGCTCAAAGCAGGACAATCCCCAATAAAAGATATTACCTCGCTCAACTTTAACTGGTTAAAATAGTCAGGCACTAGTAGGGCTAACTGCCTATACTGCCAACCTTCCCTAGCAGAGTTTATAAACTCAAATATAAACACAGGATTCTGCGGCATCCCAACAATACTGTGAGTTCACTTTTCTTTTCTTTGTTTTGTGTTTTTAAAGATGGATTTTTTTTTCATTAAAATGCCCTTTTTTGTGTTATGCTGCTGTACCACTGTAGAGTAGACACTGACTACAGCAACAGAAGCGGTCTTTCCATCACTGTAGTAAATCCACCCCCTTGAGAGGTGATAGCTAGGTCAACAGAACCTAAAATGAACAAGAGTACTTGTGGCACTTTAGAGACTAACAAATTTATTAGTCTCTAAAGTGCCACAAGTACTCTTGTTCTTTTTTGCGGATACAGACTAACACGACTGCTACTCTAGAACCTAAAATGTCTACACCTAAAATGTAGGTTGACCAACCCTGTGTGATGTAGTTAGGTCAACCTAACCCCCAGTGTAGACTCAGCTAGACTGATGGAAGATTCTTCTGTTGACCTAGCTATCACCTCTCAAGGGGGTGGATTTACTACAGTGATGGAAACACCACTTCTGTTGCTGTAGTCAGTGTCTACTCTACAGTGGTACAGTAGCATAGCTGCAGTGCTGCCACTATAGTGCTTGTAGTGTAGTCAGAATGATAGCAATTTTGATTTTTGATTAAATCTGAAATCATCAGATTTGGTGCTTCTGAAAAACAATTGTCTGTATTTCACACACTTCCATTTAGCACACTTGGGAACAATGTACTGAGTGTGCAGCCTAACAATATATTGGCTCTTCAAGGGAGCAGTCTCTGCAGACTGTGCAGTCAGTAAGTGGGGAGGGGAAAATGAGACAAAGAGCTAAATTTTGTGCCTTGCTTCACAGATACGTTTTGTGCTGGGGGGATGGATAGGAAGAGGGGCAGGGAACCCTTCTCCCCACCCCACCTACAGTGCACACAATCAAGGGCAGTCATAGTTGGGTGTACGCACTTAGAATATGCCTGCACTGGAGTTGGAAGGTATATAATTTCCAGCTTGAGGAGAAATATCTGTGCTAGTTCAGAGTGAGCTAACATAATAATAACAGCAGTGCAGTGGCATGAGCAGTGGGACGGGTTAGCCACCTTCAGTACTATCTAATCAGGGACGATAAATAAGTACTCGTGTGGGTAGCCTTGCTTAGGCCATCGTGGCTACATTTTTATTTTTAGCACATTAGCTTGATCTGAGCTAGAGTAGTATGTCTCCTTGAGCTGGAAATTACAACATTCCAGCTCCCATGTAAACATACCCTTAGGGAATGCAAGGGAGAGGGCTGCTAACTACACTAGCAATTCTTAGATGGGGTGTCAGGACTATGCCAAAAGGAATACACCAGGGGAATGTTGTATTGTAGCAAGGTCCCTTTCTCTCTTCCCCTTGCCTCCCTCACTATCCCCACAAGCACCCAAGAGATATTAAACTTTTTCAAAGGCACAATGCCTTTCCTAACCCTACCTTGCTTATTGCAACTCTGCTGTTGCCCTGCTTGGCTCAGCCTCAGAGGAGGGACAATTGAACTAAAAATATGAAGTAGTGCATGCATGCTGTAGTGAATATTTTAAAATTCTATGTTATGAAACAACATCAACAGAAACAATGTGCAATGGAAATGTATACAGTCCAGGACAACCTTATTACTATTTGTTGTTATTAATCATGTTTATTATAGTAGTGCCTAAGAACCAACCAAGAACTGGGACTCATTGTGTGAGGAACTGTAGAAACACGCAGTAGTAGATGGTCCCTACCTCGAAGAGCTTAAAATCTAAATAGACAGCACAGATATAGGGTGGGGGAGGGGAACAACTACACAAGCACAGTGAAAAATGTGATGGTGGCAAATGATGTTAGTTCCACAATTGTGCAATTGTGTGGGGTTTGTGGGGAGTGGATTTAGTTAGGAGAGGCTCAGCTAAATGGAAAGAAAAGTGAAGGAGAGAAGAGGGTATCATCGGCAGATATGGAGTGAATCTGAGGAGAAGAGACTGTGAGGCAGGCAGAGAGTTTGCACAAATAGGCAAGGGCAGAGAAAATCCAGTGAAAACTACATGAATTTTTCTGAAGGTTCTTGAAAGGACTGATTCTGCAGCTGTTCATAGTGTCTCCAGGGTGTGTATGGGCCTCTCCTGCACAGTTCTAGATTGAGGGGGAGGGGTTCTGGGCAGAAGAGTGGCCCAAGCTGGGACCCATTTTACTCCCTCCCCCCTCCGTGCAGCAGTGCTTGCTTTGACTGCTAGTCCTCCTGCCAGCTGGAGTGTCTGGCTGGTTCCTCTGTGCAGTTTTTCTCCCCAGCGATGTGACAGGGACCAAGGGAGGCAAAGTGAGTGTTCCAGTGTGTGGTCTTTAACCTAATACTATTCTGAAGAAACATTGGAGCCAGAAGGAGCAGTATAGAAAATAGCAGGACGTCAAAAACAAAAGAAGAGCCAAAAAACCTCACTCAGGTGCAATTTAGACAATAAGTGCCAAATTTGCAAAAGTAGCTTGTAAAATTGCATAGGCAATTTCCTCGTGTACAATTTTTTTCATGTGGAAGAAGAATTGGGCCTGCTTTGAGCAAGGGGTTGGACTAGATGACCTCCTGAGGTCCCTTGCAACCCTGATATTCTATGATTCACCAATGTTTAAACTACTTTTGCATATTTGAGTAGGTAGTTAGCAATCTACATGAATTGTGAGTAAAAATGCTGCTTGTACAAGTATATGGGTTTCTGAATATGCACCAATTTGGATAAGACAAATTGCACACACACACACACACACACATAGTTTTGGAGGCTACTTGGAGGCACCCTTGAAAGGCACTCTTGATTCAAAAGCTATTAGCTACTCATATTCAATCTTGCAAGTCAAGCAAGATTATTCCCAGTATTATTAATGCAGAGAACAAAGTGACTGGAGACTCAGAAGCCATTTTAGATTAATTCAGTACATTTTATAGCAATCTCTTCACACCAAAGGGTTAAGACAATAATGACTATGACTATATTTATTAATATTTTAAAGCACCCTTCAGTTACACATGAGGACAGAATAGGACTAGAAAAACTGTTACCCACAGTCAGATGGAATGTGCAAATAATTTTGGGTGAAATTCACTTCACCTGCATAAAGCCAGACTATTACTGGACTTTATATACATGGAGTCCAGAAGAGGGGTTGCGAATGTGAAATCCACCCCTCCAACCTGGGCCAGAATGCATGGGTGCAGCACAAGTCCTCTTGCAACCGCCATTCCAGTTTACGTGTTAAAATATCAACCACAGTTCCTCCACACTATTTTCATTGGATGGTAGGATCACTGGTTCCAAGTAATTAGGTTTCCCATGGTGTTTCCTCTGGCCTGCTTCTGTTTCCTGCCATTGTAAGTCGTGTGCAGCTACTTCATGCAGAGTGCAGAACCCCATCATAGGGCTTAAAAGCTAAGGAAGACCTTGAGTGTGTCCTCTGCACTGGGGTGAGTTTCAATCTCATTGAATATCAGAAAATCTTCAGATGCTTTGTCTTTCATTTTTACAGATACATCAAAAAACAAATATTTCCAAACTGGGTCTCAGTTTTTAAAGTAGAGAATCATAGAATCATAGAAGATTAGGGTTGGAAGAGACCTGAGGAGGTCATCTAGTCCAACCCCCTGTGCAAAGCAGGGGAATATTGACAATCTTTTCTGTACAACCTCAGTTAGGCATTAAAATCTCAGATACAATTCATAATACAGGTATATTAATTATAGTGTAGTTACAGTATAGTTACAGTATGGTTCTAATTTTTGGTACAAGTAATTCCGTTAATTCATATAACCAGAAGTTGTACTCAGTGCCTTCATTACTTAGTATTGTCCCTTTAGTCTTATCTGGGTATTTTTTAGAATCCTGGTACAATAACTGTGTGGAAACCGTATTCTAATTACAATGACATTACAGTTTTTGATACATTAGAAAATCCCACAGTCAGAAATTTAACTATTTGGCTGATCTTGCTTTATGGCGTACCTTCCAATTGCCTTCCACTGCAATCTCATGTAGTTACATGGAATTGTCAGGTAGATACTTCAATTTCAAGTATAATGTGTACTTTCCTGGACTTCCATATGTAACCCATTATATGGGGTCCCTTGAAAGCGTACTGTATTTTGAAGTGAACCTGTCAGAGAGTGACTAGCCCCTTTAATAGGGAGGAGGCCAGTGCACTTGTGACTAGTCAGCTGCCTCTCAATTGGGCTTTAAGAGAAGGCACCTGTTCCATATAAAGAGAGGGACAGGAAGCCATGAGAAAGAGTTGGCAAGGGCTACTGAGAGAGAGCTACAGGAGACCTGAGAGAGAGAGGTGGAAGCTGGTACCAAGAGCTATTGTAAAAAACAGAAGTTGAATAAAGTTGTTAGCAGAGGTAGGACTCACAGGCAGGGAGGTCTTGGTGGGTGGAATGCTGAGGGGAACCCTCTTGCAGTAGGCCTGAGTGGAGGGTCTGTGCGAAGCTGAGCCCAGAAACAAGAATGTTGACTCTGGTGACTCTGGAGCAGTGTTCCCTCTAATTTTTCCCCACGCACGTGCGGAATGAATTTTGTTATGTGCATTAATATGGAGATGATGTGCGACACATCACCTTCATAGTGGTGCACATAACAAAATCCATGTGGCAGGGGTGTGGCCGAGGGGTTCAGTGTATGGGAGGGGACACAGGGCCGGGGCAGAGGGTTGGGGACAGGGGTGAGGGTTCCAGCTGGGAGTGCCGGCTCTGGGGTGGGGATGAGGAGTTTATGGTGCAGATTGCCATGGGGCTACAGCAGGGAGAGAGGACTCCCTCCAGCTCTCTCCTCACAGCAGCACCTGGACTGCAAGGGAGAGGTGCCTCTTCCCACCGTGGCAGATCTGGGTCGGGGCTGGTTTGGGGCAGGGGAGAGGCGCCTCTTCCCCATCTGCGGCAGGTCCAGGCCGGGCTAAATTGGGGATGGGGAAGGGGCGCCTCTCCCCCTGTCTGTGGCACGGCCAGGCTCGGTTGGGCACCTCTCCCCAGGCTGTGGCAGGTCTGGAGCTGGGCTGGGTTGTGGCTGGGGGGGGGGGGGCGGCGCCTCTGTAGGACTCAGTTGGGAGTTGAACACTGTGGGGTGCTCTCTTCTGGGAGACCTGGCTTGAGGGCAGAGTCTGGAGAGAAGCGACTCTGGTAACTGGTCAGTGTATGACCTAGAAAGTGGAGCCCTAGAACAGGGGCAAATGGAACTGTGAACAGAATGAAAATTGATTCTCAGGGGTAGGGGACAACCTGGAAATTGTGTTCCTGGAGGGGGCCTGGAAAACTGCTGTGATAGTATTGTTGCACATTGTGATTTTATTACGAGGGTTCAGCAGGTTATTGTATGTGTACATGAATAAATTATGCAGGGAGGTGGGCCTTTGAATTGGACTTAGAGACTTTTCCTTTCTATAGGCAAATGAAAGGAAAACTGATGCAGGCTGTTGTGGGAGAGGTATATCTCATCACCCCTTTGGGGTGGGGGCATTATGGCCTAGCGGCAAAGTCAATAGGCCGCCTTTCTGTGAAGGGCAGCATGGCCTAGTAGCCAGTGTCAAATAGGGCTGCCCTTCTCCCTTAGGCAATATGGCCTAGCAGCCAGAGTCAGTAGCACTGTCCTTCTGCACCAGACAGTGTAGCCTAGTGGCAAAGCAGGGTGGGCCACCACCCAGGAGTGGGTTGGCAGCCAGGATAGGGGAACGCAGGCCCAGCCTACTCCACCAGGTCCCAACCCAGGGCCCTGTCACCAGTGGGTCAACGGGGATCTGTTTGAAACATGCGGACTCAGTTCCTGGTTCCACAACCAGACCAATGTCTGGTTCCCCTGGGCCACTTCCTACCCTGTCTACCTGCTCCATAGTCTGCAGGCCCTCTGGTTCTCTGAGATAGTCAGCAGGCAAAGTTCCTGACAACTTCTCCTCCTCATGGGCTTCCATGGCCAGCCAAATATTCATCCGAGTCTCGGCGTGCCTAGCCTCTGTGGACTGGGGCTCCAATACCTCCTAGACAGGAGCCTGCAATGCGTGTCCTTTCTCCTCAGCAGTCATGGTAGACTGGGCTGGGCTGCTCCCTTTTATACTGTGGTTCCAGTTGGAGCATGCCCAGCAGTGGTGAGGAATTTGCTTCCACAAAGCATTTTCAAAAGTGAAGCTTCTTCCCCCTTTGGTGTTCTAGACCTTCTTCAAACAGCACCGTGCACGTGCCTAGACAAGTAATGGAGACTCCTGGGAACTGTAGTTATAGTTCATTTGCATTTTTAAAAAATCCCATTTGCTGGGAGCTTTCACCACATCCTGGCTCTCAACAGCTTAGTTAATTATGTTTGTGTTGAATGCATGTAAAATTGTAGGACAATTTATTCAGCTGTTGAGAATTAGTGGCAATTATATGTAGTTAAAATAGTACAACAATGTAACTAACTACCCTGTAATTATACTATAGACTACTCTCTAGTTATTGTATCCAAAATCTCTAATTGCCCCCCAAAAAGGCAGGGACTCTAAATGCTATGCTAGTTATGCACATATTGGGGTTAGATCCTCAGCGGGTGTAAATTGGTCTAGCTCCAATGAAGTCAATGATGAAAGGCTGTCTTTCTACCAGTTACCCACCTGATCAATTTCCATTTTATTTAAAATAAGTCATCTTAGGCTAGCTTGTCCTTTGTAACCTCTGATGTCTATTTTGGCTCTAGTAATGCCTCTCACTGTGGTGATTAGAAAAAAGTCATCTTGCAAAGCTCATTAAGACTGGAGAGGCGGAAGATATGACCTTTCTATATGCAACTGATTTCTTGCTTCCTTGTTATCCCTAAATAAGTCAACCAAACAGCTGATGTAAACATTAGTGAACTCTTTACACTTACAGAATAAACACGAGTGATTCTGAGAATGTCACTGTGGGGTTTTCATATCTATTCTTCATTGCCTTATGAAATTAGCTCTTTTTACATGATTTTTTTCTTACTAACAGATGTACAGTGTTAGCCTGTGCTCTGAAAGTCAGGTTGCAGTCTCTCCTCATGCATCATCACCAGTAAGAAAGATGGCCTGTGTAACACCTGTGCAATCCAATTAACTTTCAATGTAATCTAGGGAAATTTATTAGTCTAGATTTAAAAGACTCAAATATTCAATGTACTTGTATCCCTTATTTCACATTGAGGATAGTGTATGCTAATCTTATATTATTTTTTCAAAACATGCCTCATCAGCCTTGGACTCTGAAACCAAGATTTTCAAATACAGATACCTCCCAAATCCATATTTAGACATCTAAATAACCCGTTAAAAAAATCGTAACCATAGTAGCCTGTATCCCTGTTTTTGCGCGATACTGTTAGTACTTTCTTGGGGTAGGAAGAAACTTGAAACAAAACTGTAGAAAGCCATTATACATTATAAAATACATTTAGCAATCATTTTTTCAAAGGTGCAGTAGATAGGTTTGATATTCCATAAGAGTTTGTCTCTTGTGAAAATATTGTCAAAATCTGGATAGTTGCAGCATGAACGTTTCATGTAAATGTGTTCATTTTTTGCTGGAAAAGCAAAGAATCTCTCCTCCTCCTCCTCCCCCTCATTTAAGATTAAAACAAGGAAATTTTGGTTTTACAAAACTATTATATGTATGGCTTAGGCAACAGGTATATATAATTTGCAAGTTCTATTTAGTGACCTTAATTGGGAACCTCTCTGTTCAAACTAAGTGTTGCTGTACACATAAAGGGTTATTACTATAAATAACTCATACTTCTATTTGTATATGATCTGACCATTTTACATTTTTTCTGACTTCAATGCTGCTTTTGCAATTATAGTATCATCAGAAAACCATATGAAGACAATTTTACAAATTGAACAGCCACCATGGCCTGCACAAAATTTTACATTTATAGATAAGATAAATAATTTCATGCACAATACTTCCATGACATGGATCTTCTAACTTCATTGACTCTAGGACCCAAGGGAAGCCCAAGCACAATTGTCAATAGGCCTCCTTGAAATGAAAACATCATTTTTCCTTCCGACCATTGCAAGGAAGACCAAAACTGCCACTGATAATTAATCCACTGAGAGAAATCAATATTGCAACTGGTTGGAGATGAAACAACCCATAGCAAAATAAACTTTTGCCATGAAATTGAAGCAGCTTTTCTGAGCACATTCTGTCTGCTGCAGCTGTGCAATCCTAATAAATGGTTGTAAAAAAACCTAGAAGTCAGTTGCACCAAACAGTTGGATTTTTGTGCAATAACATATAACTATTGTTCTTGCATATGCTGACTTGTTTTTCTATATATAGTACTGGGCTATGTATTTATGAAGCCTGCAAATGATCTGAAAGAAATAGAATGGAAAAAGAAAGGTTTGCAAATAGCCCGTGGAGGCCATTCTGATAAACAAAAAATTCAGTGTTGTATTGTATATTATTTATAAAGAAGGGCTTTCCTGGCATTACACTATAATGCAGGAAGCTAGAGTCTGGCATTACATTCAGGATTCCTAATGCCAAGGCCAACTTTTACAAAGAAATATTCATTTTAATACCAAGCTGAAGAGTAAAACATTTACTGTAGAAAGAAAGGCAGGTTTGGATTTCACATAAAAATGCAGAATAGTGGCCTTTTTTACTAGAACTCCCTGATTCAGTTTAGACCACTATCACAAGCAAAATATCTCAATGTCTGAAAGCAGTGAGGGTCCCTGTCCCAGTATATGCAAATTGAACCTGTGCCCCTCTTCATTTATGAAAGTGAGTGGAGAATGTCTGGGACCATTAATGAGTGAGATTACCAGTGAGATATGCTGTGTATCCTACAGTATATGATTAATAAATTCACAGAGTTTAAGGCCAGAAGGGACCTGACCTCTTATATAACACAGGTCATTAAATTTCACCTAGTTACCCCTGTTTGTAGTAAAACAACTTTTCTCCTAATGAAAGTACTTATATACTGTAATCAATTTACCTAAATCATCTTTTTGATAAAATATACAGATTGAGCTCTTCCACTATAAGGCATTTTCTCCAGTCCTTGAATAATTTTGGTTATTCTTTTCTGTATCCTCTCCATTTACATTTTTTTTTTATGTGGACACCAGGACTTAATGCAGTATTCCAGTATCAGTCTCACCCTTGCCATATACATAGGTAAAATCACCTTCCTACTTCTACTCCCCTGTTTACATACCCAAAGATTGAATTAGCACATTTTGCCACAACATTGTCTTGGGAGCTCATGTTGAATTGCTTCTCTACTATGACTTCTAGATCCTTCTTAGAGTCACTTCTTTCCAAGATATAATCTTCTGTTCTGGAAGTCTGGCCTATGTTCCTTGTTCCTAGATGTATATCTTTGCATTTAATTGTATTTAAACACATTTTGTTTGACTATGCCCATCTTACCAAGTGACCCAGATGTCAGTTATAGAGGCGCTGTCCTCACCATTGTTTACCACTTCACCAATCTTTGTGTCATCCACAAATTTTATCATCAGTGATTTTATTATTTCCAGATCACTGCTTATGTTATTTTTTAATAAGTTTTGAAATACCAGGGAAATTCCAGGGGGGAGGGATAGCTCAGTGGTTTGAGCATTGGCTTACTAAGCCCAGGATTGTGAATTCAATCCCTGAAGGGGCCACCCAGGGATCTGGGACAAAATCAGTACTTGGTCCTCCTAGTGAAGGTAAGGGGCTGGACTTGATGACCTTTCAGGGTCCCTTACAGCTTTATGAGATAGGTATATCTCCATATATTATGAAAATGTTGAATAATGTCAAGCCTAGCCAGTCCTTGCAGAACCCCTATTCGACAATGGTTCCAGACTGACATTTTCAGATCTGTCACTTACCCAGTTCACAATCCATTTAAATTGTGCTTTTTTAATATTTTATAGTGCTAATTTTTTAATCAGTGTTTCATGAGGAAATAAGTCAAATACTATGCAAAAGTCTATTACATTTATGCAGTTACTCTTATCAACCAAACTTGTGATCTCATCAAAAAATGAAATCAGGTTTGTTTGACAATATCTATTTCCCATAAAACCATGACAAATAACATCAACTATAATCACATCTTTTTTTTTTTTCCTTCTTTTTGTTTTTTAAATCACACATCAGTTTTACCATTATTTTGTCTGGGACTGATGTCAGGCTAATCACAGTTACCTCAGCCATCCCACTTCCCTTTTTGAACATTGGCATAATGTTGGCAGTCTTCCAGTGTTCTGGAATTTCCCCGGTATTTCAAAACTTATTAAAAAATAACATAAGCAGGCCAGAGATCTCCTCAGACAGATCTTCATGGACTCTTGGGTGGAAGTTGTCCAGACATGATTTAAAAAGATTTATCCCTAGGTGTCTAAAATCCTTCTTGGTTACTAATGGACTAGAAAGTACTTCATCATCCTCGTGTGAAACAAGCACATAATCCTGCTTCTTTCAAATACAGAGCAGAAATATTTATTGAACACTTCTGCCTTTTCTGTATCATTTTTCAACTGTTTTACTATCGCCATCTACTAATGCACATATACCATTTCGAGGATTTCTTTTGTTCTTATTACAAACAGGAGTAAAAAACTCCTTATTGTCCTTAGTCCTGCCAACCATAAATTTTTCTCTTTTATTTTTGGTTTCTTTTATCAATTTTCTACACTTCGTACCTTCTAATTTATATTGATTACTATGTTGTTTCCTTTTTTCTATTTGTTATATAATGCTCTTTCATTTTTAATTGCTGCCTCCACTTCACCAATGAACCAGGATGGACTTTTCTGCAAAGTCGTCCTCTTTCTTGGTTGTGGAATTGTGGCTTTTTGGTTTCCTATTAAACTCTCCTTAAAGAACTCCCAATTTTCATTCACAGTTTCAATCTAAATGTTTTCTCTCAAATTCACTCATGATTTTCGTCATCTTTTGGAAATTAGCCCTTTTGAAGCACCAAGTATATATATATTACTGTCTTCTATTTCCCCATATTGAATTATTAGATCATGAACCCTAGTCTCCAGACCACCAACTTCCAGTCCAGTGATTAATTCATCTGGTTCCATCATAATGAGGTCAAAAATAATTAGACTTGCAACCATTTGTGTTAGAAAATTATATATAATTTACCATTTACAAAATTTTACAAAATGTACACTATTATGCTATCTTTAAAGTTCAGTACATAGTCTGTTAAGCAGTCTGAGTCATACTAGTTTTCTAATCACATGAACATGTAACAATTGGTCATCAGGCTGTACATTAGTTGCAATGATAATTTCTGGTCAGTTTGGAATCGTTGAGTCATCTTCAGAGTTTGTTCTGATAATTGTTCATTCTGAGAACAAACTGAAGATGTCAATGTTTTTTGTTGAGCTGTCCACTGTAAGTCTCGTTCACATATGATCTGGCCAATGATTTTTTTTCTTTACAAGAGGTGTTCTCTGTCCCTTTTTGTCCATGCAGTTTGACCCAGTCATGGCCACCAGGTTCTAGACCCAGCAATTCTCTGAGTGACGTCTGTTACAAAAGTATTCATAAAGTTTTTTTTGTCTTTTTATCCAGTTTGGCTACTCTCTTCATGTCAGGCCACTTTGGAGATAGGTTCTTTTCCAAAGTTGGAATGGTAGTTCTGAGTTGACTTTCCATCAGGAGTCCTGCTGGACTATATCCAGTAGCTATTATCCGTGTTGATCTGTAGCTTAGAAGAGCAAGGAATGGACCTTTCTATTGTAGGATTTTCTTGGCTGTCTGTACAGTTCCTTCAGTCTCTCCGTTCACTTCTGGGTAATGTGGCCTGCTAATAATATGATCAAAATCATAATTTGTTTGGAATTACTTACACTGTGAATTGTGATCTGTTGTATGTCATTAGTTGCTCTGAAATACCAAAATAAGCAAAAGTGCACTTCATTTCTCGACAACACTTCAACATGTTGTGTCTCTCAAGTACATTATAGAGAGAGATACCAGAGATGTGTCCTCCATATGATCCTGTAATGCACTGCCATCAACAGCAGTTATATACTCAGATAGGTTACATGTGGTGCCACCTAATACAGTTTACCATGCCATTATATGGGGTGTTCTTAGTCTTTCCTGTTTAAGCTGTTCCACTGTGAATAAAGAGTAATTGGAGCAGAGGCCTGGATCCTGGGTCTCCAGATCTCCCATGTAAGTACTCTAACCATCAAGATTCAGTCATTCTCATGCTTGTTCTCTCTCTTGCTCTCTGGGTCAATTACTTTTCAAATTATGTATCCACATTGGAACTGCTTCAACAGAAAAGACCAAGGAATCCCAATCTCAGAATATCCTATAACCTAGGTTAGGGTATGCCCTGAGAGATGTCAGATCCCTGTCTAAATATCTTTTTCCCCTTAGGTGGAGGAGGACCAGGAACCTCCCACCACCCTGGTGTGCTAACCACTGGCCTAAAAGGTATGAGAGAGCTCCTCCTGGCCTTAACAGAACAAGGAGCAATGGTCTCAAGTTGCAGAAGGGGAGGTCTAGGTTGGATATTAGGAAACACTATTTCACTAGGAGGGTCACTAGTGAAGCACTGAAATGGGTTACCTAGGGAGGTGGTGGACTCTCCATCCTTAGAGGGCCAGAGAAGCAGCCCAGGGAGCTGGAGGCAGAGCAGGAGCAGCAGCAGTGCTGAGGCAGAGTGGAGCAGTCTGGAGCCAGGTATGGTGAGCAGCTGGGGAGAACAAGGGGGACCCCGGGCAGTGGGCCCAGCACAGGGAAACGCCTCAGCCAAGAGGCTCTGCAGGCCAGCCTTGGAGGGGGATAGTAACCATGACAGGCATGTGGCCACCGCCAGAGCAAATGTCCAACTTGCAGCATCCCTGCAGCACAGCCAGGGCCTGAGAAGGAGGCCTGGGACCTACAAGAAACAGACTGTGAACTGCCCTGACATTCCAGAGACACTGTTTGTGATGTTCCCTGCCACAGAGCGGGGTGATGTGTTTCCTTTAACCTTTCCCATTTTTTTCTTATTCTTTTTTAAACTAATTGTTAATTAAATAAACTGTATTGCTTTAAATCATATGTAATGATCAGTGGGTCAGGAAAGCATCCAGTGCAGAGAGAGTACCCCGGAGTGGGGACACCCTAGCCCCTGACCTAGGTGACTACAGCAAGGTTGGGGGTTGAGCCCCTCAGGAATCCTGGGCCCAACCTTGTTGGGGTTATGAGGACTCTGCCAGACAGGTGAGTGGAAGGGGAGTCCTCGAGGTCAGGGAGGCCTCTGGGTAAAGGAAGTGGGAGCGAGGACTCAGATTCTTCCACTAGCCCATTTCACCGGGGTAGTGCAGAAGCCAGGAAAGTTCCTCATAATAACGGGCCCATTCCCCCACTTACACATGGAAAACAGTTCTGTATCAGCTGCAGGGCAGGGAGGGAAGCATGCATGTGTCCTGCCTGGAGCATGATTAGGAACTTCAGCACCTCTATTTGCTCCTCCATCACTTCTATCATCTGCTCCTGGCCCTTTACAATATGCTCCTCATTCTCCTTTCTGTCCTGCCTTTCTATTTTAAAATTTTCCTTCAGAGTCTCTCTCTACTCCCTGCACTCGTGTTTTTTTTTTTTTTTAGCCTCTGAGGATTGAAGCCCCTCTCGGAACATGTCCTCCTTGCTCCACATTGGTCGCTTCCTTACTTGGAGGAGGTGCTCCACTAGTGTGCAGGGGTTCCCCAGAAGGCCACATCTACAGAAGCACAAGAAACAATACACAGAGCCATGATTGTTAGTTCATGCACAGCATCGAATCATTATAGTAAAATACACATCTTTTAACATATGAATCACTTTCTCTCTGTCCTTTGGTAGGCACAAATCTTGGCAAACACTCTAAACATGGTAAGTTTGGCCGGGGTGGGGGTGGGGGAGGGGAGCATTCAAGATGGGGCAAATGGTCTATTTGTTTTTTTAAGGCACCTAGGGACAATATTGTAAATTCTGCAACCATTTCCCACAGGTGCGGGTCAATGAAGCTGATATCTCACTCCCGAGGGGTAAGCAAAGATGCAAGGGTGCATCTCCTGCATGTATGCGGCTTCAGACTAGGTCTCTATGCTGCTTGCCTGTGCCCCTTTGGTCCTTGCACAAGTGATTGCTGATTGGTGTGGGAAAGTTTCCTACAATGGGGGAAGGAACAAAGCAGCTCTGCCAAGGAACCTTTGGCAGAGGATTGGTGAGTATGTCCAGGAAAGTTTCCTAGAGATCTCTCTGGAGGATTTCCATGAGATCTTGGTGTGCATTAACACACTTTTCTACGGCACTGCTTAGTTACAAAAGGGAATGTGGAGCACACTCAAACACAGCTAGTCTTGTACGTTTCTATCCCTTCACCCACATCTAGAATATAAAGAACAAAGGACAGCTGTACCTCATATAACCAAGCAGCATCAACTCAAAAATATCACTTACCAGTGCTCACCTCACCTGCAACATGCACACCAGAGATGGACTGCTGGGACTGGCTACACCCCTCTGGAGTCGAAAACAGGTCCTGACTTGCCGTGCCCCAGACAACCCTGACTTGTGCTCCAACTCAGCATTCTTGTCCATGACTTTGTCCTTGGGGTTGAGTCCACTGTCCGTTGCCTGCAGCCCTGCTGAAATATCCACAGGGCTCTTGGCGGTGGAGGTGTGGTTGCCACCAAGGTTGCTGTCCAGCTCCTCATAGAAGTGGTACGTCTTCGATGCCGCACCAGAGTGACGGTTTGCCTCCATTACCTTCTGAAATGCTTGTCTCAGCTCCTTTATCTTTGCATGGCACCGCTGCATGTTCCATTCGTAGCCCTCGTCCAACAAGCCAGGAGAAATCCGATCGTAGGTATCGAAGTTCCTATGGCTGGAGCGGAGCTGGGACTGCACAGCCCCCTCTCCCCACAGTACCAGCAGATTCAAACATTCAGGTGTGCTCCAAGCAGGAGAGTGTTTGTTACATGCAGCCACCATGGTCAGATGGGATGGGACCTCTCCATGCCGAGGAAACAGGACAAGGAATTTCAAAAATTCCCAGGCCTTTAAAGGGGGAGGGGCAGATACCTGTGTACTTGAGTGCAGGGCAGAAGAGTTCAAACTGCTGACCAGAGCGGTCAGGATGGGCATTGTGGGACTCCTCCTGGAGCACAATTATAGCTACATAACCAAGCACAGTGTCTACCCTGATACTTTGTCGATATAACTTTGCCACAAAAAGCTCTGTGCCTCTCAACGATGTGGTTTTATTTTGTTGGCAAAGCAGGAGAGTTTTGTTGGTAGAAGGAGCATTGTAGTGTGTACACCTCCACTGTTTTGTCGATGAAAGCTGGTTTTTGTCAACAAAACTGTGTCATGTAGACAAGGCCTAATGATAGAATAAACTTCAGTTTGGGGTGAATCTGCCCTATTTCTCAGCAGTTTGTCCTATATCTGGTATTCTCAGCTGTGACCCACTGAGGCATGGCGACACATACACAGACACAGTCTTAGGAGTCCTGTTAAGGCTACTGCAGTATATATGGTGCTTTGAACAAATGAGATTACTATTTGATAATTACTGGACACAGTGAATTCTATTTCTTTATTTTGTTGGTATTCTTACCCTTGATTTTTTTTTTAAATATCATCACACAGCTATCGTGGATTTCATTACTGCTGTGAAAGGTATACCAAACAATAAAATCATATTTTACTACTTTATTCTATGTGCAGTCCTATAGTGTCTTCCATACATGGTATAACAAAATGTGCACTGAATAATAATGATTTTAGTTATTATTTCTTCTTACTTCCCCTTTTTTAGGGATTTTTGAAGTACTTACCTGAAACCTCCTATTTGCTTAATTTAAATACAGTATTTGGTTAGATTTTTATCTAGGAAATGACACATAATACTTCTTTGTAGCATTAGACATTGATTAAATTAAGGTTGAAGAACAAATGTAGTCTGCCTCATATTGCAACACTAAAATAGTATTTTCAATTTCATCCTCTATCTCTCATATATTCATGCTATCCCAATATTATATATAGCATATTCTCACTACTAGAATTCACTAGAAGGAACATGGGGTGAACAGTCATAAGCAATGTAATTATACTGGTTTTTGATTGTTGGCTTAACTTGCATCGACAAAACTCTCTAGTGTAGACAAGGCCTAACAAATACCAAGCCAGTAACAAAAGTAAACTTCTGTCTCACCACACTGACTAACAGGAAGTCAAAAATGCAGTTTTCTTGGGCATTCTAGCACTTGTTTCACCACCCCCACACTAGACTTTATGATAAGTAGTTATTGAAAACCAATTTAATCAAACAAAAGGTTCTACTGATCTCAAGAGATCAACCACATAACCAAGTCAATGTATAATTCAGATCTTACCCAATAATCATGCTGCTACTAATCCTTTATTAATTAAAATCTAAAAAGTTTATTATTAAAGAAAAGAAGAAGAGAGTTAAATGGTTAATAGACAATATACATACAATAATGGCAATGGTCTTATATCATGTTTGTAGCAGTGATAGAATAAACTGCTGGCTTGTAAAGTCTCTGGTAACTTCCAAAAGATTGGAAGGTCCTCAGTCCATAGTCAGTATGCATCTTTTAGTTGTAAATCCACAGTCCAGAGAATCAGAGCAAGAAAGAGGCAACAAGGAGATGATTCAAGGGTCTTTTATACCCTCTGCCATGTGCTTGGAATGTTACTGTCCCAAAACAAAGCTCACAGCACAATTTGCAGAGAATTACTGGCACAAGATGGATTCCAGGGTCCCATGAGCAAGAAACATGCCCTTACATGGCTTGCTGACTCGCAGGGGCAACCATTACCATATTCTGGCTGGGGCCGATGAATTGGGCTGTAGCCCACGAAAGCTTATGCTCAAATAAATTTGTTAGTCTCTAAGGTACCACAAGTACTCCTGTTCTTTTTGTGGATACAGACTAACACCGCTGCTGCTCTGAAACATGTTTGGATAAATTACAGACTATGCATAAACTTAAGTATCTCCATCCACATTTGCTAATTTAAAAGAATTCTTATTTTCTATATGAAAACTGTTATTTCCACTCCCAGAGAGCCTGCCCAGCATAACAGACACCATTAAAAAGGCCAGCAGGGTTGTGTTTCTTTGACTGCATGACATCTTTTTTTCCCTCCACGTTTTCTAAAATCAGGAAACTCTTAAAAAGTAGATATTAAAATAGTGTCCATAAATCCAGGCTTGACATCTAGAACATGTACTTCATCCGGGATAATAACATTCCCAGGTCATCTGAGAATGTGTGCCTATATTTTCACATGAATCTTTGCTCTTACATACTGCATGTGAGGATCACAAAATATTTAAAAAAATTCTTAATACCTCTGTGAGTTGGATATAGTTATATACATTTTATATGTGTAAGAGGGTGCAGAGCTATGAGTAGAACCTAGGTATCTTGACACCTAGACTCCTGCTTTAGCTATCAGCCAGCAGTCCTTCCTCTCTTTGGAACTGGGAAGCAGCCCAGATAGTTTCTGCAAAGAATTGTGTAGTGTTGGTTTTTTTTGAACCGTGTCTCCAGTCCTCCCAGGAAAAACTGCAGTTTGGTGTTAGGTTTTATAAAAGCCCACAGCCACAGTACTCTCTAAAATAAAATAATTATGTTATCCATAGAAAGCAAGAGTCAAGGGATAATACATTGCTATAGCTGCATCTCCTCTGTTTTGGAAAAGCTACTGGAAAAGATATTACCAATTTTACAGCAAAGTTTGCTATAACTGAATTTCAGAAAATAGGTTTGTGATTTCCCCCTTTCAGATACACAGGAGTTTTCCCTGGAGGGGAAATCAGATTGAAACTATTTTGGAATTTTCCTCTAGGGAGGATTGTTAGCTCTGTTCTTAGGAGAAGTTAGTTTTATACTTTTTTTTTTATTTATTGGTTGTCAGCATCACTGAATACGGTTATCATCATGAGTTTGATAAATATTCTTCATGAAATTACAATGATTTTTATCCTCGGTCTTATAAGCACAGCATGAAAGACTTTTCTCAGGATGCAACAACTTACTACAGTCGCTTGGAAATTCACTAGCCCCTTTAAGGGGGATCACTTGTCTGCAGGGCTGACCTTAAAAATGGACAAACTAAGTAGTCACTTGAGGACCCAAATTTTGGAGGTAATGAAGGGACCACAGAATTTGCTGTGTACTGAACACTCAGGCCTGGTCTACACTAGGCGTTTATGTCGAAGTTAGCGCCGTTACATCGAATTAACCCTGCACCCGTCCACACTGCGATGGTATTTAGTTCGACATAGAGGTCTCTTTAATTTGACTTCTGTACTCCTCCCCGACGAGGGGAGTAGCGCTAAATTCGACATGGCCATGTCGAATTAGGCTAGGTGTGGATGGAAATCGACGCTAATAGCTCCGGGAGCTATCCCACAGTGCACCACTCTGTTGACGCTCTGGACAGCAGTGCAAGCTCGGATGCTCTGACCAGCCACACAGGAAAAGCCCCGGGAAAATTTGAATTTGAATTCCTTTTCCTGTCTGGCCAGTTTGAATCTCATTTCATGTCTGGACATCGTGGCGAGCACAGCAGCACTGGCAACGATGCAGAGCTCTCCGGCAGTGATGGCCGTGCAGTCTGTGAATAGAAAGAGAGCCCCAGCATGGACTGATCGTGAAGTCTTGGATCTCATCGCTGTGTGGGGCGATGAGTCCGTGCTTTCCGAGCTGCGATCCAAAAGAAGGAATGCAAAGATCTACGAGAAGATCTCTAAAGACATGGCAGAGAGAGGATACAGCCGGGATGCAATGCAGTGCTGCGTGAAAATCAAGGAGCTGAGACAAGGCTACCAGAAGACCAAAGAGGCAAACGGACGCTCCGGATCCCATCCCCAGACATCCCGTTTCTACGAGGCACTGCATTCCATCCTCGGTGCGGCCGCCACCACTACCCCACCAGTGACCGTGGACTCTGAGGATGGGATACTGTCCACGGCCGGTTCCTCGGACATGTTAGGGGATGGGGAAGATGAGGAAGGAGATGAGGAGGGCGAGGCAGTCGGCAGCTCTCACAACGCTGATTTCCCCGACAGCCAGGATCTCTTCATCACCCTTACAGAGATCCCCTACGAAGCGTCCCCAGCCGTTACCCCGGACACAGAATCTGGTGAAGGATCAGCCAGTAAGTGTTGTAAACATCTAAACATTTATTTTTAACAAAACAGGAATATTAACAATTAAAAGAATGGGTTGTTCATGATTAGTGTGCCCTAGGCACTTAACGGTTTAGTAATGGGCAGTGCAAGTTTTGAAAAGAAAACTAGCAATGTCCGGTTTTCAGTGATTGTCCTGCACAAGCCGCTCTACTGTTTATTCCCTGCTACTGCAGCTACAGTAAAATGCGGTCTATGTGTCCGGGGATAGAGCAGTAATCCTCCTGGGACATCTCGATGAAGCTCTCCTGGAGGTAATTTGAAAGCCGTTGCATGAGGTTCTTGGGGAGAGCGGCCTTATTGGGTCCTCCGAAGTACGACACGTTGCCGCGCCACGAGATTAGCAAGTACTCGGGGATCATTGCTCTGCACAGCAGGGCGGCATACGGCCCTGGTCTTTGGAGGCTTTCCCGGAGCATTCTCTCTTTGTCGCTCTCGGAGATCCTCATCAGGGTGATGTCGGCCATGGTGACCTGCTTTTAATTAGGTAGGGGAATGTTAGTGTTGAGACTGCTTTCCCGTTCCTTTACAGAACTGTAACCGCTGGTTTGCAGCCACGCGGTGGAGGCGGGAGAGGGGCAGCCGAAAGGGATCGTTCCCGGGGACAGCCGCGAGGGGGTGGGACAGGGGCAGAGTTCCCGCTTGCCGGATTGCTGGCAGCAGGGACTGACATTGCTTTAAATGTGAAATGAGGCCAGTGGTAATATAAAAGTTTTAAACTGCCACAAGTGTACGGCTTACCATGTCTGCCTGCAACAGAAATTCCGTTGTGCTGCCTCGCTTCTCAAATGTGCTGTTCAAGACCCCAGGCACTGAATGCGAAGGCCGAGAATTCGACCTTGTGCTGAGTGCGCATGTGAAAGGTGCTGTGCATGGTCTTGTTCACAGAGAAAGACTATGTTCTTTGTTCACAACTACATTTATCTTTCTGAGGAATTCACTCCCTTTTTCCCATTTCCACAGCCCCGTCTGCGACTGTCTCACAACCTAGCCTGGAATCACACTCCCAGAGGCTAGCGCGGATTAGGCGTAGGAAGAAGAGGACACGGGAGGACATGTTCTCTGAGCTTATGACCTCTTCCCAAGCCCAGGCAGCACAGCAGACCCAGTGGCGGGAGAACTTGACCCGAATGCACCAAGCCAACATGGATCGGGAGGAGAGGTGGCGGCAGGAAGACCAGCAGGCGACTCAAACGCTGCTTGGACTACTGAGGGAGCAAACGGACACGCTCCGGCGCCTTGTGGATGTTCTGCAGGAACGGAGGCAGGAGGACAGAGCCCCGCTGCAGTCCATCTCTAACCGCCCTCCCCCGCCACCAAGTCCCATACCCACCTCACCCAAAGTGCAAAGAAGGAGAGGCGGCAGAGTCCCTGCTAAGTCTCACTCCACCCCTGCAGAGAGCTCTAGTAGCAGAAGGCTCTCATTTCCCAAAATTTGAAAAGTTCTTTCCTTCCCGCCTGACACAAGCCCACGTCCAAGTTTCACCTCCCAATGCCATGTGTAGTTGATAATAAAAAATTCGTTTCTGTTAACTACTGTTTCAATCATGTTCTTTTGGAGGAGGAGGGGAAAGGGGGTTGGTAATTGGACAGGACAGTCTCCTTTGGCAGGGTTCATAGTCGGGGGCAGGCACAGCAGCAGGGCACATACACAGTTCAGTGATGCAGTGACTAGTTACCCTGGTTAGTCTGGGAGGTTGTTTTGATGTAATGTTGGGGGGGGGGTTGCTCTGTGACTTTGTGGCGGGGGAGGGCAGTTACAGATCTTAAGCGCCGGTCCTTAGGCAGGATCACAGAGCCACACAGCATGGGATCTGTAACCGTCCTCCCCCTGCCACAAAGTCACATAGACCCCCCATACACACAGTCCCGATCAGGAGGGGTGACAGGCTCCGTTGAAACAAGCATCCCACCGCAGCGGAGCCTGTCAATCCTTGAGTTTAGAAGCTGCATTCGCGTCACAACACTACACCCGCTCCGCACCACAGTCTGCGTCCCAGTTTTAAAAAATTCCCGCGAAAACAGTATTAAAGAAAACGGTGTGCTTTAACAAAGTAGAACTATTTTTATTTCGACACGTGTGTTGGAGGGGGGGTGAAGGGGGTATGTAACTGGATAGGATAGTCAACATTAACTGGGTAAAGAAACGGGGGCAGGTTTAGCTTCTCAGTACACAAACTTTAAAGTCACAGGTTACCCTGCTCACTCAGGAACTTTGCTTTCAAAGCCTCCCGGATGCACAGCGCTTCCCGCTGGTCTCTTCTAATCGCCCGGCTGTCTGGCTGTGAGTAATCACCAGCCAGGCTATTTTCCTCAACCTCCCACCCCGCCATAAAGGTCTCCCCCTTGCTCTCACAGAGATTGTGGAGCACACAGCAAGCTGCTATAACAATGGGGATATTGGTTTCCCTGAGATCACAGCGAGTCAGTAAGCTTCTCCATCTCCCCTTGAGACGGCCAAAAGCACACTCCACCACCATTCTGCACTTGCTCAGCCGGTAGTTGAAGAGTTCTTTTTCAGTGTCCAGGGCGCCAGTATAGGGCTTCATGAGCCAGGGCATTAGCGGGTAGGCTGGGTCCCCGAGGATGACTATAGGCATCTCCACATCCCCAACAGTTATTTTGTGGTCCGGGAAGTAAATACCTTGTTGCAGCCATCTAAACAGACCAGAGTTCCTGAAAACACGAGCGTCATGAACCTTGCCCAGCCATCCGACGTAGATGTTGGTAAAACGTCCCCTGTGGTCCACCAGTGCTTGCAGCACCATGGAAAAGTAGCCCTTTCAGTTAATGTACTGGGTGGCCTGGTGGTCCGGTGCCAGGATAGGGATGTGAGTTCCATCTATGGCCCCACCGCAGTTTGGGAATCCCATCGCTGCGAAGCCATCTATGATCGCCTCCACGTTTCCCAGGGTCACTACCTTTGGCAGCAGTACATCAACGATTGCCTTCGCTACTTGCATCACAACAACCCCCACGGTAGATTTGCCCACCCCAAACTGGTTCGCGACTGACCGGTAGCTGTCTGGCGTTGCAAGCTTCCAGAGGGCTATGGCCACTCGCTTCTGTACACTCAGTGCAGCTCGCAACCGGGTGTCACTGCGCTTCAGGGCAGGGGACAGCAACTCCCAAAGTTCCAGGAAAGTTCCCTTCCGCATGCAAAAGTTTCGCAGCCACTGGGATTCATCCCAGACCTGCAGCACTATGCGGTCCCACCACTCAGTGCTTGTTTCCCGTGCCCAGAATCGCCGTTCCACGGCATCAACATGACCCATTGCCACTGTGATGTCCTCGGCGCTGGGTCCCCTGCTTTCTGACAGGTCTGTGCTACTCTCAGACTTCAGGACATCACCGCGGTGCCGTAGCCTCCTCGCCTGACTTTTCTGCATCTGCCTCAGGGAAACCTTTATGATAAGCTGCGAGGCGTTGAGAGCGGCCACAACTGCAGCGATGGTCGCAGCGGGCTCCATGCTCGGAGTACAGTGGCGTCCGTGCTGTCAATGACTGGAAAAGCGCGCGAACTGATTTCCCGCCGGCGCTTTCAGGGAGGGAGGGCGGGAGTGATGGACGGATGACGACAGTTTCCCAAAAGCACCCTGGACTCATTTTGTTACCCAGAAGGCATTGCCGGCTACACCCAGAATTCCAATGGGCAGAGGGGACTGCGGGAACTGTGGGATAGCTGACCACAGTGCACCACTTCGAATGTCGATGCTTTCACCGTTAGTGTGGACGCACAAAGTCGAATTACTGTCCTTAGTGTGGACACACACGTTCGACTTTGCAATACCGATTACAAAAATTCGATGCAAGTAAAATCGAACTACTCTCGTAGTGTAGACAAGGCCTTAGTGTCAATGTTTCTCTCTGTTTGAATTGATCACCAGTGGGCAACAAGGAGTTGAGGTTTTCCATTTTCAAGCCTTCATGAAAACAATGTGAGCTCTACATAGCCTCGGAAGTGAAAAGCCCGATTTAGCCTTGAAGTAGGGTGAATATGGTCAGAGACAATTGAATGAAACACACACAAACAGGTAGTCAATAGCAGGCAGGCCAGGTGATGGCTGGGGTGAGACGAATCTGTGATAAATAAGTAAGGGAGAGTAATTAAGAATCTAATCTATCAGGCAGGCTCCATTTGTCTGACACTAATACTCATACAAAGCTGAAATCACACTTAGGTTTTACATTGAGACGCTACAGTGGGATACCCAGGTATGCTGCTCTTTCCTCTTCACAACACATTCAGTAGCTACCTAGTACTTCCACTCTCTGGCATAAAGGAGAGGCACTAACCTACCACATATATAACTCCACTAAAGTCCTGTAGTGACATACTGACCTGAGGAGTCTTGATCTGAAGGACTGATGTCAAAAATAGATGGGCTGCATAGCTGATTTATGTCTGTTAAAGCAGACTGCCAGCTACTCTGAAGCATTCTCAATTACCTCAATGTAAACCTGTTATTCTTCTCCTACAAGTGGTAGTCATGTTTGAGTGGTCCAATTTGTGAAGCTTTGGCCTGCCTTGTCCACTTAAAAGATCATTAATCACCAAGTCAGTTTATAAATCAAGGAGGCCAACTTGCTGAGAGCAATTGAGAGGTTGAAGCTCCGCAAAAGTACTTAACCAATTCCCAGACCCAAGCTTAGCATTTCTTTCTCCTTACCTCTAGTAGTCAGACAATTTATCATCCTTCTCCCATTGAGGCAGAATGAATCTGACAGAAGAATGTATGATAGCTAAACAATATGATTAAGTTGAAAATTGAGGGCAGAAAGCTCTCCCTAATTTTTAAGTTTCTTAGTCTTTTATGTAAACAAAGCCTATTTGTTTTAAGATTTAGTAGTTCAAACTATTTCAGACAAAACCAAAAGACAAATGAGCATATCTCAGAGTTACACAAACACAAGTAGTAGCAACAGGGGAAAACATATTGTAGACATTCGTTAGCTATAGCTATCTATGAAGAAGAATAAAAGAGCCAGACAAGGAGTGGGATGATGGTGATTCTGCGTTATTGTGCTTGTGCTACAATCATACAGGATCACTTTTCTTTTACAATGGTGTCTAGTGCAATTGGCAGGCCTGAAGTCAGAAGGTTTGCCCCTGCTAAATAAACATTAGCCTTCATTATGCATATGTGAGGACTAATGAATCTATAACAAAAAACTGATCCTCTTCACAACACCACAGAATAAGGGAAATTGCACAAGAGTTTTCTTTTCCTTTTCTATAAGTTGCTTTATGTTTTTCAAGCACAGCCTTTTTTGAGAGAAAGAAAGCAAGAAAGAGAGAGAACACATAAATTGTTCATTGTACAGAAGAAAGCATGAGTGACAACTGTAAGTGGAATAGACAGTTTCCATTACCCCCTCACACTTGCTGGTGAATAATTTGCAAAGGCTGGGTAAATTGTGTTTTAAGAAGTGTAATGACGTGTAATAATTTCCTGTCAGTATGTCAGTTACAAGCAGAGTGAGTTTGATAATTTTGGGAGGGGAGATGGAAAGAATTGAGGAAGGGAGGAGAGAGGATACAGAGAAGAAATGGGAAGATCTTTTAGGATTGCTAGCATCGGAAACTAATGAAAGCATAATTGTATAAAAACAGGTGGAGTGCTAGATAAAAGCAAGAGCTGTACAGCAGCCTGCCCAGATACTAATTCCCATTTGCTTTCCCATTAATCTTGTATAAAGATTCCAGGTCACAGGTCTGGCTACAGGGAGTATTAAGCAATTTAGTAGGGTGGGAAATGGCTCAGAAATCAGAAAATGGATGATCAGGAAAAATGTCTTTTTCTTGTCTTATGAAAGCCATCTGTATAATAATGTAGACTATTTTTTCACTCACACTTCTCCTTGAGCTAGAAAAAAGCCAAACAAATCTAAAAAAAAAAAGAGAGAATGTATTTGACTATCTACTTTTGATTTGAGAATGCACAGTGTTCTGGAGATCAGTAGATGCCATAGCTAATAGATCAACCTAAGATGAATGAGCCAGTTATTTTCACATGCTGTTACGCTCCTTCTCATCTTTACCTTAAAGGAACTATACTCTTGGTTTTATTATTTATTATTTTTGTTATTTTATGTTGCTGGACAAACTGTCATTATGATAATATTTACTTTAAACTTGCCAAGGTTGGACCAAAATTATATTCTCCACTATATCTGTGTGTGTGTATATAGGATAACTCCATTGACGTCATTGAATTTACTACTGATTTATACAGATGTAAGTGTGAGGAGAATTTGGGCCCAGGATTTTAGAGAAGTGAAGTGCCTATGAAATCATCCTGTCCATCTGCCTGCCAATGCATGATTTTTCTCTTCAGTACATTTTCTAGTGTTTTGGCTAAGCATCCATATTGGTTCACCCCGACATCACACAAGCCTTCATCATAGAAGCTGATGCCTCCAACATGTCAATCGGGGCTGTCCTTTCCCAGCAATTTGGATGAAAACAAGTGTTCCACCCATGCACTTACTATGGAGAGCTAAACTACTAAATACTTGACAAGGAACTCCTGGCAATAAAAAACACATTTGCAGAATGGCAGCACTACCTGGAATGAGCTCATCACCCAGTCCAGGTGTTCACTGACCATAGGAACCTGGAATATCTATGTACAGCAAAAGCCTTAAACCCATGGTAGCTTCGGTGGGCCCTGTTTTTCTTGTGATTTGATTTCAGTATTACCTACCACCCTGGATCCAAAAATGGCAAGGCCTACCTACCCACAAGACCCCAGCCAGTCGCCAACCCTCATTCTCAAGTCTCCCAGCTTTCTCAGTGCAGCTCGTGACCAGAAATACTCAGACTGATATGCTCTACCTGTGGCTCAGAAATTCCACCTGATGATCAAGCTACCACTGACAAGAAGCCTGCACATGTCTTTCTTCTGCTTACCATCCCTAGTCCAGTGGCCAGACAGAAAAGGCCAACCAGATTCTCAAACAGTATCCACAATGCTACATTAATCATCAACAGGATGATTGGTCCTCATTTCTCCCTTACACAGAGTTTGCTTACAATGCAGATCATGCATACACTGGTCAGAACCCCTTTTTAACCAATTATGGGAACGCACCCACAATTACCTGCACCCTCTCCCAACCCAGCCACCTCCGACCTGGTTCAGCAGATTTATCAGGCCCAGGAAAAAGAGATGAAGCACCTGGAAAAGGCAAAAGTAGATTATACACAGCACACGGATTAGCATCAAAAGCAAGGCCCCACCTATACAGAAGGGTAAAAATAAGGCTCTCCATGGAGCATCTCTACACCAACACACCTGCTTGCAAGCTGGACTTTTGGTTCCTCGGCCCTTTTAAGATCCTACAACAAGTTAATTCATTCACTTTTGAACTCCAATTAACCCACTTTCTAAAGATTCACTCAATTTTTCATGTATCACTTTTGAAACCCTACAAAGAAAACCCTTTCCCTCAGAGGACCCAGCCCCTCCTCAACTGGTGTAAGTACAGGTGTGACATTCCCCAGAGTCTGGACTGTTGTACAGCTCTGACAACTCAGTTCTCCAACTTGGGGTGCCTTTTACACTGCTTTGCTGTGAGAGTAATCACTCTGGTCTGCTCATACACAGCCTAAAGCACATAAATTACTCCCAACTATACTGTATGAGTGCTACGACCAGTCACTCCTGAATTACACTGTCACTCTGTGGATGAGGGAAAAGCAGTGGACATGTTATTCCTTGACTTTAGCAAAGCTTTTGATACGGTCTCCCACAGTATACTTGCCAGCAAGTTAAAGAAGTATGGGCTGGATGAATGGACTATAAGGTGGATAGAAAACTGGCTAGATCATCAGGCTCAACGGTTAGTGATCAATGGCTCCATGTCTAGTTGGCAGTTGGTATCAAGCAGAGTGCCCCAAGGTTTGGTCCTGGGGCCAGTATTTTGAAGGAAATGAAATTCCCCCAGAAAAAAACATAGTAGCACTACTGAGTGTGAAGGGAGGAAAAATGTACAGTTTAATTCACAGCCTGATTGCCCCAAAGAAGCCAACCAGCAAAACCCTTAAAGAGATAATGCAAATTGTTCAATAGCACTTGTCACCCAAGCCCCTGATCGTAGCAGAAAGGTTCAAGTTTCATAAGTGGAGTCAGCTTAAAGGTGAATCTATCTCTGCCTTTGCAACAGAGTTTAAAAGATTATCAGAACACAGTTATTTAAAGGATGGGCTTAATGAGGCTCTAGGAGACAGATTGTTATGTGGACTGCTTAAGGAAAGCATACAGAAGAGGCTCTTAACTGAGAAAAATCTTTCCTTTAACCGCGCAGTAGAAATTGGAATAGCAATGGAAACTATAGCAAGGGGCGCAATAGAATTGCATACCAGCACTAAAACAGAAGTTTAGTGGGAATACATAAACTATCTCTAACCAAGGCAAGACCCAGTCCCCTCTGCAGACAAACACATGTTATCGGTGTGGAAGAAGGTTCCACATTCCTGCTTGCCAATTTAAAGATGCATATTGCAGAAGCTGTAATTAAAAAGATCAGATCCAAGCAGTTTGTCACACTAAGAGAAATCAGGAAGAGACCCCAAATCAAAATACAGACAAATTAATATCAATGTAAACTCTGTAGACAGGCAGTAGTGACACAGATTGTGAGAGTAGTGTATCCAGCCTAGATATTTTATGAGCTAAAATGACAATCAGAAATCTGGTTGACACCCTGGGTGGCAGGAAAAGAATGCTTAAAATGGAATTGGACACAGGCTCCACAGTTGCTGTTATCTCACATTCAGAATATGAGAAAACTTTTGCAAATACCAAACTGAGAGAGACCCCAATGTTACTAAAAACGTATATGGGAGAAAAATATTGCCAATTAAAATGTGAAATATAACAATAAATAGTGTTTATTAGGCTTATATGTTGTTGACAAAGGGGTACTGGCCCTGTGGTGCCATGAATGGTTACATACGGTTCCTCTGGATTGGAAATCTATAAAGATGCTGCAGTCATTTCAGTAGACTCCACTAAAACAGTCGAACAATAGCTGGCAATGATACATTGGCCTGGTCTACACTATGAGTATAGGTCGAATTTAGCAGCGTTAAATTGAATTAACCCTGCACCCGTCCACACAACGAAGCCATTTACTTCGACATAAAGGGCTCTTAAAATCAATTTCTGTACTCCTCTCCGACGAGAAATCGACATTGCCGGTTCGAATTAGGGTTAGTGTGGATGAAATTCGACGGTATTGGCCTCCGGGAGCTATCCCACAGTGCACCATTGTGACCGCTCTGGACAGCAATCTGAACTCGGATGCACTGGCCAGGTAGACAGGAAAAGCCCCGCGAACTTTTGAATTTCATTTCCTGTTTGCCCAGTGTGGAGAGCACAGATGACCACTCAGAGCTCATCAGCACAGGTAACCATGCAGTCTGAGAATCGAAAAAGAGCACCAGCATGGACTGTACGGGAGGTACTGGATCTGATCGCTATATGGGGAGAGGATTCCATGCTAGGAGAACTATGTTCCTAAAGACGAAATGCCAAAACATTTGAAAAACTCTCCAAGGGCATGATGGAGAGAGGCCACAATAGGGACTCATATCAGTGCCGTGTGAAAGTTAAGGAGCTCAGACATGCCTACCAGAAAACCAAAGAAGCAAACGGAAGGTCCGGTGCAGAGCCGCAGATATGCCGCTTCTACGCTGAGCTGCATGCAATTCTGGGGAGGGGGCTGCCACCACTACCCCACCCCTGACTGTGGATTCCAAGGAGGGGGTACTCTCAGCCATGCCTGAGGATTCTGCTGACGGGGAAGATGAGGAGGAGGAGGAGGACGATGAGCTTACGGAGAGCTCACAGCACTCCATTCTGCCCAACAGCCAGGATCTTTTTCTCAGCCTGACTGAAGTACCCTCCCAACCCTCCCAAGGCGGTATGCCAGACCATGAAGCCATAGAAGGGAACTCTGGTGAGTGTACCTTTGTAAATATAAAACATGGTTTAAAAGCAAGCGTTTTTTAATGATTAATTTGCCCTGAGGACTTGGGATGCATTCACTGCCAGTACAGCTACTGGAAAAGTCTGCTAACGTGTCTGGGGATGGAGTGGAAATCCTCCAAGGACATCTCCATGAATCTCTCCTGGCGGTACTCCAAAAGCCTTTGCAGAAGGTTTCTGGACAGTGCAGCCTTATTCCATCCTCCATGGTAGGACACTTGACCACGCCATGCTAGTAGCAAGTAATCTGGTATCATTGCATGACAAAGCCTGGCAGCGAATGGTCCCGGTGTTTCCTGGCATTCAAGCAACATCCATTCTTTATCTCGCTGTGTAATCCTCAGGAGAGTGATATCGTTCATGGTAACCTGGTTGAAATACGGGAATTTAATTAAGGGGACAGAGGTGGCCGTTCCTACTGGGCTGTTTGCCTGTGGCTGAAAAGAAATCCTTCCCTGCAGTTAGTCAAGCGGTGGGGTGGGGGGCATTGGCACTGAGCTTTTTGTGTTTGGCTAGCAGGGATCTTCCCTGATACCAGCCACGCGGTGGGAGGAGGGGTAAAGTGATCATCCCACAGAATTGGATGAGAGGTGGGGGGGTTAGTTTGGTTTCTGCTGCTCCACGTTAACAGGAAAACCGCAGCACTCAATGGCCTTTGCTTGGTATGGGAAAGGAGGGCGCTGCTTTTATGAAGGTTGCAGAAACCGAAAGACAATGAATTACCATGGCTACATGCAAGCTGAATTCTGTTGCCTGGACCTGCGTCTGTGATCTCTAACACCAAAGCCGCAGGCACTCGATATAAGATGCAAAATACGACCTTGTACCGAAATCACATGCTATGTAATGTGAATAGTGTTGTTCACCGTGAAAGAGTATAAGCATTATTCTGTAAAATGTATCTCTTTAAATACTTCTCTCCTTTTTTCCCCTCCCTCCCACAGCTGCAAATTTTTCAAGCCTCCCTCCTCCGTCCCGAAGGCTATCTCAGATAAAAACGCACGCGAGACTAAATGTTCTCGGAAATCATGCAATCGACCCGCGATGAAAGAGCTCATCTGAATGAGTGGAAGGACATGGTATCAAAATACAGGAAAGATGCCAGTGAACGTGAGAACTGGAGGGATGAACGTGAGGACAGGAGGGACCAATGTGAGGACAGGAGGGATGAAAGTGAAGAGAGGAGGGACACTCTAGATGAGAGGTGGCGGCAAGAAGATCAGAGGAGGCAGGATGCAACCCTGCGTGAGCAAACGGACATGCTCCGGTGTCTGGTGGAACTTCAGGAACGGCAACAGGATCACAGAGTGCCGTTGCAGCCCCTGTATAACTGCCCTCTCCTCTTCCCATAGCCTCCTCACCCAGACGTGAGGGGGGGAGAGGCTCCGTGCACCCTGCCGCTCCACCCCAGTGGGCAGCCCAAGCAAAAGGCTGTCATTATTTTGAACTTTTTTAGTGGCCTCCTCCTCCCAAACCCCACCTGGGCTACCTTGTCAGTTCTCTCCCTCTTTTTATAATCAATTAATAAATAGTACATGATTTTTAAACAATAGTGACTTTATTTCCTTTGAAAGCAAGCTGTGATCGAAGGGGGAGGGTGGGTTGCTTACAGGGAATGAGTCAATCAAAGGGGCGGGTTTTCATCAAGGAGAAACAAACAGAACTTTCACACTGTAGTCTGGCCAGTCATGAAACTGGTTTTCAAAGCTTCTCTGATGCGTAGCGCTTCCTGGTGTGCTCTTCTAATTGCCCTGGTGTCTGGCTGCGTGTAATCAGCAGCCAGGCGATTTGCCTCAACCTCCCACCACGCCATAAAGGTCTCCCCCTTACTCTCACAGAGATTGTGGAGCACACAGCAAGGAGCAATAACAATGGGAATATTGGTTTGGCTGAGGTCTGAGCAAGTCAGTAAAGAGCGCCAGCGCCCCTTTAAATGTCCAAAAGCACATTCTACCACCATTCTGCACTTGCTCAGCCTGTAGTTGAACAGCTCCTGACTACTGTCCAGGCTGCCTGTGTATGGCTTCATGAGCCATGGCATTAAGGGGTAGGCTGTGTCCCCAAGGATATCTATAGGCATTTCAACATTCCCAATGGTTATTTTCTGGTCTGGGAAATAAATCCCTTGCTGCAGCCATTTAAACAGATTAGTGTTCCTGAAGACGCGAGCGTCATGAACCCTTCCCAGTCATCCTATGTTGATGTTGGTGAAACATCCCTTGTGATCCACCAGTGCTTGCAGCACCATCGAAAAGTACCCCTTGCGGTTTATGTACTGGCTGCCCTGGTGTTCCAGTGCCAAGATAGGGATATGAGTTCCATCTATCGCCCCACCACAGTTAGGGAATCCCATTGCAGCAAAGCCATCTACTATGACCTGCACATTTCCCAGAGTCACTACCTTTGGTAGCAGCAGCTCAGTGATTGCTTTGGCTACTTGCATCACAGCAGCCCCCACGGTAGATTTGCCCACTCCAAATTGATTCCCGACTGACTGGTAGCTGTCTGGCGTTGCAAGCTTCCACAGGGCTATCGCCACTCCTTTCTCAACTGAGAGGGCTGCTCTCATCTTGATATTCTGGTGCTTCAGGGCAGGGGAAAGCAAGTCACAAAGTTCCATGAAAGTGCCCTTACGCATGCGAAAGTTACGCAGCCACTGGGAATTGTCCCAGACCTGCAACACTATGCAGTCCCACCAGTCTGTGATTGTTTCCCGGGCCCAGAATCGGCATTCCACGGCTATAACCTGCCCCATTAACAGCATGATCTCCAAAGCGCCGGGGCTCGCGGTTTGAGAGAATTCTCTGTCCATCTCCTCATCACTCTCGTCGCCGCGCTGCCGTAGCCGCCTCTTCCTCACCTGGTTTTTCAGGTCCTGGTTCAGCATAAACTGCACGATAATGCGTGAGGTGTTTACAATGTTCATGACTGCTGTCTTGAGCTGAGCAGGCTCCATGCTTGCCATGGTATGACGTCTGCACAGTTCACCCAGGAAAAAAGGCGCAAAATAGCTGTTTGCTGTTGCTTTCATGGAGGGAGTGGTGAGGCTGTACCCAGAACCACCAGCGAAAATGTTTTTTGGCCCATCAGGCATTGGGATCTCAACCCAGAATTCCAATGGGGGGAGGAGACTGCAGGAACTATGGGATAGCTATGGGATAGTTACCCACAGTGCAACGCTCTGGAAGTCGATGCTAGCCTCGGTACATGGACTCACACCGCCGAATTAATGTGCTTAGTGTGGCCGCATGCACTCGACTTTATACAATTGGTTGCCAAAAATCGAATTCTGTAAATTTGGATTAATCCCGTAGTGTAGACATACCCTAAATCAGGTATCGGGATTATTCAAGGAGGGCATAGGAACTCTAAAACACATGACAGCTAAAATAATCCTAGATTAGAAGGCTGTCCCTTACATTATCTGTGTAAACGTAGATGCAGAATTGAAACATCTGGAAAGGGAGAGCATACTTTCAAAAGTGGCTTGGAGCAAGTGGGGAACTCCTATTGTTCCAACTGTAAAAAGTCTGGTGCAGAAACGGTGTGTAGAGATTTTAAGGTTACCATAAACTCTCTACTGAAAGTTGAAAAATACCCCCTGCCTCAAACTGAAGATATTTTTGCTACAGTGGCAGCAAAAAATGATTTGTCACAGGCCTACCTACAGATGGAAGTTGAGAAAGAGTCTAAGGCATACCTCACAATCAACACACAAAAGGGTCTGTACCAGTACAATAGGCTAGTGTTTGGTATTGCTTCAGTGCCTGCTGTATGGCAACAGGCAATGAACCAAGTTTTGCAAGGTATCATGAGAACACTGTGTTATTTGGATGCCATTATTGTGACCGGTGGAAGTGATGAAGAACATCTGAAAATGCTGAAAAAAGGTATTAAAATGTTTAGAAAAGTTATGAGCTAATCACATAAAATGTCATTTTTTCAAGGACTTGATAGCTTATGGTGGGCACATTTTTGATGCAAAGGGCCCACACAAATCTTAGGAGAAGAATAAAGCAGTCCTGGAAGCTCCGATGCCAAAGGATGTGTCACAATTTAGATAATTTCTGGGATTTATCAGCTACTATAGCCAATTTGTATCCAACGCAGCAACTGTATTGCATCTGCCGAATTGTTTACTACAGACTGGACAAAAGTGGGTTTGGTCATGTGAGTACCAAAGAGCTTTCCGGAAAGCAAAATAATTGGTCACATCAGACAGTGTACATACACACTTTAACCCAGCCTTGCTTAGTAAGTTAGTAAGTCATGCTTTCTCACATGGCATTGGGGCAGTTATATAGCACACAATGCCTTAATATCTCTCACAGTTGCATAACGTAACTATGCACAAATAGATAAGGACATTTTAAATATGGTAGGGGGTGTGAAGAAATTTAATGAGTATCTATATGGGAGAAGATTCACCCTTTTCACAGACCACCACCCCAGTAGCAATCCTTCTTCTGAGGAAGGGAGTTTCTGTGACAACAGCACCACATATGCAATGCGGGGCTCTCTTCTTAGCTGGTTACGTCTATGACATCGAATTCAAAAGAACAAAAGCACATGCAAATGCAGATGGGCCCTCCCGCCTGCCTATGCTAGTTGAAGGACAACCTGTAATAGAGACAGAATCTATCAAATTGGTCAATTTGTTTCAGATTGAGTGTGCCCCAGTGACTTGCAATTTGATCAAGCAAGAAACAAAGCGGGATCCCACACTAGCTCAGGTTTATGAAAACACTCTGAAAGACTGGAAATATACTGACAATCCTAATCTGGCACCCTTTTACGGATGCACAGGTGACTTTGCCATACCTCAAGGGTGTGTCATGTGGGGAATTCATGTTATTATACCTAGTAACAGGGCCGGCTTTAGGCCGATTCAGCTGATTTGGCTGAATTGGGCCCCGCGCCAAGAGGGCCCCGCGCTGCAGCTGTCCGCCCCGCCCCCAGCTCACTTCCCCCTCCTCCCCTCCCCTGCACGCCCCGCCCCCTCCCCTGCTTCCCACGAATCAGAGATTCGCGGGAAGTCTGAGACTAAGCAGCAGGGGCGGGCCGGCCGGCAGCACGAGGTAAGCTGGGGTGGGGGCGGGAGAAGGGCTCCGGGGAGGCGCGGCCCATTCCCGCAGGCCCCAGCACGGCCCCCGTGGCCCGGCTCCGGCCCGGTCCCCGCGGCTCGGGCCCCCCGTCCCCCCCCGCGGCGTGGCTCGGGTCCCCCCCGGCCCCCCTGCGGCGCGGCGTGGCTGGGCTCGGGTCCCCCCGGTCCCCCTGCGGCGCGGCGTGGCTGGGCTCGGGGCCCCCCGGCCCCCCTGCAGCGCGGCGCGGCTCAGGGCCCCCCAGCCCCCCTGCGGCGCGGCGCGGCTCGGGGCTCCCCTGGCCCCCCGGTGGCGCGGCGCGGCATGGCGCGGCTCGGGGCCCCCCCGGCGGCGTGGCTCGGGGCCCCCCGGCCCCCCCGGCGGCGCAGCGCGGCTCGGGGCCCCCCCGGCCCCCTGGCGGCGCGGCGCGGCTCGGGGCCCCCCGGCCCCCCTGCGGCGCGGCGCGGCTCGGGGCCCCCCGGCCCCCCCCGGCGGCGCGGCTCGGGCCCCCCCGGCGGCGCGGCGCAGCTCGGGCCCCCCCGGAGCCCCCGGCCCCCGGCGGCGCGGCTCGGGTCCTGGGGGCGGGGCTTGCAGCAAGCCCCGCCCCCAAGAATCGGGCCCCGCTCTTGCTAAAGCCGGCCCTGCCTAGTAAACTGTGCACCGGAGTATTAGAATTGCTCTATGTACGTCACTTAGAAGTAATAAAAATGAAGGCACTCACCAGAAGTTTTGTATGGTGGCCAGACATTGACCCACAAATATAGCAGCTTGTTAAGGAATATTTAGGATGCCAACAGGTACAACACATGCCTAAACCATCACCATTACACTTCTGGGAATGACCATCAGCTTCCTGAAAATGACTGCATATTTATTTTTCAGGACCATTTTTAGGAATGATGTATCTAGTATGGATGCCCATTCCAAATGGCCAGAAGTTTTTTTCATGAAAACCACCATAGCTGCACTGGCACCAGAAATTTTTTGGAGATTGTTTGCAAGAATTGGACTTCCAGAATAAGTTATGAGTAACAATGGTCTTCAGTTTAGTTCAGAAAGATTTCAGTGATTCGTGAAGAAAAATGGTATTAGATATATTACCTCAGCAGTATATCACTCAGCCACAAAGGGCTTGGTTGAAAGGTTTGTTAAAACTTTTAAGCAAACCCTGTGATCCATGACAGATGAGAAGGGGTCATTACAGCAGAAGCTATCACACTTCTTGCTAGTGTATCAAATCGTGGTACCTGCCATATCAAACAAAACTCCTGCAATGCTGATTATGGACTGAGTCTCAGCTCACACTTGCACTTATTAAAGCCAAATCTACATCTACAAATCAGGAATTGTCAAATAAGTCAAGCTATGGCAAGAGGGACCAGTGCACCTTGTCAGCTACATGTCCGTCAAACAGTGCTGGTGCATGATTATCAGGGACTCAATGCATGGCTTCCAGAAATTGTGCACAAATGGTTCCTTTGTGCTATCCAGTACAAGTGACACTATGTTTTGGTGCCGCCACATCAAGATTCAGGGGTGACGCCGTAGCTGACAACAGAGGCAAAATTCTGGGAGCCACGTGTTGTTCAGATATTGGTGCCCCGGCTTGATGCAACAACCAGTAATGTTATACCAGAAAGCAACTGTGCTGAACAACCAGCATCATTTGAGGGTATGTCAGAGTCAGACACTGCTGTGGACACACTATTTCCTTGGTGGGTTATTCAAAATGTTGGCAGACACTATTCAGAAAGGAAACACAACCACCTCAAAAGACTTGACTTGTTACTGGACCTTGGGTTGTTCCCTCACAAATACTTCTGAGGTTGTTGTGCCCATTTGATTTCAGGGTGTGGGGGAGGATAGATGTGATGTATTTGAATGTATTGAGCAGTGTTGAATCTGTTTTTGTGAAATTGCAGTTATATTTTCTTAATCAGTTGCTTATGTTGAATCAGCTGTTATATAGTGGATACTATGTTTTTCTTCATTTTGTATGCGATAGAATCAGTCAGCCATCTTGGTTTCTATGTATTCACGTGCCTGTGTGTGTCATCAGGATTTGTGATGTGTCCACAATTCACCACACTGATCTTTTTTTTTTACCTCTCAAGTGTGCCATGACTATTCAAAAATAATCATGGGCAATTCAGTTAATTCATTTGCTAATTTACTGAATGCCCTGGGATGCAAATCATCAGTACAAGATGATTTCTGTATTTCTATATTTTCCACTTTCTCTTTATTAGTAGGTATTTTTAGGGCCTTTCTTCCCTCCTAATTGTTCAAACTTATTTTCTGTAGCTTTTTAAAATGTGTGTGTGTGTGTGTGTGTGTGTGTGTGTGTGTGTGTGTGTGTGTGTAAAAGCTCTTCTTCCCCTTTGGCTAGCATCAGTTCATTCAGACATCTACTGTTCTTTTCTTTTTCCTGAAAGCATTATCTGCAACTGAATATTCTGGATATGTTGTCTCTTACTTCTCCGTTGCCAATGCACGTTTTCTTGTATCCTTTAAAAAGCTCTTCACAAAGCCATGTTGGAACATTTTTATTTCTTTCTAACATTCCTTTCCCTTCCCCTAAAGTAACGATAGCCTGTGCATCAAAGTCATAGTGTCTTATAGGATTTCCCATCCTTTTTCATAACGGTTAATTTATTATACATCAGTCCATTGTGCTTTGCTGTCTAGAGACGCAATTTCAAAATTCGGTGCATTGAAAGACAGAGGACTAGACCATTCTTTTAAAACATGCCTCTGAGTAAGGGATGGTGTCAAGGCTGGATCCCCACTTTGAACTTTAGGGTACAAATGTAGGGGCCTGCATGAAAACTCCTAAGCTTAACTACCAGCTTAGCTCTGGTTCGGCTGCCACCATTTCAATGGATTCCCTCCCTGGGAAGCCTTGAAAAACCTTCACCAAATCCCTGGTGAAAACAAATCCAAAACCCCTTGGATCTTAAAACAAGGAGAAATTAACCATTCCCCTCCTTCCTCCCACCAACTCCTGGTAAATCAAGATCCAAAACCCTTTTGGATCTAAAACAAGGAAAAATCAATCAGGTTCTTAAAAAGAAGGTTTTTAATTAAAGGAAAAAGGTAAAAATCATCTCTGTAAAATCAGTATGGAAATTAACCTTACAGGGTAATCAAACTTAAAGAGTTCAGAGGACTCCCCTCTAGTCTCAGGTTCAAAGTACAGCAAACAAAGATAAACACTCTAGTAAAAGGTACATTTACAAGTTGAGAAAAACAAAGGAAAACTAACACGCCTTGCCTGGCTATTTACTTACAAGTTTGAAATAGGAGAGACTTGTTTAGAAAGATGTGGAGAACCTGGATTGATGTCTGGTCCCTCTCAGTCCCGAGAGCGAACACCCTCCCAAACAAAGAACACAAACAAAAGCCTTCCCCCCCCCAAGATTTGAAAGTATCTTGTCCCCTTATTGGTCCTTTAGGTCAGATGTCAGCCAGGTTACCTGAGCTTCTTAACCCTTTACAGGGAAAAGGATTTTGGAGCCTCTGGCCAGGAGGGGTTTTTATAGTACTGTACACAGGACAGCTATTACCCTTCCCTTTATAGTTATGACAGATGGTATGTAGGCACACCACCTCAAAGCAAGACACACCACCCTGACACCATGCTTCTTAGGGTAAGGCAGGGCCAGTGCAACCCATTAGGCGACCTAGGCGATCTCCTAGGGTGCTACAAGTTGGGGGGCGGCGACCGCAGCGGTATTTTGATGGCGGGAACATCCGCCACCTCTGTGGGGGGCAGCATTTCTGGGAGGGACGTTCCGCCGCCCAGGGCAGCAGAAAAGCTGGCGGTGCTCCTGGGGTAAGGCATATGTTAAGTGCAGCCCCTACTCTCATCCAAGCACTGGACCTGATGTGAAAGGTTAAGGGAGTTATTACTCCTTCCTACAACTCTGTGTGGCTGTGTATGGACAATGCACAATTTCTATTAAATTTGTATTTATATTAAATGGAGGAAGTAGCAACTGAGGAATAGTTTGTCAATACTGCAGATCCCAAGATTGGCTCTATGTGCTTCCCATTCATATGGGGGGGGGGGGAGGGGAGGGAAGCAGCTATGGGACATATTTTAGAACTCTCTGGGACCTCTTTGATCAAGTGACCAACACGTTAGCCACTCTGGTCTTGGAGAATCCATGGAATGTTATATTTTTACTCAGCAGCATTTCACTGAGTATGAGAAGTATGTGATCAACTTCTAAGCTGAAGGCACTTTGGTCATGTAACAAGTGTGGGAAATGATTTCTAAATGCAGCTAAAATTATTAAAGCTCAATTATTCATGCCAACACATTACCTGTCCCCTCCCCTCACTGACAACCCAGCCACCACTTTCAGATGAGATATTGTACTTAGTCCACAGACAGCCCTAGAGGTAGCAATTAATAATTAAATACTAGTTGATGATAATTACATGATAACTTTATTGGCCAGACTCAGAACAGAATTCGTCTTATGCTCGAGCTCTATTATATAAAATGAATGTTCCAAGCACAAGGGATACCTTGTATGATATAAATACAAATTCCTAAATAAAAGCACCACTAGTTACATCTTTTGGCAAAACCTAGTAGGACCATAAACTTCAAAAAGTGTATTTAAAGAAAAACCAAAGAACACATTTTAGCGCACATTCTTGCCTTTTGTAATTGCACCAAAGTCAATAGAATGAAACAGGGAATAATCCTGTCATTCATTAAGGCGAACATTTTCAAAAGAGGTCTCTGGGCATCCTGAACTGAGTGCTTCAAAACTGAGGCATCCAAAAATCAGCGAGCACTTTTGAAAATTCGTTAAGAACATAAGAACAGCCATACTGGGTCAGACCAAAGGTCCATCTAGCCTAGTATCCTGTCTTCTGACAGTGGCCAATGCCATGTGCCCCAGAGGGAATGAATAGAACAGTTATTCATCAAGTGATCCATCCCCTGTCGCCCATTTTCAAACCTCTTTCCTTTCAAGCAAATAATCCTCTCAGTTATTTATCTCATAATGTTGTAAACCAGAACAATGTTGATAAGTGCAAACCAATGCATATTGGAAAACATAATCCCACCTAAACATACAAAATGATGGGGTCTAGAATAGCTGTTCTCACTCAAGAAAGAGATCTTGCAGTCATTGTGGATAGTTCCCTGAAAAGATAATATGCAGTGGCAGTCAAAAAAGCTAACAATGTTAGGAACCATTGGGAAAAGGATAGATAATAAGACAGTAAATATCATAATGCTGTAGTAGGAAGAGGGCCTGAAACATAAGCCCATGTATCAGAGGCCTGTTACGAAGCCTGAGGCCTGAGCTAAAGTAGTCAAAACTTTGCGTCGGGTCACCAATGTTGTCAGATGTTCGGCTACGTGCGTGTTTTCTCTCTGTGTGTTGTCCCAGGTCTGCACAGATAGCTGGCACAGCAGATCTCGAGCAAACTGCCCAATAAAACCACAAGACATGGTTTAGTAGAGAAGGCACCTGGCCAGGTTTATTGTTGACAAAGCATGGTAATAGCATTTGGCAGACTCTACGGGGATACTAAGACATGTATGCTCGTGACAATGGATGCAACTCAGTCAGTGGTGGGACTTTCCACTGCCTCCTTGGCTGAACAAAGACAGATCTCCCTTTGAGATACATCTTTATACACCAATACAAACAAGTTATTGTTGATGTCACTAGGCATAGCTACCAGGTAACTCGGGGGAGTGGAAGGCCATAAGTGCCGATAAAACCCCCCTGCTCTGGGTCTAAGTGAGCTAAAGCAACTCCATCTTGTGAACTTTAACCAGCCTCAATGCTAACCAGCCTAAAAGCAGAATATGTAATGGTCAGCCTTTTTAACAGACAGCTGCAGTTTCGCTCACACTAGCAAAAGCAGTTGTGATAAGGAAGAAGGGGGGGGGGGGGGAGGAGGGAAGTCTACTACGTCTAAACTTGCAAGACCAAAGATAAGCATGCAGATGAGAACTTTTCTAACATGCCACAATGTAGTGCCTGCTGTAACCGCTGTCGGGAAGGGAGGGGTAGAGGGGGAAACAGAACAAAAGGCTTACACAAAACAGCTTGGAATATAAAATGGGAAACTTGCTTGTATTTGTTGCGCTTCTGATTTGAGACATGCTGGTCTCCTGAGTGCCTTTTCGAGATCTCGAATAAACTTGGTTTGCTTCTCCACCCTGGTGTGTCTATTGGTGCGACGCACACCGGGCATCAAACCTCCTGTTGCCCCCCTCGGGCCCTCTGGGCCAGCAACATTATGTATCACCCTTGACATATCAGGGTACCACCTTCTGATGTATTAGGGCACTGCCCATTGCCTTGTACCTGTTGGTTTGATCAAAACATTTCTATTCATCATGCTGTCATCCTGACCTTATCCTTAAGATGGGTCAGCATGTTCCTATTATCTTTGGAGAATGTGTTTGGTATCGGGGTGTTCTGGTACCACCCTTCTGGAATGTGCTTGTGTGAGTGCTTTGTGCCTAGCAACTCTAGAAATATATGTTTTTGCAATATCAGTCCTATGCTTGCCGAATTCTGTGAGCAGGGCCTGCTTCTTGCTCACAACTTAACGTTGCTTTTATCAGCAAAGTTTTGACTACTTTAGCTCAGGCCTCAGGCCTCATACCAGGCCTCTGATACATGGGCTTATGTTTCAGGCCCTCTTCCTATTACAAATGCCACTCTATAAATCTACAGTACACCCACACCCAAAAGATATATTAGAATTGGAAAAGGGACAGAGAAAGGCAGCAAAAATGATTAAGGGTATGGAACAGCCTGTGTTCCATATGAGAAGCCATATGAGGAGAGATTAAAAACTCAGAAAAGACTACTAAGTGGGGGATGTGATAGAGGTCTGTAAAATCAGGAATGGTGTGGAGATGATGAATAGGGAAGTGTTATCTACCCTTTCATATAACGCAAAAACAGGGGGTCACCAAATTAATTTAATAGATTGGAGGTTTAAAACAAACAAAAGAACTTCTTGACACAAGGCACAGTCAAACTGTGGAACTCATTGCCAGGGGATGTTGTTAAGGCCAAAACTATAATTGGGTTCAGAAAAGAATTAAATAATTTAATTGAGGATAGGCCCACCAATGGGTATTAGCCAAGATGATCAGGGATGTTCTGATGTCCCTAATCCTCTGACTGCCAGATGCTGGGACTGGACAACAGGGGATGGATCATTCAATACAGGAAAAGCTTTGTTATCTGGCATGTTGGGGAAACGAGGGTGCCAGTTAATCAAAAATTCCGGTCAACTGCTAGCAGAGCACCTCACCCTCCCTGATTGAACTAACCTCGTTATCTCCATACTGATTTATACCTGCCTCTGGAAATTTCCATTATTTGCATCTGAAGAAGTGAGGTTCTTACCCATGAAAGCTTATGCTCCCAATACTTCTGTTAGTCTTAAAGGTGCCACAGGACCCTCTGTTGCGGTTAACTAAGAGTTATACTTACCAATTTTAAAAGAATTCGAATACAATAAAATGAATAAAGTATAAAATAGTATACAGCTACTCACCAATCCAGTAGTAGTAGTATTGCAGTGCAGAGTAGTTAGTTTCTTGAAGCACTTAGGTGTATACAGGTAAAGGTTTCTATACAGTAGGTTATCTTATGACGATACATATTACTATGGGCAGCGCATGGTGTACACCCAGATAATTAAAAATACGCTTAACACTAAAACAATACTGAACATAAAATGTCATCTTTCTTTGATAATTCAGAAGGCACTTCAGGATCTTGCAGTGCCTCAGGGTCATCATTATCAATATCAATTATCATTGTAGATGTAGAAAGTGTAGGAGATTGGGCTGAATCTGTAATGACCCTGTGACACACCCTGGAAGCTGCTTTTTTTAATTAATCCCTGATATCAGCTTGCTTATTTATCTTCTGCTTCTTTTGCATAAAAGTAGAGTACAGAATGTGCTATTGCATAACCTCCTGGGCAGTATACTAGTCCTGGTTACTAGACTGAAGATTTGTATTGTGAGATATCAGAAATGCTGGTTAATAGAGCTTTCTGGTTGATAAAATGCCAGGTAACACAGCTTTTACTGTAATGGTCCTATTCTATTCATTCCCTCTGAAGCACTTTGCATTGACATTGTGGGAAGACAGGATACTGAGATACTGAGCTAGATAGAATCATTGGCCTGACCCAGTATGGCCATTCTTATATTTAATGTCACTAGAGTCTAAATTACTTTTCTCCATCAGGTCTTCCCCCCACCTCCCTTCCCTGTTTTGATACCAATACCAAAATTCATTTCTAGCTCTGAGTGACGTTGGAAGAAAAACTTTGCGGGGAAACACCAATTCTTGATTGCATGATGCCTTGCACAATATATGTCCACTTATGTTCATGGCAAACAAACAGAGAAGTTAACATATTTTTATGTTTTTTATCTAAGGTTGCAGTGTAACATTCCTTTATTTCTTAGAATCCAGAACCCTAACACACAAGACCAAACAACAGAGGCACACAACAGGCTGATCCATAATGCAGAAGGACACAACCCAATACACCTTATTCTAAAATGGCTCTTTGCAGGCTGACTGCACAAGACCCAGATTGCATGCTTCCCTTCAGAGCCTCCTAACTGGAAGTAGGACCACTTATATTTAAAGTGATAGCTTATAAATTTAATATTATTTTCAATACAACACAACTTAAGCCTGTGTAAAGTGAATGTGGTGCAGAACTCTACCATTTGGATTTAGCAACATTTTTACATTCATGTAGATGCAAATGACCACACAATGTGTAAAGCAGGGGATAATCTGATGCCATATGCATAGATATGTATATGTTATATATGTGTGGGCACTGAATTTCAATGTGTACTTCAGAAATAAAAATATAACAAGGAAAATGAGCACCTGATAATCCTGGTGAAATGGCATCAAAACATGTTTACAAAGCCCCTTATTCTACATATCATCCAAAAAAAAAAAAAAAAAAAAGCAGTAGTATTCCTAGAGATACATTGCTCCCGGAATAAAAGGTATTTCACTGTATAAGGCATGACATTCTGATTAAAAAGTTAACACTATACAATATCAATAAAGCACACATAAAATGGATTAAGAACTCGCTAACTGACATAGTTATCAATGTGGAACCACCATTGAATGGGGATGTTTCCAGAAGGGTTCTGCAGGGATTGGTATTAGGCACTAGTCAACATTTTCATCAATGAGCCAGAAGTTAATATAAAATCACTGCTGATAAAATTTGCAGATGACACAAAGATTGGTGAAGAAGTAAATAATGATGAGGACAGGGCAGTGATATGGTATGTCTACACTGCAGTCAGAAGTGTGACTGCACCGCATGTAGATTTACCCAAGTTAGCTGCTATATAGCTAGCCTGAGTAACAACAGCAGTGAAGTTGTGGGCAGTAGCATGGGCAGCAGCTCAGGCTAGCCACCTGAGTACATACCTAGAGACCTGGGTGGGCTTGCATAGGCCACGCTGCCATCCATGCAGCCCTGGCTTTACTGCAATTGTTATTTGAGCTAGCTAGATCAAAGCTAGCTCTGATATGTCTACGTATGCTGCAGTCACACTTTTGATTGCTCTATACAGGTATGTGTACACTGTAATCTGGATTTCATGGTAAAATAAGCCCATTCAAACAAAATGCATTTTAATCATCCAAATGCAAAGTTATTACTCTAGGAACAAGGAATGTAGGCCATATCTACAGAACAGGGGACTATATCCTGGAAAACAGTAACTTTGAAAAGAATTTAGAGGTCACGCTAGACAAGCAACTCAACATGAGCTTCAGAGGCAATGCTGTGGCAAAAAGGGATAGTGCAATCCTTGAATGTATAAACAGGAAAGCAGTGAGTAGAAGCAGGGAGGTGATTTTATCTCTATATATGGCATTGGTGAGACTGATACTGAAATACTGCATGCAGTTCTGGTGTCTACATTAAAAAATTATGTTGAATAATTGGAGAGGATGCAGAAAGCAGCCACAAAAATGATTTGAGGACTGGAGAAAATGTCTAACAGTGAGAGATTTAAAGAGCTCCATCTGTTTAGTTTATCAAAGAGACAACTGAGAAGTGACTTCATTTAACAGTATAAGTACTTTCAAGGGGAGAAAATAATAGAGCTCTATTATTTAGTGAAGAAAGAAATAACAAAAATGAGTAGCTGGAAACTAAAGCCAGAAACATTCAAATTAGAAAGTAGGCACAATTTTTTAACAGTGAGGGTAATTACCCACTGGAACAAACTACCAAGGAAAATGATGGTTTCACCATCTCTTGATGTCTTCATCCCAAGACAGAACGCCTTTTTGGAAAATATGTTTTTTTACCAAACACAAGTTATTAGATTCAATACAGAGATGACTGGGTGAAATTTAGTGGCCTGTGAGAAACAGGAGGTCAGACTAGATGATCTAATGGTTCCTTCTGACCTTAAACTGTATGATTCTATGAATGTCCTGAGGTTACCATATGAAAACACGTCCTGCTCCTTCCTGCTACACCATCTCTTGCCTCTGCTTTACCAGCAATAATTAATTTCTTGTAACTCGCCCAGACATTGTCTTTTTGAGCATTAATGTAGATTGTGTAAAAACTCAATCGCTGGAGAAGACAAAGGAGTTTACTTTTCGTTTAATCCTCCTTATGTGATGAGTCATATGTGTTTATGATTCATTACATAAAAAGGATTAAAGCAAAAGTTTATTCCGTTGTCTTCTCCCAGTGACTCAGTTTTTACACATACCTCAGACAACAAACTTTTGCACAACATGAGTCAGGCTGATTAATCTAGCAGACATTCCAAGTTAATGAACAGACAGCTTTCTTTCTTTCTAATGCCACCAGCATTTGACCCAGGTTCTCATCAGTCTTTTACTGTTGTATATGGCATTATTAGGACATACTACATGCAAAGAGCAACTATTCTAAACAAACATTGAGGTTTTTGTGCTGGCATGCAGTATGTGTGTATAGTATATAGTATAGTATAGTGTAGTATAGTATAATCACAAAGTAGGATCACATTCCTCTTTTGTATTTCAGAGTCCGAGACACACTTGCATTCTGATTCCTGGATAAGTATTCCGAATAATGGTCAGTGCTAGAACAGCTCTACTATCAAAGCTTGGAACAGCTGCCTCAAATGATGCAAGAGATGTGTGTTCACCAAAAGCCGAGAAGCCACTAAAAGTGGGCAATGAAACAGTATTAAAATATTTCACTGTTTTGCTCCTGGTAATGTCTTTGTTGCCTGTACTCTCATAGTGTGATATTGTGCAATTCCCAAATTTTGAAAGTTGTTTTTTGTGAGGACTCAGGCTTGGGCACTGGCTATTTTTATTCTAGAAAATTGGGTGGTGTGCTCCTCCATCAGTAGAGATGAAAAGAGAGACCATTACATTACTCGCGTGAGTTTTTCTTTTCCTCTTACAGCCATGTACAGTTCTCCAAAGTCTCTATTTTCTTTAAATCCAGTTCATGAAGTTCTGATGGATTTGTTTATAAATGCTGCATTAACAATCCAGCCACCATAACAAACAGGACTCCAATAGATAATGGCAAGAGAACACAGAGCTAGTAGAAGCTCCATATAGTAAAAAAGTTATTCAGAATAAAAATGGTGAATGACAGCATTGGTTGAAATCTCCTATAACAATGAATAATTCAATATATAAATGGTGGGAGTATCACTACCACAGCATCACTAGATATTTGGTATAACTGAGAAAATCACTATTTAAATAGAGGGAGCATAGAAACACTGCAAGCCCCCTGTAACAATGGGAAATTCTTTATTTAAATTATGAAATTAGCACAAGCCTGAGACTTTCCTGTGGATTTCTGTATGTAAAGCTGCAATTTACATACCTGTGAATATGTACAATATAAATTACTGCATATAAATAAAGATCCATATAGCTCTCTGAATTTTTCTGCATGGATTTATGTGTATGTAAATGATGCACTGTCCAGCTTTGAGAGTCACCCAAAACATGGATTTCTTTCTATATAAAGCTGCATTAATATTCTAGTGTGGTTTAAAGCAGTGCTGTAAAATCTGTGGCCAAAGGATCTCTTGTCCTCAAGGCTCTACATGACTATGATAAAAGCAGATCTGATGTGAGCGGGGATCTCTGAGCAGCAACTGTCCCTTCCATGATGCAGCTCTTCAGAAGCAATCCCATTGACCACCTGTTGTATTGCAAAGGAGCGAGGAGAGCAACTCTGTCTGCTCCATTGCATGAATCCCTGCCAGGAAGTGGGAACCCCAGCGAGACCAGGTAAGGAGTTCAACAGAGCCCCAAACAACTACCCAGGGCAGCCCAGGACAGAGAAAAAAGAGGAAATTCATGAACCAGTTATGACTTCCTATTCTCTGCCTTGGTGCAGTAGAAGTAGCCCAACTCACCCCAAAAAGCCATTCGCCATGTTTCCTGAAGCAGGGAATGTGAGGAGAGAGACCTAGAAGTGGGCATAGCCAGCTTTACACTTGTCTGCAAAATCCTCTGAAGGGGACTTGTGGGTGGTTTCTTGCTCCTTTTGCACCACTTGTGCAAAGTAGTGCACAGGGAGAGGTACAGGATAGATAATCTGCCCCAAAGTACTGATTGTATAAATCTTGACCTTTCTATAATATGTTGACCTTCTAGCTGAAAAGTTTGGATGAACACCATTAGTCGACAGAGGAAGGAACATTGGGGTTGGGAGATTTTCAGGACTAAGTGACAAGTTACTACTTTGGGAGGGACTATGCAAATGAGATAAATAACATTAGTGCTGAAGTGAACTATCATTCACTCCTTTCACTGAGAGAACTTGCACAAGGTCATTTCAGACAGAATAGGGAACAGAACACAGGCCTCTAATATAACAGGACCAAAGCTCATGCATTTTCCCCAGAGTCTTTCAAAATGAACATGGGAAAATCGATGCTTCTGGAAACCACAGTATGCCTCTGTGTTATCCTTCATAAGCTCGGTCACATATAGAGGTTTATGACACTACTCTTGCTTTTATACTAAAATATCTGGTTCTTTATATTAAGTCATAGAAGCTCATGCTTCCAAAGGTCTAATGTTCATTGCTCACAGACAACCTAAACATGGGTTTTGGTTACACTTGTCTATGAAGTCTGTAACCGCTAGTCCACAATCAGATCCCAGAGCCAAGAAGAGACACCAAGAATCCTGATGCCCAGAATTCCACTGCTTTCATACAAATATTTGTATAACTCACTGGCAGTGTAAGTGTTGAGTCTCCCTGAATGGGTTGGTCCACACAGAGGATAATTGCATGCTTTCCCTCTTACCAGTCACTCATCGAGCTGAAGAGGATGAGATCTAAGCTATGGATCTTAAGTGGAGTGTGTGTGGAAATATATATATTATATATATATACATACATTTTACCATAATGGTTGGAATGATTTTATATTAAAATACATTGTTTTAAAACTGAATTTGGATGCTGTATTAATATTTGTTCTACTGTTGCATTTTTAGTATTTGTATATTTGTTAAAGGGAACTTTCCCTTTAAGAACAGGGTATGGCAGAAAGTGTGTGTCTGAGACTGAAAGCAAAGTATGGGAGATTTTTCCTGTGAGTTCAGAGAGTGGAAGATCCTACCTGGGTAAGCTCCTAAAAAGTCAGAACATGATTTAATAAATGTATCTTTCCAGAAAGAAAGCTTCATTCTCAAAATAGTAACATCAGCAGTTGTGAAGAACTGGTGTCTAAGGTCGTTATTAATAAGTACAGTCCATGAGAAATTTCTGGTGAGAAATCTGGAATGAAAAGTCTTTGTCTGAAATATTTTGGTCAAAAATGTACCCACAGAAAGCTTTGAACCAATTCAAAATTTCGATTTTTGTTTCGAGTCAACATTTCAAAACAAGACATCAGTTTTTGTTTCAACATAAAATGTAATTTCATTTCTGTTTTTTTGTTTGTTTGTATTTTGGTTTCAAAAGAATAAAATGAAATGACATTTTAAGTCAAAATGAAACTAATGTTGTTTCCAAACCAAATTTTGATATAAATATTGGGTTGGTTTTTTTTTTTAAACTGAAAAGCTAAAACAAATAACATTTTAAATCAAAATTAAAAGATATGTTTCATTTCAAAATGTCAGTTTGAATTAATATTTTCACTTCCATATTCCCTCTGGACAAATCAAAAGTTTTCATCAGAAATGACATTTCCTGCAAAAATAATTCACTGTTCATTTAAAATGTTGACTAATTCTTTTAATGAGCTATGTAGCCTCTCATGTGTAGGTCACCAGTTTGAATTCTGCCCTCTGTAGCAGGGATTAAAAGTTGTTCCCATCTAATGGATGTTCTGTAGCACCTGTGTCAGATGAGTTTAGTGACTCCCAGATTGAGCTCCCATGTCACAAACCAACCACCACAATTTGCACTAAATGTTAGGATTTTCAGGAGCAGGGACTGTCTCTTACTACATATTAGGAGGGTGATTAACACAATGGAACCCCAAACTTTATTAGGTTCTCTAAGGAGAGCTCCTTCAGTGAGTGCCAAAATTGCATTATTTATCATACATTTACAAGAGTTAGCAATACTATAATGTTTATGCACACACACACATACACACACACACTGGGGATGGATGGTGGTAAGTCAAAAATTAGAAGACCAACCAAAAATGTGATTTTAACTTTTTTTTCTTTTCTCCCCTTTTCCCCAACCCCAATCTCATGAGTTTTGTGCCACTCACATGATATTGGGACCAATCTCATGATTTTTGGGACAGTCTGACTCATGTTTTTGTAACTTTTTATAGTTGATATTCATGGTGTCAGAAGTTATACTGAAGGGGAAATAGAGCAATTGCTTCCAGTATTGTCACTCCTAGGAGTTCAAAAGTCAGGAGTAGGACATAAAAATCATGACACTTTTTTGGTCTATGTCCTGATTTTTGAAATTTAGGAGGAATTTCTCTGCACTGCAATATATATATGAGATTGTTTCTGCTTACAAATTTGATCTGTAATGTATGGACAAAAATGCAGACCTTCCCTTGGCTGGAGATTCTCACCCTATTCTTTTAACACTTGAAATAAGAAAGTTGTCATATTTATTCTCTTTATCACACCCCTTTTTCACTCTCTTGACTCTCTCCTATATCCTCTCCTCACCATTATCCCTACCCCTACAATCTTCCTCTCACGTGTCAGACACATCCCTTTCACCTCCAGACTACTTCACTTACCACCCATATTTTCCCATACTCCCCACCAGTATTGTAATGAGCCAGCTTGCTTGTTATTGGGTATCTTTCCTCCACCCTGGTTGAGCTGAAAAGAAAGGATCCAGTTCAGGGGTAGCAGTAGCCACAGTATAAAGATACAGAGCATCAGCCTGCAGGCAGAACAACAGTGTGGAGGAGCTCCAGGAAGACTCTTATCTTTACGTCCCTGTACTGGAATGCCTTTAGAGGCTGGGTTAGAAACTGTTGCTTTGATCCTTATTGTAATGTAAAGTAATTGTTCCTAGGGATTTTTCACCTTTTAGTTTCTGTTGCTATTTCCTTATGAAAGAAGAAGTAGTAACATTTACAACTTATTAGAAAGGTCTGAAATCTATTGAAGGCTTCAGGAGATGCAGTGTGCAACTTTGCTTTACCTCCTGGAAATGAAAGGTGGGACACTTGTTCACAATGTGTTTGGTGGTTTGGAGGTCTTTGTATTCACACTGTGGTGAATCCTTTAACCTCCATTTGTGCATCAGGTATGCAGATTTTCCATGTAATGTCCTAACACAGTTGAGGGTTGTCCGTTGTATTTGGCAGAGCAAGAAAGCAGTGGTTCAAGGGTGGCATCATCTATGAGGTGCTTCTTCTTTAAGTCAGAGCCTGCCTATTGCATCCACCAGGTTGAAGTTGGATGACAGCATAGCTTCTCCAGCTATCCTGAATAGTCCGCAGGACTTAAGGCGAGTGAGAGACGGGTGAACAAGGTTTTCTTGGAGTGGGAACTTTTGGTTAGCGTGAGCTTTCTTGTACTCACGCAACATAGCTATCTCTCATGGGATCGTTGGAGGAAGGATGTTTGTGAAGACTGTAAGCGAAGGCAGCAGAATGGACTTCAGGGTGGCAGTTACAAATCTCATTCCTGCATTTAGCTGGATATCGACGCAAGCTTCTTCCCCAAACAGGTGCGCAGTACTGGGCTATGGAATAAACTAAAGCCACCATTGCCATTCATAGCATTTAAGCATCACAACTCCAGCTAGACCCTGCTAGCTTTTGGATGATATTGATGCAACTTTTTGTTTTATGGCTTATCTGCTTCAGACGTTGGTAGGTCAGGCTGCGATCAACAGTGATTCTTAGGTAGTTGGGGGTTAGGATGATGGGTGATTGCCTTGCCACCTAAGTTTATGTTCAGCATCTTTTTAGCTTCAGAATTGGTGAGATGGAAAGCTGACAACACCATTTTTGATGGATTGGGTTTGAGCCACCAGTACTAAAGTTTTCCATCCTCTTCAGATCAGCATTAAGGGTGTCTTCCTCTTCTTTCAGTGTTGCAGCCGGTGTAATTAGTGCCAATTTGTCAGCATAAATGAACTTGCAGCATGTCATTTCAGGCACATCACCTATACATAAGTTAAAAAGGGTGATGGTAGTACTGATCCCTGACATTTTTTTTTTTTTTGGTAATTAGGCATAGTCATTAGGCTACAATTAGGACAGTCATTGTTCAGACTCAGCTTTTTATTAACGTGACTTCTGAGATGGATACGGAACCTTCTGTCCAAAAGCACTGACTTAGTGAGTCAAAATGACTGGTTGCATTGAATCAGGTTGCATAGTTTCAGCAGTAGGACCTTTTGTCAGATGGTGCCATAGGCTGATGAGAAGTCAATGAAAGCTGTGGCTATTTTAAGCTTCTGCTGGAAGCTGGCCTCAATATGTGTAGTCAGTGCAAGCACTTGGTCATGGCAACTTCACCAGGCCCTTGTTATGCTTATAAGAAGCACATGGGATCTTTTTCAGGGGAAAAGGCAATACACCACATTTATTGAAGATATAACAATTAGCATATGCATTCAATCACACACACACACACACACACACTCACACACACACACACACACACACACACATGCATTGTCCTGCCAGTCAATGTTATAGTTACCAGTCCAGAGTCCGGATCAATCTAGTGGTCAGATAGGTTGATCACAGGTAGGGAGAAGCCGGGTTCTGTTGGTCGCGACATAATGCTCTGGGGAAGTCTTGGCAGGATGAACCCAAAGATTCATGGCAGGGCACCCTGTTTATATAGTGATTTTTCTTCATTGGGACCAATGAGTTTTGCACCGTCATGCTGTAATCAATTGCTGTTTGATGAGTGCTTGTTTTCTTAAATTGTTCTTTTCATGCTTTATTTTGTTTTTTTTCATAAAGTCTCTCAGGGAGTTACCCCATGCTGGTTTTGATCACAGCTATCTTGTCCCCATTGATAGGTGCCTGTCTCATCTTTAGAGTTGTCAATCTGCCCTCTTCAATACGGGTGTGCTGTAATCTCCTGGCATCCTTGCGTCTGTCCTCAGTTCCTCCCTAGAACATCTGGTCCGGTGATGGACTTCACACTTATCTTCTAACACACACATTACTCATTCACACACAAAACAGAATTGATTTACACAGAGCACTTGAACAGGAACATCAAATTGCAATGCAAGAGAAAACAAGCATTGCATTCTTTTACTTATTTTAAAATGCTAAACCTACAACAAAGTGGTAACCCTATGTTACTGCCTTGAAATCAGCTCAGACACAGATTTTGGTTGATGCATCTTTACCAATGGCCCTTTCGGCCATTCCTTTCTGCTTTCAGAAAGGGTGGCTGGCAGGATATGATCAAGTCATACACTAACACATTTAACACATTTAATACAGGCTACATTATTATTCTTTATCCTTCATTCTAAATTATACAAAATACAAACAGAAAATCCTACTACTACATATCCCCCTTTTGACCCTTCAAGAATAATTTTTGAGTGAGTCATATTTTATACAACTGTTTCATAGCAATATTCTGAGAGGCCATTTTGAGCTTGTGGTACATACAACACATTCCTAGCAATCAGACACAGGACAATATTAACACAACTAGTAATGGGTGAAACATAATAAACAATATGCCCTTAGAAGTCGGAGCCTGTAAAAACGTCGTACCAGTGATAGGCTGTCAGTTATTTTTCAGACCTAGCAATTTTTAGCATGTCTCCCTTTGCATGTAATATTTGAATGACACGCTTCCCTATATCCCTCTGTGTCTGTTGTAAAAACTGCCAGTGAGTTATACAAATATTTGTATGAAAGCAGTGGAATTCTGGGCATCAGGATTCTTGGTGTCTCTTCTTGGTTCTTCGGGTTCGAATCCTGCCAACTACACCACACCAATTTTTGAGGATTTTACTTTGTACACCCTGGGGTGTCCAATAATTTTTTTTTCAGCCCACTGACTCATAACCCGAGGTAGCCGAAAGGATTTCATATTTATTTTGGGAGCAGTCTTACTTTTTATATTTTTGTTTCCACAGACTGTTGGTGAGCAATTTTAACAATACTTTAATTGGGGTACCTTTTTTGAATGTATAGTCCTTGGTTTAGGTTTTGGTGCATGTATTCGGGAACCATAGGCTCAATTTACCACGGGGTATTGGACAGTACCCCACAATAACTGTTAGTAGTGTTCCTGTTTTAACAGGCTTATTCCACTGATACGGTAATTGTGGGTATCTGGAACTTTAGGTGGTATTTCCATAGGGACCCTTTATTTTAACCCCTATTTTTTAGTGGTTTGGTATTCCTGTGGTGTTTATAATGTGAACTTTAAGTTTCACTTTCCCTTTTCAGGCATACATATTGGGTTTTTTTAAGGGTTGTAAGATTTTGCTAGTGTTTTTATTATACCATCTCATGAGGATTACTGGATCACGGGTAGGAATTTATGATTGGTTGGTGGGGAGTGAATTATTTTTAAAATATTGGCTTATGAGGAGGGCTGCATTTTTTTTATGATTGCTTTAATTATCTGGGCACTGAAAGTTCCCAGAAGCAGGTAAAGCCAGACCTTACACTGGAGTTTTTTTTTTGTGAATTAAAATTGTGGTGGGTAAGCAGTGTCTTGTGCTCAGGTTCCGGGAAGTTTTTTCTGCAAAGAATTCAAATATTATTATTTATGTAAGCAGTTTAATTTGTGAAACATGTACCCATTTTAGTTTTTTAGTTTTTTTTTTAATATGGTATACCAATGGGCTAAGGCAATTCACTACAGAGTAAAGGCCTATTTATTTTGATGTCAGTGAGTGGCTCCCTTTTTTTATTTTAAAGTGCATGACTTAGTTCCCTGTTTTTTTATAGGGCTGCCTTTGTGGGCCTTTGTTTTTTTAATTTTGTTGTTTATGTGTTTGATGGCCTGATTAACCCTATACTGGAGGGTGGTTTTATTTTTTTGTAACTGTTTGAGCCATTGAAAATAATTATGCTAGGTTATATTAGAGCTTTTTTTTACCTTGTACCAGATAACTAGGATTAATTATTAATTAATTATTAATTATTAGGCGCACTGGATGTTTAAACAGAATTTGAAAGGGTTGAATTTTTGTTCTTGGTTTATTACTGCTGCAGATGGCAGCCAAAATTAGAGGCAGTTTATTCGGCCAATTTTGTGTGTGTGAGATTTACTACCTTTTGGAGCTCTTTCTTAATAGTGCAGTTTATGCGCTGTACATGGTCTGAGGACTGAGGCCGGTATGGTATATGGAGCTTTTGTTTAATTTTTAAGGCTTGTATTATTGTTGTAAAGATTTTTTTTTTACAAAGGCTCCCCCATTGTTAGAATTTATTATTTCAGGGGTGCCATATTTACATACTACCTTATTAAAGAACTTCTTAGCCACCACCCTGGTACTGTTATTTTTAGTGGGAAATTCCTTTACCCATTCTGAAAAGGAATTAATGATTAACAATAAGTACTGGAATTTTTTGTTACTTCTTGGCTATTTATTAATACAATTTATTTGAACCTTGTACCACGGCCAAAGGCTTTGTTGGTGCATTATGGGTTGCCATTGCTGAGGATGAGCTTTGTTCTGAGCACACCGCACACAATTTCACACCCATGTTTTAACGTTATTTTTATACGCTTCCATTTTGCTACTTGCTTTAGCCTTTTTAAAGGTGTTTTTTTTTTTTTTTTTTTTTTTTTTTTTTATGCATAAACTGATGGGCTACATTAAGTAATTTCTGTTGTTTTGGAACTTGGTTAGGGTGGTTTGTAGTGCCATTTGTTGGCTTAGATGTGTTAGCACAGGCATTTTTTTTTTTTTGACCTTTGGTTACAACTGCTATGTTATGCTGACGGGCTAGTGTAGTGCCACAAGTACTCCTGTTCTTTTTGCGGATACAGACTAACACGGCTGCTACTCTGAAACCTCGATTATTTTAGGTGGCCTTTATACCTGTTTTTTTACTGTGTGCCTTTATATATTGCACCTTTAACTGTTTAGGATTTTTTGTTACCCACTGGTAAATTGATTAATTTTTTGAATATGGAATATTCTTTTTATTTGCTGCTTTTTACCCATATTTATACCAATTATGTATTTAAAACTGTATTTCCTTTACACAAAAATTACTATTAGCATAAATCTACACGGGCTGTGGGGAATTTTTATATTGCCTTAAAACCTGATAAATTATGTGGAGCTCGGCATGCTGAGCCGATTTATGGTTTAAATGTTGCTTAATTACCTTTTTTTTAAAGTTAATGGCAGCGCATTTTACACATTTTCTTTTTAACTACCATTGCACTTCCCTTAGTAAACAAGATGTGCTTTTTTTGACCCACGGTATTTCATTTTTTTAGTGCGGGTGCCTTTACCAAGGCAATGTTTTGCTCCCGAATGACCTCTGGACATTTATTTTGGTTTTTTTTTTCTTTTGGGCATGTGTTAGCATGTCTGGCCTGGACACAGTTTTTATGGTTACTCCTCTGTTAAGCGTTCACTGAGTCATTTGGGTGTTTGAGACTTTACCTTTTATTAATTTTCCTGACAAAATGTACTTTGGATAGTAATAGGGCTGTTTCTGTGAGTGGTTTAAAAGATTGTGCTGCCCAGACAACTGCTAAACACACATTTACAGGGATCAAAATTTATTTTTGCTTTTTGTAATTTTTTGGATTTATATGCTACCGACACTAGCTTTTTCTATTATTATTTTGTAATAGTGTGGCAGCCAAGGCCATGTCCTGTGATTCCCTTTGTGCTACTCTCATTGGTGTATGTAACTGCTGTTTCTAACGCAGCTACTTAGGCAGCTCTTTCTTTTTTTATAGTGGGCTGTGGTCCAGAATGGGTAGTTATTTGTTGGACCAAGCCTCTTAGTTCCCCTAAGGTAGCTGGGTGACCCTCTTGCCAAATTCCAAGTCTCCCAGAATAGTAGGGGGTTAGGGAAGCAGCACAATCTCTTAAGGATTGTACACTGAATGCCACTGTATCCAGCGCTGTGGCGTTGCCCAATGGTGTTAAGCTGGCCATTATCTGCATCAGACCCCATCAGGTTAAATAATTCTCGGGGTCTTCATTGGGATTTTGGGTTGTGGCTACGGCTTGTGCTATAAAATTGTGCCTAATTATGTAGGGATATTAAAGAAGGTACTAATAGTGATTCCCCCAAGTGACAGTGACCTCCCCATAATTTGTCCCCCACACTTTAAAATCCAACAGTTTCACCAAGTACAAAAATCTCTTAAATCTTCTGTTAAAACTTGTAAGCTACTGTCTGTAAAAACCATTAATTGTATCTGTCCTGTAAAAAATACTTTATTACTATGTAAAACTTACAAACAAGTTAATTAACTTTGTTCTTAAAGTAATTAATATAATGTAAACAAATGCTATAAGCCGTTAAGTAACTTTCACTTCATTGTAACAGCAACAACTCCTAGAAACAAATCCCTACCCTCTGTAATTAAAGGGCCGGAAGTCTCAAATAAATTAGCACCCCCCCCAAAAAAAGTGGTAAAAACAGTAAATTAAAAGATGGTTAAAATATAAAATGTATGTTAATAAATGCTTAATGTACATAAATGGTTAAAAAGGTGCCAGCCTAAAAAAAAATAATCCATCGTCCAAAAAATGTGTCAAGTAAACCACCAGACAATCCCTAAAGGGTAAACTGGGATCCACCCCATCCCCTGGAAGAATAAAAAAACACAAACTGTAAACAGTGTGGAGCCACCAGGAATGTGCCACTTTAAATGGTGTGAAACCACTAAGAATGTGCCATCTGCTGATTAAGTCAGCAACAGCAAAATAAAACAGTTCCCATAAACTAACATAAAAATTAATTCCTATAAAAATAAACTCTAAAAACTAAGAACTTTGAGTCTCTGGTTCTGCTGCCAACCTCCAGGAGCATCAGGTGTATCTAACACAGACTCGGCTCCATCCTCATAACCAAAATACCTGGCCAGTAACTTGGCATAAGCAACTTCTAGGCTGGTAACTATAACACCTATACAAAACTTAAATATATATATATATATATATATATATATATATATATATATATATATATATATATATATATATATAAGTGTATAAAAAATAAGTAGTAATAAAAATAAGTAGTCAAACAATGTTGTTTACTTTTATCTTTTGCTTTATTATATTTACAATAAATGTGGCATCTTTGCCTTAGCCCTCTTAATAAAATCCTGCTGGTTTTTATTCTATTGATAAGACACATATTTGTTCTCCAAAAAGTCCCATTAAAGTCAATATGCTATTGTTCTCGCTGACTCTAATCCTATCTAGGACCCCCCGAATCTCTGAAGCCACGCAGACGCCCATCAAGTGGCAGACTTCAATGGTGTTCAGCTCTTCCCTTATTGCGAGCAAAAACGCATTAGAACACCATGTGGAAAAATTGTCTTTCTTTAGGGGTCCCAAACTATCAGCCATGGCTTTTAAATCAGCGGATGATACAGGGACAGTGGTGACAGTTGTACTTTCCCCTCCCTCTGAGGGTGTTGTGACTATAGTTCATTGTATTGCTGGAATAGGGTTTGGGTTAGGTTCCAATCCCTGGGGCTCATTCCATATATCTTCATTCCAAAGTTCACTGGGGTCCCATTTTCCCTCCCATTCGGGGATCTCACCAGGATTCAAGGGGCCTGGGGCAAAGCAATTTTGGGGGCCCCTTCCATAAAAAAAAAGTTGCAATACTATATTCTCGTGGGGGCCCCTGCGGGGCCCGGGGCGTGGGTGGCCCTGGATCTCGCTGTATTGGGCTTGGTCCCCTTCTCCTGCCATCACAGCTGCTACTTAATGGGTGGCAAACCCCAATTTTGTTTTGAAATGCTTAATAATAGATTCACCGGTTGTCATTGGCAGGGGCTTTACCTTGTTCTAATGTTAGTTTCTCTATCATTCCCTGTAAAACCTGATTCTCTTTTTGTATTTAATCTTTTTCCTCTATTTGTTCAGATAATCCCCTCTCTTTTATTTTAACTTCTCTAAGGGTATTGTTGGGGTCCACTAGGCATAGCTACCAGGTAACTCGGGAGAGTGGAAGGCCACAAGTGCCGATGAAGCTCTTTTGCTCTGGGCCTATCTGAACCCCCAAACTCCATCTTGGGAACTCTCACCTACTTCTATGCTAACTGTTTACATGCTCTGAAGTAGGTTGAAGCAGAAATGTAACGTCAGCTTTTTAGCAGATGGCTGCAGTTTCACTCACACTAGCAGAAATAATAGAGATAAGAAGCGGGGTAGTTAGTTTGCAAGCGTCTAACTCAAGGTCGCAAAGATTGAGAAAGTTTTCTCACAAGCTTATGTAGAGCTTATTGTAACAGTTGTCTGGAAGGGAGGGGTAAGGGGGAACAGCCAAACAAAGAGATGTATGCAAACAGTTTGGAGTATAAAAGGTAAAAGTTGTTTGTATTTGTTGCACTGGATTTGAGACATGATGGTCTCCTAGTGCCATTTCAGAGCTCTGAAATAAACTTGGCTTGCTTTCTCCCCTCGGTGTCTTTATTGGTGCCAAGCACACCGGGCGACGGACCATTGTTGTCCCCTCGAGCCCCCAGGGCAGGCAACAGTTTTGGCGTCCCTGGGTGGGCTCGAGGCTGAAATTTAGCCTTGCCCGGATCCCTCCTGGTGGCCGACGGATTACAGCAACGACCGACGCCCAGCGCGCACCGGTGACTTCATCGGGGGCCTCGGCGGAGACGTGGTTTGCTCGACCCCGGAGGGCACAACGGTGCAACGCACACAGACAGTGGAGAAGCAGCTGCGGGCGACGGTGAGGAACCGGTCCCGTTGATAGGGCGATGGTGACGGTGCAGAACCTGACCCTTGGATAAGGTAGGAACAGTCCAGTGGGGACTTATCTGTTGTGACCTGGGGACGCCCAGTGTCTGCCTGTTGTGACCTGGGGACGCCCAGAGTCTCCCTTGGTATGGGGCAGGGACAGAGTACAGCCGGCAGGGTACAGTGTACACCTTTAGAATGCATTCTGGTGAACTGGAAGGTGTTTGGATCTGATCAGTTGATTAAAAGTAAATTGAAAAGGTTCTGTACAGTTGATTGGCCTCAGTACCAGCTAGAGTGCCAAGAAAGGTGGCCACCAGAAGGATCACTTAATTACAACACGATCCTTCAATTGCTTTTGTTTTGTCAGAGAACCGGTAAATGGAATGAACATCTCTATGCGTATACGTTTATGGTGTTAAGAAATAGGACTGATATTTTGCTCAAGTGCCATTTGACTCCGACAGGCTCGGTAGTAACGGCTGCTAAACCCCAGAACCCTCCCACTGTTGTAATGCCAGAATCGGTGTCCCCTTCGGCTCCTCCACCCCCACAGGCTTCAGAGAGTACCCCCCCCCCCCCCCCGTGGGATTGTATCCGTTGATTACTGAGAGTGTGGTAGCCCGTCCAGGAACTCAAGAACGGCCAGCACAGATAGTATCTGTCTACTTGCATGTACCTTTTAACCCTGTACATCTGGCTGCTTTTAAGGCAAAGGCAGGAGAATTTTCAACGAATCCAAGCAAGTTCATTTCTATCTTTGAAGGATGTCTAGCTAGTCATAAGCCTGACTGGGATGATTGTAATATACTTATGAGAACCCTGTTTTCTGAAGTGGAGCGGAATCAGGTTATAGCCAAGGCTAAGGATGAAGACAGAGAAGGCATTTAAGGTTTAAAGGGAAAGCTATTGGACACCAGAGGTTGTACAGAGTGGAATCCTCAGAAGTGAGTGTGCTCGTCCTGGTTTGTTGCTTCAAAGCTCTGTACAGAAGTTATGTTACGGGAAAGGTGTATGATGGCAATGAGTATGTGTTAATGGTTGGAGAAGAGGTGTATGAGTGAAGAGTGGAAGGTTCCTTTGGAAGTTAGAAGAAGACGAGAAAGGGAGAAGGAAAGAGAACAGAATGAGTTAACTGAGAGGAAAATACAGCTAGCAGGCCATCCAAGGACATTGTTCACAGCCAAGACTTGGCTGACAACCAAGAGAAAGGGGGGCCTGAATGTGCCCAAGCAACTGTGAGATCTGCAAAATACTGCAAGGCATAAGGAAGACAAACGAAGGGTTAAAAAGCAGCTTTGTTGGACAGTATGGGCTCAAGGATTTAAAAATTCCCCCACTCTGTTTGGACAGGCTTTGCCAGAGACTTGGAGGAGTGGGATAATTCAGACAGAGCCCTCCTGCTGCAATATGTAGATGACTTGTTGATTGCTGCTGTGGGTCTAATCCCTTGTCTCAGAGCTACTGTGAGTCTCCTAAACTTTATTGGACTGCGAGGATACAGGGTATCTCAAAGCAAAGCCCAAATTGCTCTTTCAGAGGTTCAATATCTGGGATTTCACATCAGGCAGGGAGAGAGACAGCTCTCAAACGAAAGGAAGGAGGCTATCTGCCAAGTTCCCATCCCCAGCAACCGTAAACGGCTTAGGGCATTCCTGGGCATGGCAGGTTTTTGCAGAATATGGATTCCAGAGTTTGGACTGTGGGCTAAACCTCTGTATGAATGTGTTAAGGGAGCAGATCATGACCCCTTTCACTGGTCCCCAGAAGCGGACAGGGCATTTAAAATCTTGAAAAGGAAGCTTATGGAAGCTCCAGCCCTGGGTTTGCCCGATATATCTAAGCTGTTCCAACTGTATGTGCATGAACGAAAAGGGGTAGCTTTGGGAATGCTTACCCAGCTATTAGGTGCCTGGAAACGTCCTGTGGCATACTTTTCTAAACAACTGGATCAAGTTTCAAAGGGATGGCCAGCCTGTTTGAGGGCGGTCGCAGCTACTGCTCTAGTGCTTCGGGAAGCTGAAAAACTGACACTGGGAGGAACTGTGCAAGTGTATGTTCCCCATATGGTCCGAGCCTTGCTGGACACTAAGGGTGGTCTTTGGCTCACACAGGCTCGGGTTGCTCGGTACCAGGCGAAGCTGTTAGAGAATCCTGAAGTCACCCTGCAGACCTGTCCCTCCCTTAATCCAGCTACACTGCTACCAGAGACAGAAAAGCAGGAACATGACTGTTTAGAAATCATAGATGTTCAGTATTCTAGCCGCCCAGATCTGAAAGATCAGCCACTCCCAAATGCTGACTTGGAATGGTATACGGATGGCAGTAGTACTGTTGTGTATGGGCAAAGGAGGGCTGGTTATGCTATTGTGTCTCTTCATGATACCGTGGAAGCTGAGAGTTTACCGTCAGGAACATCTGCCCAGCTTGCTGAACTAGTGGCCCTGACTCGTGCACTCGAGCTGGCAAAAGACAAACGGGTTAATATCTTTACTGACTCGAAGTATGCTTTTGGGGTATTGCATGCTCACGCTGGTTTGTGGAAGCAAAGGGGAATGCTAACAGCCCAAGGCTCTCCTGTCAAGCATGGGGCTCAAATTCTCCGGCTGTTAGAAGCGGTACAACTCCCCTCAGCAGTAGCAGTGGTGCATTGCAAAGCCCATCAAAGGGAAGATCAAGATGTAACCAAGGGTAATGCCAGAGCAGACAGGGAAGCTAAGCGAGCTGCTACCCTGAAATCAGCAACTGAGGAGAATGCCCAAATGCATGCCCTCATCCCATCAGTGGGTGAGCTTGCAGCCCCTCAGTACTCCCAAGAGGACAGAAACCTGGCTGACAGTCTCGGTCTCCAGGAAAAAGAGGGATGGCTTTATTCCACAGAGGGAAAAATCCTCCTGCCCAAGGGCTTGATTCAACCAGTGTTGCAGAAACTGCATCAGACCACACACGCAGGCAGAGAGGCTCTTACCCAGCTCATGAATAAATATTTTCTAACCTCCGGACTTAAACCCCTAGCATCACAGGTACAAGCTGAATGTTTAATCTGCCAAAAGAATAACCCTCGACCAGGAGTAGCAGTGCCACCAGCCACCCTGGAACCTACCCCAGGCCCAGGATTGGTGTGGCAAATAGACTTTACTGAGTTTCCCAGGACCCAAGGGTACAGGTACCTTTTCGTCTTAGTGGATCGATTCAGCGGATGGCCTGAGGCCTTCCCATGTCGCAACAACACTGCCAAAACAGTGGCTCTTAAGTTTGTCAAGGAAATCATTCCTCGCTTCGGCCTTCCTCAGTGGATGGAATCTGATAATGGAACACACTTCACATCTCAAATTGTTCAAAAGATATCAAGTGCTCTGCAAATCCCCTGGAAGCTCCACACACCCTGGCGACCACAAGCCAGTGGAGTAGTGGAACGCACAAATCAGACACTCAAGCGACACCTCTCAAAGGTCTGTCAGGAGGCCTCTCTTAAGTGGCCTGATGCCTTGCCCCTTGTGTTACTTCGCATTCGTGCTCTCCCTAAGGGTAGGATAGGGCTTAGTCCCTTCGAGATTATGTTTGGAAGAGCATGGCCTATGAATGGTACCCCAGTTCTGGCAGGGGAATGGGAAATGGGGTGTGGTTTCTTGTCTCAGTACATGTGCTCTCTGTCTGCTGTTCTTTCTTCTCTTCACAGGTATACCAAAGATTCACAACCTCTTCTGCTGGATACTCCGGTCCACTCCCTGCAGCCTGGTGACTCCGTTCTCGTGCGAACCTGGAAGGACGAGCCTCTCCAAGAGAAGTGGAAAGGACCCCACACCATCCTGCTTGTCACCCATACAGCGGCAAAGGTCGAAGGACACAAGAACTGGATTCATCACTCTCGACTGAAAGCAGTGCCCGCTCCTAAACAGTGGACTGTCCAGCCTGCGGAGGAGACTGCTAACGACGATTTGGGACTTAAGCTGTTATTCAGAAGACAGTAAGGGTCACTGGGAATGCGTTGTGATCTTTCTAAACAGTCACAGCATACTCCCCACGAGAACCCTGAGCATTGGTTTTATTTTCTCACAGAAGGCCGACCTGGCCTATGTATTTGGTCTTGTTATTTTTTGACTTGTTTAGTGTCAACAATTCTTCTTATCTTCTGGGCATTTGGGTTGTTGTAATTGTATGTGCCCTTATTGGAGAAGAGTGTTGTAACTATGTCCCAGAGTTTTCACAGGACATTAACAAGCACATCTTGTCAGCTGAACGGGCCTTTAACCAGTGGAAGGCCCAGGAAGGAGAACCCACTATTTTGGATTCCCTTTGGGGTTGGATACCTGGTTTAGGGGAACTAGGGGATATAGGGGGAAACATTGTTCGCATTTTGCTCACAGGTGTTGTGGTATGTTTTGTTCTTGTTCTTTTGCTCATTTGCTGTAAAGTGCTCATACGTAAGATTTGTACCTCCCATACCCCAGAAGTTCCCTTATACCCTCTCATTGATAATCCTGATTGCATGGAGCTTAATCGCATTCTGTCTTTAGAGTATGAGAAAACTCTGACAAAGGTTTGTTGAGTGTTCTCAAAGGAGGGATTGTTGGGGTCCACTAGGCATAGCTACCAGGTAACTCGGGAGAGTGGAAGGCCACAAGTGCCGATGAAGCTCTTTTGCTCTGGGCCTATCTGAACCCCCAAACTCCATCTTGGGAACTCTCACCTACTTCTATGCTAACTGTTTACATGCTCTGAAGTAGGTTGAAGCAGAAATGTAATGTCAGCTTTTTAGCAGATGGCTGCAGTTTCACTCACACTAGCAGAAATAATAGAGATAAGAAGCGGGGTAGTTAGTTTGCAGGCGTCTAACTCAAGGTCGCAAAGATTGAGAAAGTTTTCTCACAAGCTTATGTAGAGCTTATTGTAACAGTTGTCTGGAAGGGAGGGGTAAGGGGGAACAGCCAAACAAAGAGATGTATGCAAACAGTTTGGAGTATAAAAGGTAAAAGTTGTTTGTATTTGTTGCACTGGATTTGAGACATGATGGTCTCCTAGTGCCATTTCAGAGCTCTGAAATAAACTTGGCTTGCTTTCTCCCCTCGGTGTCTTTATTGGTGCCAAGCACACCGGGCGACGGACCATTGTTGTCCCCTCGAGCCCTTTAGGGCAGGCAACAGTATCTTTGAGAATGTCTAACTGGATTTGGACCCTAGTGGCTAGTATTTTCCATTTATCAGTTTCTCGTTTAGATACACCAAGTTTTTCATGCAGTGTGGCATTTTCCTCTCGGCAGATAGCCAAACAAAGGAATACCTCATTGCATGCTGTTAGGATATAAATATTTAGGCCTGTCTGCAAAGGCCTATACTTTAAGAATTTAGCTGTATTTTTATTACTTAGCTAGTTATAGAGGTATAAAAGAAAGAATTAAAATCATTCTTTGCTGGTGTAAGGGCCTTTTTTTTACTGTGACAGTTTGAGGCCTTGTTTTTAGGCTAAGCCTTTGGCTAAGCAGCAAAGGCAGCCATATACTGGGAAGTGTATGGTCACATTTTTACATTTTAAACTAGTTACATTAAAATAAGGTGCTATTGGGCTGTTAGGAATACAGTTCTGGTTTGATATTTTTGTTACCTTCAGAGAAAGGGAAGAGCCTAGAAGATGTAAAAGGAAACTTAGTTTGATAGCATTTTGTCTGGCAAGAACTTATTTTTTAATAGCTGGGATGTAAAAAAATTATTATTGTATTGTTTTATTACTGTAGTTTTTACTTTTCTATTGTTTCTATAATTTTGTTTGGTTTTGTGATTGTTTTTGTTTGCTGTATAATTAATTTTGTTGGGTGTAAACCAATTAAAATGGTGGGATATAATTGGTTAAATAATTATGTTATAATATGTTAGAACTGGTTAGATAAATTTTAGTAAAATGATTTGTTAAGATATAGCTAAGCAGAACTTAAATTTTACTATATAGTCTGCAGTCAATTAGGAAGTAAGGGGGGGAATGGGAACAGGGACACCGGCAAGGCTTTGTGGTGTTAGAGCTGGGAAGGGTGACACTGAGGAAGAAAACTGGAATCATGCTTGCTTGAAGTTCACCCCAATAAACATTGAATTGTTTGCGCCTTTGAACTTTGGATATTGTTGCTCTCTGTTCATGCGAGAAGGACCAGGGAAGTGAGAGGGTGAAGGAATAAGCCCCCTAACAACTTGGTGCCGTGACCCAGATGCATCGCATCAGATAGGTGAGTGGCAGCCTGTAAGTCCCCCTCCCCAACAGTCTGCACAGCTGCTTGGAAGGGGTATAGCGAACTCTCATGATGGTAGTTGTGGGTTCTTGCAAGGAAGATCGAGGGCCCATACCAGGTGCAGGGGTCAGCCTGGGATGAGGTTAAAAAGGAAATGGAGGAAGTGTTAGGGGACCCAGAGGGATGGGGGGTGGCTGAGGAGCCCACCCTCCTTTGGTATAAAGGTAGTGGGAAAAGGTCCCTGCCCATTAGGACTGAATGCCTTCCAGGGAAAGGAGGCACTTCAGTCCACTTGTGAGAGGTTTGAAGTAAGGGCAGCATTATGGGAAGCTGCCAGTAATCTTTCAAGTTTGGTGCTGTTTCAGCAAGGGCTGCAGAAGGGTTGTAAATTAGTTAGGGGTGGTTAAAGATAATTTGGCACAACAGGGTTTAAAGTCAGAAGCAGAGTTAACAGACCACCTATAGAGACAGGAGCTGGGACTTGTTCCTGGGGGAGTGGAGGGGAAAAAAAAGTTTTCAAAATGAAAAATGGCAGAGTTTGCAGGAACAGGTAACAAACCCCACTATTTTCCCAGAGCCAGGATGAGAACCTGGGGGTAAGGGTTCCCAACTGTTTCAACCTAGGGAGCCTACTCTTGGTTCAGAGCTAACTATATCCTTTTCTTCTTTTCCTCAGTTTACTTAATTTGCTGCTGGTAGCCTGTATTTTAAACTGGCCTGACAGGCTTAATTGGTTTCTTTCCACCTCTTCCCCCTCCTTTCCCTCTGCCTTTCCACACTTTTATTTTTCTCAAGTTTTAATGAAGGGTACTTTGAATACTTATGTGAATTTTTTTTTTTTTTTAAGTTTAGTTTTGTTTGGAACAAAGTATGATGGAGGTCTGCTGTATTCCACTGGAATTGTTGGAGTAAAAGATCCATGGGCAATCATGGAAACAAATGTTTTACTGCCTTTTGAACAGTCTCAAGGTAAAAACAGCACAGGTTAAGGCAGCTGTGTGGCAATAATTGTACTTGGTGGCTAAGCTGATACAGACAAAGTGCACTACCTTAAAGACCTAAATGTAGGAGTAAGTAATTTAAAGAAGTGAAAAGTTACAAATACCTTTTGCAAAATAATACAGGGTTTGGAGAAAAGTAAACATTTGGAAGTTGTGAAAATAGGAAAAGGTAATAGTTGTGAAGATGTTAAAGGTAACAGTTGTGGTGTTACAAAAAGCAAGTTTTGGGTTCAATAATAAAACCCAGTTATATAAATGTAACTTTATGTGCAACTCTGTGCAGTCACATTGGATGAAAGCTTGGTAATGAAATTATACCAGGGGGTCAGGTAAAGTGGCTACTACCACCACTATGCTTCTGTCCCCAGAAGCCTTTTCTGCTATTCTGAGGGGAAATGGGCTCTTTTCCCACAGAAATGGTCTGTAAGGGACTGCTGCAGGCAGCAGGTGGAGAAATAATCTAATCAAAATTATTTAACTATTGGGTAATGTAATCAAAATCACTAAAGAAATGTCAGAGGTTTCTATTAAAACTTAACTGCCCCTGGCTGTCTCTGGTTGTACAAAATGGGAGTGTAATCGGGGTACAGTTGTGTAAAAAAAAAGTAATCACAGTGCAAGAGATGTTAGGCAAAAGATAATTTTGTGTGTGCGCACAGGAAAAAGAAAAGGAAAAGGGGAGCAATAATGAAAACACTAAGCCTTGGGGTTGCTCTGGGGGATCGGACTGTCGCTTTGGTGGGGGTGCATAAAAACTCTGTGGGCACGGGGGAGGCAGTTACACCTTGTGTAAAATTAATATGGCTAATATAATGTTATGGAGGTTAAACTATTTCCCAGGACATGTGCAATGTATATTGGAAAGGGGGTAAAAAAAATTGCAACCAAAACATGGTACTTAATTAAAATCCTATTAGGGCTCCAAAAGAAGCCACAATAGGTTGTGCTCTCTTTTTCAAATCTGTGTGTGTTTTGAAGCAGGAAATAAAAGTGAAAAGTAAACAAAACTCTGGTAAAAGTAAAAGGTGTCCCTTTTAAAATGGTCTCTGAGCTGCTAATAGCTTTGAATCCAAAAGCAAGCCAAAAAAGCCTCTATGTAAATGCAAATTACCTAGCTGATGGGGGAAGAAGAAAACTGCCCATAAGTAGCAGCACAAAGAACCTGCAAATAATAAATACATCTGGTCAGCAAACAAGCTACTAGAAGACTGAGATTATGGCCCTCCAGAAAAGGGAGGTGAAAAAACAAGTCAAGCCTAAAAATAAGGGGAATGGGTTAACCCTAAGGGGTGTGTGTGGGTTAACCCTAAGGGGTGTGTGTGTGTGTGTGTGTGTGTGTGTGTGTGTGTGTGTGTGTATACAAAGCAAAAATCTAAAGCTGTCTCTCAGCTATTACCTAAAAATAAACTTAAAACTTGGTACAGCAAAAAAAACTATTGCAAACCTCGTCTGTTGTACAAGAGGGGAAACTAAGGTACACCACCTCATAAATTTCATAAATGACCAGTGAGTGGGGTAATTCAATAGCCTGACTATAAAACAAAATAAAAACAGCCTGAAAGTAATTCTTCTGTTTTTCCTGCAATTAGCAAGAAAATTTGTAAAAGAAATTGGTATTATTATTAAGCAATAATCTGTACCCACCTGGGGGGTGGAAATTATTTCTTTTGTTTTTCAGACACTCTACATGGGGGAATTGGAATCATGTTTTGCTAATGGGGGGGGAGGGGAATGGGGACAGGGACAGGGACACAGGCAAGGTCTATGGTGTCAGAGCTGGGAAGGGGGACACCAAGGAAGAAAACTGGAATCATGCTTGCTGGAAGTTCACCCCAATAAACATAAAATTGTTTGCACCTTTGGACTTTGGGTATTGTTGCTCTCTGTTCATGCGAGAAGGACAGGGAAGTGAGAAGGTGAAGGAATAAGCCCCCTAACAAAATGCTTTCCACAATAGCCAAATTGCAGCTGAGTCTCTTTTTATTGGTCTTGATGGCCTGTAGACCAACAAATATTTTGCCAAATATCTTCCAAGTCAGCTATAGTATGGACATCGGCTAATGCTGGTTCAGTCCATGGGCTGTACCCAAACTTTTGCAAAATTGTCTTAAAAGGAGAAGTTTCCTGTATGAATGGTAATTTTTCTCCTCTTCTTGAGTTTTGTCCTTAGGGGACTCTTTTCGCCTGCACATATTTTCTTTATGAATCTCTTTTACCTTTATAACTTTTCCATGCCCACACTCGTGCTGGGACTTACAAAACACAGAAAGTCTATACTCACTAAAAACTCTGCCTGACAGAGCAGGAGGGGGGAATGCTAAGCCCCTACTTTTTGGGCTCGATCCTGCTATGACCGAGGGTATATTCACCTATGCAATTTTTTCCCTGACAGATGGGTAGGAGCAAGGACTCTAATCCTCCCCCTTAGGGTCTGATACCTCTACGACTGGGACTGTATATACCTAGACAGTTTGTACAAACAGTTTACATATATATCTTATCTGTATAGTTTTCCCTGACAGATGGGTAGAAGCATCGAGGACTCTAATCCTCCCCCTATTGCCCGTTATCTCTACAACTGGGGGTGTGTACACTTGAATGATCTATCACTTTATACGTATGGTATACCTTTTAGCAGTTTTTAGCAGTATTTTCAACAATCACGGTGCATGTCTTCCCCCTTTCGCAATTCTCCACCAAAAATGTTATGTTTATAAAAAACACATGGGATCTTTTTCAGTGAAAAAGGCGATATGTTTATTAAAAATACAACAATTAGCATAAACATTAAATCTCTCACACACATACACACACACACATTGTCCTGCCAGTTAATGTTATAGTTACCGGCTCAATTTAGTGGCCAACTAGGTTGATCACGGGTAGGGAAAAGCCGGGTTCTGTCGATCGCACACAATGCTCCGGGAAAGTCTTGGCAGAACAAACTCAAACTCAAAGTTTCATGACAAGGCACCCAGTTTACATAGTAATTTTTCTTCATTAAAACCAATGAGTTTTGCCCCATCATGCTGTAATCAATTGTTTAACAAGTGCTTGTTTTCTTAAAGTGTTATTCTCATCCTTTATTTTGTTTTTTCATCAAGTCTGAGGGAGTTACCCCAGGCTGGTTTTAATCACAGCTATCTTGTCCCCATTAGTAGGTGCCTGTCTCATCTTTAAAGTCATCAATCTGCCCTCTTCTAACATTTCAGTATCACGTGCTGTAATCTCCTGGTGCCCTAGTTTCTGTCCTCGGTTCCTCCCTAAAACATCTGGTCCAGTGATGGCCTTCACACTTACCTTCTAACACACACATTTCTCATTCACACACAAAACAAAATTAATTTACACAAAGCATTTAAACAAAAACATCAAATTGCAATGCAAAAAAAAATAGTCATTGCATTCTTTTACTTATTTTAAAATGCTAAACCTACAACAAAATGGTAACTGTAAACGGTCTGTTACTGCCTTAAAATCTGCTCAGACACGAATCCTGGCTAATGCATCTTTACCAATGGCCCATTAGGCCATTCCTTTCTGCTTTCAAAAAGGGTGGTTGACAGAATATAATCAAATCATACACTAACACATTTAATTCATGCTACATTATTATTCTTTATCCTTCATTCTAAATCATACAAAATACAAACATACGATCCTACTACTACACCCTGAAACCTGCCTGATCTGAGGGGATTGCAATCTCCAGGATGGAGGTAAGCTTCAGTAGGATTGCCCACTCCAGTAACTTGTAGGTTGTACAGAGGAGGGATATAGAGCAGTTGCTTTGAGGATTATTGGGCAGCTTTTCAGTTTTTAAAATGGTGATGACTTTTGATCAACTCCAAGGAGTATGGAGTTTGCTGGTGGTGTTGACTTCTGTGAATAGTGTTGTCATCCAATCACACCCTCTCAGTCTGAGATATTTAAGGAAGTCCAAAAGGATCCTGTCAATGCCAGCTGTTTTTTTTCTGTTTTGGTAGCAGAGAGGGCAGCATCAATCTCAGCTTTTGCAAAGGATTGACAGAGACTTGATGAAGAGGCATTTATGCACAGGATTCCTTAGGAGCTGTTTTCACCTCTCTTTTTGTTTATTGGCTTTATCATTTCTCAAATTCTTAGCAAGAGTCTGGCAACGCCGTTAGCAGTGACTTGCATTGTTTGTGTGTGTGATGGTGCATTCTATGCAGGCACCACAGAAGGGCCCATGCTTTATAGCTTGAGTGCATGAAGTCTATGGACTCCACCATCTCCGTTCATTGTTGTCATCTTGTAAATGTGATTGATTCCAGGAGAGCAGTGGCTAAATCCGGGTCACCAGTAGCTTCATGCCCCCTTAGGAGCATTTTTCTCTCTGGGCTCCAGCATGGCATAAAGGAGCTCCTGTAACTCTGGGGAACATTCTTCTTTGTGATTTTAATAATAAGCTTCTGGAAGCAGTCAAAGTTGTCAAGCTTTGGTAGTATGCTACTGATGGCTTTTTCAACGGCGGTGGAGAAACCCAGCCAGTCAGCCTGTCTCGGTTCCAGCATCGAACTGGTATGCTGGTAATGAGGAATTCAAGACCAAAGTGTACCACCAATAACCTGTACTGACTGTGTGGGAAGTAGAACAGCTGCGAGCAGCGGCACAGGAGGCAGCGAACAGGGCTGCTAACAGGGGAGTTTGAGTGGGAGTTTGCAGGGGGAGGTGGAAGGGGAGGCAGGAGGGCGCGGTGTCTTGTGTGCTCTGTTTCCCCAGGTGCAGTTGGCAGAAACTACAGCAGCCATGAGCCAGGCAGCAGGGGACACAATGCAGATGATTGCATGTGGAAGCTGTGGTATGTACATGGTGCTAGCGGGGGTGCCTGAACAGAGGTATGTCTGTATGAAGTGCCGCCTAATAGAGCTGCTGGAAGAAAAGATCCAAGGGTTGGAGATGCAGGTAGATACCCTGGTAGAGTTTAGAAGGGGGTTCGAGCAGCTGATGGAGGAAAGGCAAGGAGGGGCGGAAGGGGAATTCTCAGGGGTTCAGGTGGAAGCAGGGGCTAGGGTCTGTGAGGGGGGAATATCTGAGGGAGAACAAGGGCAGTGGAAGCATGTGACCGTGAGAAGCAGGCCAAGGAAAAGGAGGGCTAGTGAAGGGGAAATAGAACTCAGGAACAGGTTTGAGTGTTTGGATAGCGAGGAGGGGGGGCAGCAGGTGGTAACTGAAGGTGGGAGGGTGAGGAAGAAGAGAAGAGCAGCTAGTCCAATAGAGAGAGGGGAAGAGTTGATGGAGACAGCACCAGATCTGGGCCCCGGGAGGATACAGGATGGCACAAGGGGGAGTATAAGGGAAAATAGGAATGGACACAGGTTACGACTAGAGGGAACAGAGGATAGATTAGTAGATCGCACTGTCACCAGGCAAAGGCAGGTTTACGTGATTGGGGACTCCTTACTGAGGAGGTTAGACAGGCCTGTGACCAGGGCGGACCCAGAGAACAGAAGGGTGTGCTGTCTACCAGGTGCTAAGATATGGGTGTGGACCTGCGGCTGAAAAGGATCCTAAAAGGAGCAGGTAAGAACCCCTTGATAATCCTTCACGTAGGAACGAATGACACGGCTAGGTTCTCGTTAGAGAGAATCAAGAGAGATTATGCCAGACTGGGGAAGACGCTCAAGGAAATTGAGGCTCAGATCATCTTCAGTGGGATTCTGCCTGTTCCTAGAGAAGGGCAGCAAAGGGCTGACAGGATTGTGAGGATAAATAGCTGGCTAAGGGAGTGGTGCTATAAGGAGGCCTTTGGGATATATGGTCACTGGGAGGCTTTCAGGGACAGACAACTGTTCTCACGGGATGGACTTCACCTGAGTAGGGAAGGAAATAGACTTCTGGGAGGGAGGCTGGCTCATCTCATCAAAAGAGCTTTAAACTAGGAATTTGGGGGAGACGGTTGGGAGATGTCTAGTTAATCTCCACGCCAGATTCCAACATTGAAAAGGAGGGTGATGAGATAAGAACAGATATAGCCGGGGGGAAGGGATTGGACGTTAGAAGGAGAGGGGGGATAAACAGCAAGGGGTCCGTACCAAATTGCATAACTAATGGGAGACAGGCTAAATGGCATACATTAAGATGTTTATACACCAATGCAAGAAGCCTAGGTAACAAAATGGAGGAATTGGAGCTCCTAGTCCGAGAAATGAAAGCGGATATCATTGGAATAACCGAAATCTGGTGGAACGGTAGTCATGACTGAAGTACAGGTATGGAAGGGTATGTGCTGTTTCGTAAAGATAGGAACAAAGGTAAAGGTGGGGGGGTAGCATTGTATGTCAGTAATGAGGTAAACTGTAAAGAAATAATAACTGATGGAATGGATAAGACGGAGTCTGTCTGGGCAATACTCACACTGGGTAAAAGAACTACTAGAGCCTCCCCTGGGATAGTGCTTGGGGTGTGCTATAGACCGCCGGGATCTACCCAGGAGATGGACAGAGAACTATTTAATGTTTTTAGGGAAGTAAATACAAATAGGAACTGTGTAATCATGGGATTAGATTGGGGAACAAATGCTAGTAACAATAATAGGGCTCAGATGTTTCTAGACGTGCTAGCTGATGAATTCCTTCATCAAGTAGTAGCTGAACTGACGAGGGGGGAGGCCATTTTAGATTTGGTTTTGGTGAGTAGCGAGGACCTCGTTGAGGAAATGGTTGTAGGGGACAACCTTGGCTTGAGTGATCATGAGCTAATTTGATTTAAACTAAATGGAAAGATTAACAGAATTAAATCAGAGACTAGGGTTTACAATTTCAAAAAGGCTAATTTTAATAAATTAAGGGGACTGGTAAGGGAAGTAGATTGGGCTAACATATTTATGGATCTAAAGGCAGATGACGCCTGGGATTATTTTAAGTTGAAGTTACAGGAGCTGTCGGAGGCCTGTATCCCGAGAAAGGGAAAACGGTTAGTAGGAAAGAGATTTAGACCGAGCTGGATGAGCGAGCGTCTCAAAGGGGTGATTAAGAAAAAACAGAAAGCGTACAAAGAGTGGAAGAGGGGAGGGATCAGTAAGGAAACCTACCTTATTGAGGTCAGAGCATGTAGAGATGGAGTGAGAAAGGCTAAAAGCCATGTAGAGTTGGACCTTGCGAGGGGAATTAAAACCAATAGTAAGAGGTTTTATAGCCATATAAATAGGAAGAAAACAAAGAAAGAAGAAGTGGGACCGTTGAAGACTGCAGATGGAGTGGAGATAAAGGATAATCTAGGGATGGCACAATATCTAAACGAATATTTTGCATCGGTCTTTAATGAGGCTAATGAAGGGTTTAGGAATAGTGGCAGCGTGACAGAGGGGAATAAAGGAGGGGGGATTGACATTACCGTATCCGAGGTAGAAGCCAAATTTGAACACCTTAACGGGACTAAATCGGGCGGAACGGATGATCTTCATCCGAGAATATTGAAGGAACTGCCGCGAGAAATTGCAAGCCCGTTAGCGATAATATTTAATGAATCTATAAACTCGGGGGTGGTACCGTTGGACTGGAGAATAGCTAATGTGGTTCCTATTTTCAAGAAAGGGAAAAAAAGTGAACTGGGTAACTACAGGCCTGTTAGTTTAACATCTGTAGTATGCAAGATCCTGGAAAAAATTTTGAAGGAGAAAGTAGTTAAGGACCTTGAGGTCAATGGCAATTGCGACAAATTACAACATGGTTTTACGAAAGGCAGATCGTGCCAAACCAACCTGATCTCCTTCTTTGGGAAAGTAACAGACTTTTTAGATAAGGGAAATGCGGTGGACCTAATATACCTCGATTTCAGTAAAGTGTTTGATAAGGTACCGCACGAGGAATTATTGGTAAAATTGGAAAGATGGGGATCGATATGAAAATCCAGAGGTGGATAAGGAACTGGTTAAAGGGGAGACTGCAGCGGGTCATACTGAAAGGTGAACTGTCAGGTTGGAGGGAGGTCACCAGTGTAGTTCCTCAAGGTTCGGTTTTGGGTCCCATTTTATTTAATCTATTTTTTACTGACCTCGGAACCAAATGTAGGAGTGGGCTGATAAAGTTTGCGGATGACACAAAGTTGGGAGGTATTGCCAATTCGGAGAAGGATATTCTGCAGGGAGACTTGGATGACCTTGTAAATTGGAGTAATAGAAATAGGATGAAATTTAATAGTGAAAAGTGTAAGGTGATGCATTTAGGGATGACTAACAAGAATTTTAGTTATAAACTGGGGACGCATCGGTTGGAAGTAACGGAGGAGGAGAAAGACCTCGGAGTCCTGGTTGACCGCAGGATGACTATGAGTCGGCAATGTGACGTGGCCGTGAAAAAAGCCAATGCGGTCTTGGGATGCATTAGGCGAGGTATATCTAGTAGGGATAAGGAGGTGCTGCTTCCGTTATACAAGGCACTGGTGAGACCTTGGAGTACTGTGTGGAGTACTGTGTGCAGTTCTGGTCTCCCATGTTTAAAAGGAATGAACTCAAACTGGAATGGGTACAGAGAAGAGCCACTAGGATGATCAGAGGAATGGAAAACCTGTCGTATGAAAGGAGACTCGAGGAGCTCGGTTTGTTTACCCTAACCAAAAGAAGGCTGAGTGGGGATATGATTGCTCTCTTTAAATATATCAGAGGGATAAATACCAGGGAGGGAGAGGAATTATTTCAGCTCAGTAATAATGTGGACACAAGAACGAATGGATATAAACTGGCGGTGGGGAAGTTTAGGCTTGAAATTAGACGAAGGTTTCTAACCATCAGAGGGGTGAAATTTTGGAACAGCCTTCTGAGGGAAACAGTGGGGGCGAAAGACCTCTCTGGCTTTAAGATTAAGCTTGATAAGTTTATGGAGGGAATGGTTTGATGGGATAACGTGATTTTAGTCAATCAATCAACAGCGTGCCATCGCGTGTAAATAGTATCAATGGTCAATGAGGGTCTGGCTGGAGAATCTTGCCTGCATGCTCGGGGTTCTACTGATCGCCATATTTGGGGTCGGGAAGGAATTTTCCTCCAGGGTAGATTGGCAGAGGCCCTGGAGGTTTTTCGCCTTCCTCCGCAGCATGGGGTGGGGGTCGCTAGCTTGAGGATTCTCTGCGACTTGAAGTCCTTAAATCACAGGATTTGCGGACTTCAACAGCTGAGTCAAGGGAAAGGGGGTGGGTCAGCTTTTGTGGCCTGCATCATGCGGGAGGTCAGACTAGCTGATCATACTGGTCCCTTCTGACCTTAAAGTCTATGAGTCTATGAGTCTATGAGAACGAGACAGTTTGTGATGCAACAAGCAGTGATCTGCTGGAGTCTGTGGATACAAAACAGAAGTAGGGTGTGTAGTCTTTCCTCAGTCAGGCTGAGTGGAAGGTACCTTTTTGGTTTGCATGGAACAGCAGGTACTGATCCTGTGCTGATGCACACTCAACAATCTGTTCGCCTGCAACATTGTTCGTTAAATAGCCCCATAATGTATGGTGGCTGTTAAAATCATGAAGGTACACAAATGAGTGCTGTGATTTTATTTAGGCTGGTAAGGGCCACATATTATATATTATCAGCTCACCGATTTGGATACTAGTACTTTAGCTATGTCATTTAGTTTCAGCCTGATGTAGGTAGTCATTCCCTGTTAATCAGAATGTTTGAGGGATTATGGGAACCCACTGAGGGCTGACGCTGATAGAGCCTAGTGCTTGGAACTCTCACAGCACTCGCTTCTGAGCTCAAGATATGCAACAGAGGGCAGGGTGATGAATCTGCTAAGGATGAATCCATTGCTGTTCTTCAGGCTTCTGAGTGGAGGGGATAGCTGAGCCAGGAGGACATAGTCATGTGGCAGGTGGGAGGATGGTTGGAGACCTGCAATAAAGGCAGCTAATCTTTGGTGATTGCTGGGAAGTAATAAATTAAAGGCACTGTAATTCTGAATAATAGTGTCCACACAGGTTTTTAATGTGGTTTAACAAATCAATTTCAAATTCACACCTTTAGTTAATTCAGATTAATTTTTCTGGATCTCCCCATATAGACAAGCCCATAGATACTTTTGCCTAATTACAAAAACCAAGTCACTTAACTGACTTATTGTAACGTTCAAAAATGTGAAACACAATGAAGTTCTAAAAAATGAAAGAATAATTATTACAGTTTAGCAACATTAAGTTAGCACTTAAATGTGAGCATTATTCAATACTGTACAGTTAGAAAAGGAAAAAAACTGAGCAGAAATAAAACAAAGATAGCAACTATAAATCAGAATTGGCAATGTTAGCAAAAAAAATGGGAAACTTTTATCGCCCTAGAGAGTGGTTCCAGTTTGTACAGTGCAAGCATGTTTTCCATGAAAGTAAATGTCTTTTCAGCAGAATTTCTCAAATTCATCAGTAGACTAAAACAAGGTCAACTAACCTTCACTGGACTGCCAACACTATTTCATTTCTTTAAAAAAAAAAATCTGAAAAAGGAACTTTGAACAAATAAATCCCATATTTAAATAACATTAAATCTAGAGTTGTTGAACTGTTCAGCATGAATAATATACATTAGCAATTTAGTCTTTTTTGGTTACTGAATCAATTTTCTTCAAAAATATTAATTATTCATTAATAATCACTGAATAGCTTGGATAATAAATTTAGAATATTTCACATGGTATTGTTTTTACTCCCTGACTGCATAACTTCCAGACCCAAACCACTTCCAAGACAACAGTGAAAACTCTTCTAGTATGAGTATTTATACAAATACCATCTCACACAAGTATTCACATTTCTTCTTTGTGCAAATATTTTTACACATAAAACTTTCTTCTTATAAATGTTAACAGAAAACAAATAAAAGGAATCATGAATAGTATCAAAACAAATTCAGTTTTAATTTTAATATAAATCAATGAATCAATTTTTGCAGTATTCACCCATCTCTTTAGACAGTATGCAAATAACGGTCGCAGAAGGAAATGAATGCCCAAAGCCATGCAATTGAATTGTGTAAAACTAATCATATGTCTTGTTAATTCCAGGATTTGCATGTGGGTGCATGCATGTGTGTTCATACACATCCTTTCTTTACAGGAAGAGGGTCAGCAGTCTAAGGTTACAGACTTTCTTGAAAAAGTAAAAAGCAAAAAAGAGTCCTGTGGCACCTTATAGACTAAGGCTACGTCTTCACTACCCGCCTGAATCGGCAGGTAGAAATCGATCTCTCGGGGATCGAATTATCGCGTCTCATTGGGACGCGACAATTGATCCCCGAGTCGACGCTTGTACTCCACCAGCGCAGATAGGAGTAAGCGGTGTCAACGGGGGAGCCGCGGAGGTCGATTTGCCGCCCTCCTCACAGCGGGGTAGGTCGCTTGGATACGTTGAATTCAGCTACGCTATTCAAGTAGCTGAATTTGCATTTCTTAAATCGACCCCCTCCCCGTAGTGAAGACGTAGCCTAACAGATGTATTGGAGCATAAACTTTTGTGGGTGAATACGTGTGCGTCTGACCAAGTGGGTATTCACCCATGAAAGCTTATGCTCCAATACATCTGTTAGTCTATAAGGTGCCACAGGACTCTTTGTTGCTTTTTACAGATCCAGACTAACACGGCTACCCCTCTGATTCTTGAAGAAGTGTGTTTTCAGAATGGGCATGACATAAGAGTGGGTCAGGAAGGGACATCAGATATATGGAGCAGCAGGGAAGAGAGCCCAGAATCAACAGCAGATGAAAGACACAAAATAAATGATTACTTGTGAGGTTTGTTTAGCACACAGGGGCAGAGAGGGCAGTGGAAAGAAACAAAAACAGAGTAATAAGTAGAATCCAGTTGGTATATAGTGTGGAAGAAGTTCAAATTTCATAAGGAGGCGATGCATCATGAAAAGGATTTGAAGAAGGACTATATACAGTCAGAGGGGTTGGTGAAGTAGATTATTTTGTGGCCAGAACTTTGGACGGATTTAAGACATTGAGGTAGCTGTTGAGGAGGCCAGAGAGGAAGATGCTACAGTACTGGAGCTGAGAAATAATCAGTGCCCGGACCAGAGTTTTGGTGATGGGGATGCAGAAGAATGAGTGGATCCCATGTTAAGTAGGAAGAAGCAGCAGTATTTATTGTGAGGATCGATGTGAGGATAGAGATAAAGAGAGGTGTTGAACCCTGTGACAGCATGCACTCACTTCTTATGAGTGCCTCTCTTGGCTGGGTGTGAGCCTGCACACTTTCCTTTCTCTGCTCCCGGTGCCCCCTGTTAGCTGTTGCCATCATCATGTGGATCTTCCATAGATCAGCCCTCGGGCCAAGACACACACAGTCAAACACCTGAAGGAACCCCTTCTGGGGTAACAAAGTCCGACAAATGATTGGCTCTCTCCAGGGTCTTAAGCCCCATCTCTGTGCCTGTTTAAATTCTAGCCCCTTTCTCAGGCTTTTAGTACTGAGTCTTATCCCCTTCTGAGGGCTTAGGCCATTTCTCCAGTGGCCAGTGGGGGGACCCACGCCTGCCAAGTCCCAACTCAGGGACCCTACAAATAGCAGCCACATACTGCTTCCTTTAATAGTTGCTGCTGCTGCATTCCTTGGACCACTTCCCACTCTGTCCTATCACCTTCACCTGTTACCTTAGGATACAGTCCTTGGGTTCTCTCTGTGTGTGTTCCCTGTTTGTGCAGAGTCTCTCCCAGGCCTCCTTGCCTGGAGAGTTTCTCTGTCTTATCCCTTCTGGTCTCATCGAGGAACTGACTTGCTCAGGCCCTGCAGTTCCTTTTAAATGAGACTGCTGGGCTCTGATTGGCTACTTCTCTGCAGCCTTTCTAGGCAGGCCTGGAGGACCCACCTTCAGTGCTCCTTTTCTGGGATGGGATGTGGTAGAACTGTGAGGCCTCCAGCAGGGGGCCTCACAGGGCCCAGTACACCCTATCACAAACCCACACTGAGATTGTGGGTTTCATGGATCAAGGCAAGACTCTATTGCCATCGTTGGAGGCAAGTACTGGAACAGAATGATATTGGAGTTGTCAGTGGTGACGAAGAAGGGAGATGAAGGGGAAGTATTTAGAAGGAGAGAGGAGAAGTAATTTTTAATTTGAACTGGGGGTGGGCCATCCAGAAAAAAATGATAGACAGATAGTCAGAATTTAGTCTTACTGGAGGTGTGGGGGGAGAAGGTCAGTGGTGGGGAGGATCTAAAGATCATTGAAGTTTGTAAGTTGAGTATCTGAAAGTCACTAGTGTTGAACTGGTAGTTGTGTAATTTACAAAGAATGAGGTCATCCAGAGATGAAGAAAAGAGGATTATGGAGGATCTCAAGGGGACATAGAAAGATAGAAGTGATATTGCAAGTAAAGTGCATGCTGTCATGCCATTTTGGAGGAGAAGCCAGAAATCAAATATCAGGAGGTAGCCATGTTAGTCTGTAACCACAAAAACAACAGGGAGTCCAGTGGCACCTTAAAGACTAACAGGTTTATTTGGGCATAAGCTTTCATGGGTAAAAAACCTCATTTCTTGAGGGGTAAAGCTTATGCCCAAATAAATCTCAGTCTTTAAGGTGCCACTGGACTCCTTGTTGTTTTTCCAGAAATCAAAGTAATGCATTATGTAATGGGATTTATAGGGAAAACATTTTAAATGCGTTTTCAGGTAATAATTAGAGCTGTGCAAAATGTTCTATTCAAGCCACAAAATTTACTTGAAATCAACTTTGTTTTGAGTTGTAAAAGTATGCAAGAACCAGAGATTGTGCCATTGGGAACACCCAGTGAAGTTTTTTGTAAGAATGTTTTTCTCTGTCTGAACTTTTTGAAGCTGAGATGTGTTCATTGGGATAAATCACATAGAGCAAGTAACATGGTGTGTAGTATTTCTCCTGCGTCTCTGAATATCTGAGTCCACAGCAAATGATCAGTTCAGTATCAGTTCAGCTCAGCAGATGCCATTTTCACTTACTTTCTCAGAGAGAGAGGCTGCACTTTAGTTGAGCTCTCTGCTCTAGCTAGAAAACCAGATGAAATTTTATTTTCTCCAAGCCTCTGTGTCTGTCTAATTCAATCTGTCAGTAGCTTAGTACATTGTTGTCTTCTGTAATTTTTGCAGTTATTGGAGACTCTTTCTGCTCTTCCAGCTGTGGAACACATTTTATATTTTGGTTCACATTATGAATATATACCACTTTTACAAGGAGAGATTTGCAGTAAAGAATGAGGTACTTTGCAGTATGAATGATGTTGGATGCTAGAGCTGGAGTTGCTGTAGAGGATCTTGCAGAAACAGGAGTGAGATAGGCCTTGGCCCTCTACAGCCAGCAGAAGAAGGTCAGCTTGCTTAAAGTAATGTCCTTTTTTCTTTATCATTTTTTTCTTCCTCTACATCACCTTCTTCATCCCCTAGAGGAACACTGTGTCCTGCTAAGCTGCAATCAGCTCCTCAGAATGTGCACAGACATCGATCATGCAAGAACAGAAGCACTTGGTCTCATTCCTTGGAAAAAAGGGCTGGGAGGTGATGGCTTTCGCTGCTGCTTCTCCTCCTTCAGGAGGACCTGAGGCTGAGAGTGACATGCAGTCCGACAGTGCCTTAGAGCTGCTGGCAAGGTTGGTAAACTGCATCTCCTTGCCTGGGGATGCATCATAGGTAGATTATTGTGCCAGGTGCCTGTACAAGCAGTGGTTCCAGAGGGATACATTACCCTTCTCACCTTCTCTAAATACCAGCTTCCTGCAGAGGTCACTTTTATAGGCTTCCCTGCTTCCTCCCCAATATTTCATAATGCAGCAGTAGAGAGGGGTGAAATATTTCAACTATTTTTTTTTTTTTGGCAAAACTATAGATTTAGCAACACAAACATTTCATGAATTTGTGTACATTCTGCTGAATTGATTTGGTTACAAAAAAATGAGAAAAAAATTGAAACATTTCATTTGACATATTTGAAACAAAATGTTTTGATTTTCAGTTCAAGATTACTTTGTTTTAAAATGTGTCTATTTTATTTTTTTTTAATAAAGAAATGTTAAAATAATCAAAATTGAAACAAAATATTTCATTTTTGGTCAACAAAACATTTTATTCAACCAAACATTTTGATTGCTTGCTTGCTTGATTTTTACTTTTTAATTTGCTGAAAGGTTTTGGTTCAACCAACAATTTTTTATTTTATTTTTTTTGGAATTGGTAGCAAACTGAAAAATATACTATTCACCCAGCTCTACACAGCAGGCAGGCTCCCTCCTCTAGCCTGCCTTCCTGCAGCTCTGCACCTCCAGCTACCCCACTCAGCCGTCTGCAGCTGCCTCTGCACCCTCTATCTGCCTGGGATCCACAGTAACAGGGCCGGCTCCAGCAGGCCGGCTCCAGCATTTCTGCTGCCCCAAGCAAAAAAAAAAAAAAAAAAAAAAAAAAAGCCGCGATTGGCGGTGGCAGTTCAGCGGCAGGTCCTTTGTTCCTAGAGGGAGTGAGGGACCTGCCGCCCCCAAATTGCCGCAGGTGCCGCCCCTCTCCCTTGGCCGCCCCAAGCACCTGCTTGTTAAGCTGGTGCCTGGAGCCAGCCCTGCACAGTAAGAGTCACCACTTCCTCCTCAGTATTGCCAATCCCCAAAAATTCAACAATCATGAGACAGTCATCCAAAATCCATGAGATTGGCCCCAAAGTCATGAGATATTTTAAAGATGATATTGTGGCTTTTGGTCTGTGTTTGCTGTCTGAACTCCCACTGCGTGTGTGTGACAGTTACAGCAGCCACACACCAATTCTGTCCCCACATCCACCTGTGGTTCTTCATCCCCCTCTCCTCCATACCAGTCCCAGTGTTTCAGGGATGGAGGGGAGGAGGGGGAAGAGGAGGGAGGGACTCCTTTTCTGTGGCAATGGTGTCAGCTGCTCCTTCTCCTTCCTCCCCTACCCAAAGGCTTCTGGGGACATTGGGGAGAGCTCTGCCTGCCTCTCGCTGTAGCCCTGACTGGCTGCTCTTCCCTAGAAGGTGAGGCACTGGGGAAGGCAACCAGTCAGGGGGCTTTCCTCCCAGGAGGGCTGATATTCACAGGCTGAAGTATATGAGTGGGCTTGTACTTCTTCTGTCATGGCCAGACTGGCTCCAACAGGGGCCAGAATCATGTCAGTAATGAAATCATAAGAGTTGCCATCACTGCTGCCTCCTTCCACTCATCTCCTCTTCTTCACTAGCTATTGCTTTGTGTTTCCTTCAGGGGTATACTCTGGCCTTCTGTAGAGAAAGCAGAACTCTTTTACCTACACATGCTGTATTCTGCATAATCAGACCCACTCCTCTTGCCAGCTGGCTGTGAGAGGGCTAGTCCTGCGCCTTCCTGAGACCTGGTTACTTAGGGAGTAGGTAGAAAGGATGAGTTGACTCCTCTACCCCCAGAACCCTGAGAGCTGATAGGAAAATCTAGACTTTTTTCCTACTGCCAGGCTGCCTCCCACTGAAGGAGGAGGGAAATGTGGCTCGAGAGGGAGAGCTCAGCCCTCCTCAAGTAAGGACATTTGATTGTAACACACCTGGTTGGTTCTGTGCTGATCGGCTGGCTGAAAGGGGATCATGTAGCCCAGGCTGTGTGGTGGTACATGTGCTTTGGTTGCTGCAGGATGAGCAGGTAAAACCCCGGGGTGGGAGACTGGCAAAGGGGTCATTCCAGAGGTGTGGTTAAAAGGTGAATCTTGACTGAACATTTGTAGTCTGCCATATCCAGCCAATTTTTGGACTGATGCTCCTAAATTATAGTTTAAAATGAGAACACATCCAGTTGCTCATGGTTCAAGGAAAATCACATCATATCATGATACAGTTGTACTTGAAAAATTCAGATATGGCCTTCTAGATCCAGTCCATTTTTCATTCCAAACCATGAAGATTTTTTTAAAAAATTGAATAAATAACCAATGTGTTGTGTTTTGTTGTTGTTGGTTTCATTGTATATATATATTGTTGTAAAGAGTGCCATCTACAGACACAAAAGAATAGGTGGTAGTGTTCATAAGTCTGGTGGTTCAATAAAGTTGTTGTTATGCCCTGTAAATGACTTCTTGTCTGCAGCTCTTAACATACTTAGCCAGTAAAATGTCTTGCATTTTCTGGTTTGTTTATTCACTATATTACCTGAATACAATAACAAAGCAGTCAAGCACAGTGCGATAGAGCAGCTTGTGTTGTGTGCATATAGGCAAAAAGCAGTGCATTTGTTATTTTAGGTTTCCATATTCAGAGCTTTCCTTCATTTGTTTGTTCTTTGTTTTGCGTTTGTTTTGATTTTCTTACATTACTTCAGTTTTGTAGCAATCAGTTTGGGGAAAAAAATAGGTATAGAACCAGAAGACAACCAGATAAATATAAACATTAAAGGTGGGATTTTCAAAAGCACTCCACAATTGACCTATCTCTGCTCAACTGAAATTAGATCAATGTTGAGGGCTTCTGAAAATCCCACCTGTAATATAGATCACATTTGGGGAGGGTTTATTGTGGTAACACTGGAGGTGTATCAGTGAATTTTCCACAAAAAATACATGGCTCCACAGTGCCTAGCTCCTAGAATTCTGCTCTGGTATGCTCCCCATTTATGGCTCAACATCTGGAGGATGCACAAAAAACCTGAGGGTGTCAGCTTCAGGAGTATCTCTTTCCTCTGCATATGTACGTGGGTTTGATCCAAAGACACATCGGCCCAGTTTTTCAAAACTAGCTCAATTCTTGGTGCCTCAATTTTTTGAGTGTCTGCTGTTAGAAACCTAGAGTCTAAAGTGCGCTTGCAATTCCATCTGCAATCATGTGAGCTACAGTTGCTCAGCACCTCTGATAATCTATCCATTATTTAGATTTCTAAATGTGAAATTAGGTGCCTAACATTAGCCACCCATATTTGAATATTTTTACCTACTTGTCTAAAGCTTGACACCCAAAAACTGAGACATCAAAAATTAAAGGCTACTTTTGTAAGTTAGAATCTTAATGGACTGGCAATACCATGCTCAATAGCACTTTTGTAAGCAAACATTCTATGATGCCTTCATCTTTGTCACATGGAATCACTGGTGGAGACTTTAAAATTTAAACTGTCCACTTTTAGTGGCAGACCTATTAAGATGAGTGCTCCTTCATTTTAAACGGTCTCTTTTTGTCATTTGTAAAAAAATCAGTTTTACTAATCTAACAGAAAGTAATTTAAGGTGTATTTGAACTTCAAACATGCATTGTTTCAAGGTTAAAGATTCAAGGTTCAGAGGTTAAAGGTTAAACCTTCATAGAACTCTTTGTTCCTGAAATGGTTCACATTAACTCACCTGTATTTTTAAAATTGCGTCAGCATTTCCACATACTACACTCCTTCCAACCATTGCAGTAATAGTGCGTTGTGAGGCTCCTGAGTAGAGCTGGGAGAAATTTTTTAAACAAATAGTTTATTCATCAAAAAAGGCAGTTTTGGTTGATCCAAAAATATATGCAAATTTGACCTGAATTCACTGAGTAGTTTTGAGTCCCCTCCACTCCCCCCAAAATTAAGATGGAGGCAGAGCAGCAGCCCACCTTATAACTTTTAGCCCAGTCATTAGGACACTCTCTGGGATATGAGTGACCTAAGTTCATTTACCCTTCCTAAATGATGTGGAGCAGGGATGTGAACATGGGTCTCCCATCTCACAGGACAGTGGCCTAGTCTGCCAAGCCTGTCAAGTTACAAGCTGAGCTCCTCCAAAAATAAAAATAAAAAAAAAAAATTTAAAAAAAAATGTTTCTTTATCAAATGACATGTGTCATTTGAACCAAAATGGATTTTTTTCAGATTTGTAAAATTTGTTTGGAATTTTTTTATTCAGTTTGACAGGAACCATTTTTTTAAAAATTTCAGAACTGCCAGTGAACCAAAAAATCAGTTATTTGCACAGTTCCACTTCTTAGGTACTTTTACATAGTTCCCATCATGGTTTCCTAAGAGGCAATTTGTAGAAGAGCCTGCAAGATATTGTTGGATCATCACCGTATTCTGGAAGATTTGGTGAATAGTCCAGAACCCACCAAGGAATTGCCAACATTTTCTGCTCTTACCCTAATACTGAGCCCACTTGTTGCTGAACAAGACATTTTTTTCATGGTAAACCTGTCAGTGCAGAGCCAAATGGCCAACAATATTTAGAGATGGGGGGTCAGAAATCCAGTAGAAAATGAAGGATACTAGCATTCAAAAACTGGAGGACTCAGGAGAATGAAGGGCTCAGCCCCCACCACTGACTTTTTCAAGAATGCTTAGTGTCTATAGATCTTTACTGAATTGAGTGACAATTTTAAGCCAGGCAAAATTTACTACAGACTGGGAAGACATCATCAAAATTCCTTGTCACTTGTAGCACAAAATCAAAATTTGAATTAAGATTTCCACATGTGAAAGGCCTGGAAACCATCCTCGGTGCTGCTTTAAGCTCCCTAAGACCATTTCTCTGACTGCAGCATAACAGGCTATTAAAAATATATTCTTGACATTACCTAACATAGCACTATATTTTAAAGCACTTTTCTTCTTAATAATTTCTAGACAATCCATATCTGTATAAAAACAGAATAAGTAAATGCATCCCTCAGCGCATTCAAAAGCCTTTCATATCTGAAACCTGGACTCTAAACCGTTGAATTAGAAAGCACTGCTAAGCCGACTAGAGACTGTATGTTCTTTTCTCTTTTTCAGTTACATAATATTATAATTATATAACAGTAGGCCAGCAAGTTTAGACATGTTTAGACTTCATTTCCAACACAGCCATATTTTATAGTAATGTTATACTCATTCATTGGCTAATCTTTACCATTTCTATCATGAAAACATAATATCATTCAGAAAATATTAATGATGCAACCTCCAAAACTGTAATGGAGTAAACATGGATTTAGTGTAATGTTATAGCTAAAGCATGAACTAAAGAATCAAAATAAAGTGTTTCTAAATGCCATATATTAGACCATATATAAAATTGGTTTGTTATAAGGTAATAAACAGAAAAGCTTATGACTAGTCATTCGTGGTTGTTAAATAAGATTCTTTGTGACTAGCAAAGCAACTAGAACACAGTGAAGAATTATCAGTGCATTTTCCATAGAAGTCATCTACATGTGTTTATTTAATAAACAGAAGATGGCTTTATTATACACATTTGATTTCCATATGCAATCGTCTCTTTATCTGTCACTTGTATCTAAGCAGGGTGCTTTATACAAATCTGAAAATGAAAAATTCAGAGCAGGGCACAGGAAACTCATTTAATGTCGAGTGCAGTCAAAATCAAGATTTCTTTATTTGTAGTAACAACGCTGTTAAATCAGAAAATTACTCTCCTTTTCTGCATGTCCTTCTTCCTTTACAATTCAGTTGTTTGATCATAAATTGTCGAGTGCAATGACTTGTCTCCTCCACTTTTCACACTGGTCGAGACAGATTAAAAACTCCGGCATACCACCAACCATCCTCAGCATACCATTAGCATATATATGAGATTTGAGACATTTTCTAATATTCTCCAGCAGAACTCATCTGTCAGCCAGGTGATGAATTATAAAAACTCTTAGCTTGTTTAGAAAAGAAGGGGGGAGGGGGAAGAAAACACAATCCCGCCTTTCTATTTCATTTTACCCATCCACCCTTGCAGGTAGGCTCATAAATATACACTAACCTCACTAAAATAGATATAATGTGAAACATCTGAGTGTACAAACAGCTGAGACAATTAAAAGGTAATGGTGATAGACAGATATACCCCCTTAAAGTGGTCACCAGTTTACACAAATAATACCTTCTAATCACATTTTTCCCACCAGAGATTAATAAAGGTTCATAACAAATGTTATTATATATATACAATTATCACAGAAGATGGTCAAACAGAGGAAAAACTGATTTGCAAATATATTCATGAATAAAAGTGCCAAATTCAATTCACTGTGATTCATGGGGCAGTCAACAAGTAGTCAGAAAAACATTTGCAAATCTTAAAAGTTTCATAATATTTAGCAAGAATTCACCTGAAAGTCATAATATTATTAATTAATTTATATTAATTAATTTCTTATTTTAAATGTTTGATACATCCTATCAGGAAATTGAAACAATACCTTGTCACTTAAATGAACAAACACACATCATGAATAATGAATAGCAAATAGTGAATAGTCAATGTGAAGAATTTACTAGCAACTCACAGCCTAAAAATTATCCATCCAACCTCTTCAGTGAATACATCTGAATTTCAAGTACATTTGAGGAATACCAAGATTAGTTCATAAACAATTTGCTAATAAAAAGGAGCTAAATTCATAACAAATATTATTCATAACTAATAATATGACCAGCTCAAAATAATATAGTTCTTGAATGTAATATTATTATTCATACTTTCCATCTTCACATTGCCTGTTGGGCCCTTGGAAGTAACAGGATGACATATGTAACATCTGACACTGATATTATTCAGTTCAGTATGTTCACTAATTGTATGATGTACAAGTCTATGCACATAAACTATGTCTAACTGTCAGCATTATGAAGAATCAAGTGCATTAAAGAACTGTATTGCCAATTATACAAGATGTCCCTGGGAATTTACTCAACAAAATGTTTAACACAAGTGATGTACCAACCAATTCAGAAATACTGTAACAAGGTATTTCTTCTCCCTGAACTTCATTCAGTTTTATAATTAAACTAGAACCAAAATTTTGAAGATTATGAAATATTTCCCCAAATACCACACAACAAAGACTGTTCCAGGACTAAAAGAGGCAGTACCCAAAATCTTAAAAGAGATTCTTGTAAAATTCCAGTGTTGCAGATTGAAGAGAGATGGATAATTTGTTGATGTTTTTACAAACTGAGCACAAGATTCAAATCTTTATAGATTATATCATCATTACTTAAACAAGTGATGAGTTTATTCTGAAACTATTAAACTCATTAATGGTTTCTTTGCATAATCACAAAGAGAATCTTTGTTGTATCCCTACGGAAAATGCACAGGAGGGGAAAATAGGAAATTAGAAGGGTAAAATGTATTTATTGCCTTTTTTTAAAATAAGGTTTGTAAAAAAAATGTCAGTGTTTATGTGTATAGATGTGGGTCTAATGTGCACTGTCTTTTACAATGGATTTTAATCAACTAGAAAATATTGACTATGGACAAGCCCTAAACTAGAACACAGGATCTGAACACACTGAAACTCACTTTTAAACTTGGGTTTAAACTGAAATATGGGCTATGAGCCCAATTGGTCTTTGAGGAAATTTGAATCTGAATGTGGATCAGAACTTCATAGCTCAGACACATCTCTGTTGTTAACTCAACATAGGCAATTGCCATGGCAACTACATCTTGCTAACAATTATTTGGTAGCGTCCTCTTACGTATGCATTTTCCTATTTTTCAAATAAAACCACAAATTTTTAGAGTGTAAGCTCTTTGAGGAAGGGCACTACCTTCCTACTTGTCTATGGAGCATCTTGCATACTGTTGGTGCTACTTTAATTAATATTATATATATATAATGAATATATTCAATAATATTAATTAATTAAAATAAATAAATTTAAAATGAAAAATACCTCACTATTTAGTTAGCATTTCTTTATACACAAAACAAGAATTAAAAAGGGCATAGGAAGTAATCATACTCTATGGAGTTACATTAAGCAAGTAGATTGGTTGAAGGAGAGCTCTTTTATCAGTGCAAAATTCTGGTGGGGAAAATATGGTAAAATCTATTTTATTGGCACTCTGATAAATGATATGCCTACTTAATTGAGATAACTGCCAAGGGACAGATTCTGTGTAAAGTGTTTCAGTTGGATTCTAACAAGTAAAATGTATATTTATAGATTTTTAACAAAAATATTTTGTTTTGAATTAGCTTTTAAAATAATTCATGAAATTAAAATGCCTTCCAACACAATATATGCCTGGGAATATTTAGTAATCAAGATAATTGCTTAATCTGAATATTGTGTTTCAGAAGTATCTATGGCAATTTAGAGACAACAGTAGAATACAATTCTAGCAGCTACCACCATGCTTTAATACCTGGAGAATAACAGTCCACAAACACTGAGACTATTTTTTTTTTTTTTAGTTTTACTTTTATCGGGGCATTTTACTAAGGTCCTGAATCTAAGCTTACATGTTAAAGGTTGTCAGCCTTAAACTCATAGGAAGCACCACACAAAGCTTGGCTATTTTTGAGACTTCAGTGCTATGCTTTACTATACAGTGTATATTCTGAAATGATTATGGTTGAAATGAAATTGTTCCATTTCATTAAACAGCTATCAGTGTGCATCCAAGGAGTTATTATTTATTAGTATGATTTAATATTTAAATTCCAATTAATATCAGGGTATTTCTGTTCTAGGTACTCTAAAAATACAAATTAAGAGATGGTTCCTGTCCCAAAGACCTTAAAATCTAAGGGCCTAATCTAAAGCCCATGGAAGTCAATGGGAACTTTTGATTTCTATGGGCTTTAGATTAGCCTTGAGACAATAGTGCCACTAGTAGGTGGGAGAGAGGGATATAATAAAATATATACAATTCTTATTTAAATTGGTATAGATAGTTATAGACTTCAGTGTAAATTATCTACTTATTCTCCTTAAGATAGTCATCAATTGGCTGATTTTTTTCACGTGTGGCTGCAGAGGTGTGTGTTGAGGGGGACTTGGAGAGGCAATGGTCATGTTGGTCAGTTCATGGAAAGTGTTTCATGTGTAAAGGGAAGCATTGAAGATGGTGCAGAGAGATTTATGTGAAAAGAGGACAAAGGGCTGGATGAAGCTGGCATCATTGTGAAAAACAAGAGTGGACAGTTAGCAAGAGGAAAAGTTATGAAGGGCCTTGAAGACAGGGCAAGAAGTTTGAACTTGTGGTGAAACAGGGAACCAGTGGAGGGATTCACAGAGCGGAGTTATGTGACAGGAAAGGAAAATGATTTTAGCAACTGTGTTTTGAACTGCAATCAGAGTGTCAGAGGGGCATACAGGAGGAAGTTACAGAAGTCAGGAAAGGGGATGTTGGAGGTCTGGATGAAATATTTGGCTCCCTGGCCAGAGGGGATGGATGACTTAGAAATACTATGAAGGAAGAACCAACAAGTCCTCTGTATGATACACTGAAAAGCCACCAGTATTACACATCACTGAGTGGTTATCTGATAGGCATAGTGTTCCATTTAATAACAAAACCAACTGGTTCTGCTCCAAACTGTGCTGTTTTCTGTTATATCCTTGGGGGCAACAGTTTTAGGAAGAAATCATTGGAGACACAGAGAACTGTAAACCTTGAAAGCAGCCATTTATTGCCACACACTGAACTAACCAAAAACCAGCCAAAACTGGCTGGGCTATCCCCTAATAATCTAACTCAGTTGCCATAGCAACACAAGATTCTATTACCACCACAACCAACTACACAATCTTTTCCAGCTAGGAAAATTAGCGAAGGAGAGAAACACGTTTCAAACCAGTTTTTTCATACAAGAAATTTTTGCTTATGGCAGAGGTGAATAGAACAGGAACTAAAGTCAGAGATAAAATGTCCTTAACAAGTTCTGTTTCAATAAAATTATAAAACTGTAATGAAGCAACAGGATTTTCAAAACCAATTACTTTGTGCATTATACATGTTATTTTATTTTCATTTTTTATACATTGCACTCATTTTCCTTCTTCCTTCTAGTCTTCCCTCCTCTTTTCTTTTCTATTTTCTGTCTTCTCAATACAGTCAGATATTGCATTCTCTTAATGCGTCTTTTTTCCAATTTTTCCTTTTATTTTATGAAATCTTATAAAATGTGTTATTCATAGATTCATAGATTTCCATAGATTCATAGATTCCAAGACCAGAAGGGACTATTGTGATAATTTAGTCTGACTTCCTGTATAAGACAGGCCATAGAACTGCCCCCAAATAATTCCTAGAGCATAATTTTTTGGGGAAAAAGCATGCAATCTTTATTTAAAAATTGTCAGTAATGAAGAATCCACCACAACCTTTGCTAAATTGTTATAATGATTAATTACTCTCACCATTCAAAATGTTTGCCTTATTTCCAGTCTGTGTTTATCTAGCTTGAACTTCCAGCCATTGGTTTCTGTTATACCTTTCTTTGCTAGATTGAAGAGCTCATTATTAAATATTTTGTTCCCCATGTAAGTACTTATATACTGTGATCAAGTCATCCCTTAATCTTCTCTTTGTTAAGCTAAACAGAATGAGTTCCTTGAGTTTAACACTATAAAGTAGGTTTTCTAATCTTTATTCATTCTTTGGGCTTTTCTCTGAACCTTCTCCAATTTTTCAGTATCCTTCTTGAACCAGGATGGGACACAGTATTCAAGCAGCAGTCATATCAGTACCAAATAAAGAGATAAAATAACTTTGATACACCTACTCGGGATTCCCCTGTTTATGCATCCAGGATTGTTTTAGCTGTTATGGCCTCATTGTCACACTGGGAGCTCATGTTCAGCTGATTGTCTATTCTGACAGCCAAATCTTTTTTTAGATTCATTGCTTCCCAGAATCCCCCATCCTGTAAGTACACGCCCACCATAAATACAAGCCTCATGTGACCTACATTCTTTGTCCTAGATGTATATATTTACATTTAGCTGTACTAAAATGCCTATTGTTTGCTTGTTTCCAATTTACCAAGTGATCCAGAGTGCTCTGAGTCAATGACCTGTTTCTTCATTATTTACCACTCCCCCAAATTTTATGTCATCTGCAAACTTTATTAGTAATGATTTTATGTCTTCTTCCAGGTCACTGATAAAAATGTTAAATAGTAGAGGGCTAAGAACAGCCACCCAATGATAAGTCTCCTTTTATAATTACATTTTGAGACCTATCATTTTGCCAGCTTTTAATCCATTTTATGTGTTCTATGTTAATTTTATATTGTTCTAGATTTTTAATCAAAATGTTGTGCAGTACCAAGTGAAACTCCTTACACTAGTCTAAAAATATTATTTCAATACTATTACCTTTATCAACCAAACTTGCAATTTAATCAATAAAAGGTATCAAGTTCGTTTGACAGGATCTATTTTCCATAAACCATTGATATCAGACTGATAGGCCTGTAATTACTTGGATCATCCCATTTGTCCTTTTTAAATATTGACACAATATTAGCTTTCTTCCAGTCTTCTGGAACTTTTCCAGTGTTCCAGAAGCTCCTCTATCAGCAATTTGAAAACTCTTGGAAGCAAGTTATCCCTCTCTATGTAGTCTGTATAATCAGTTAGTATGTATTATAAAGTACTTTAGACTCCATTTAGATGGAAATACAAATGAATGTACAATTGCACATATAAAATATAAATGTACATAATCAGTCATTCTAGTAAAAGTATCCTTACTCTTCTAGGAACTCTTCCTACTCATTCCCTTTTAGCCTTGTGAAATCCTTTGGGCCAGCAAAAAGGGGAAGGACTTTTTAAAATATAATAGTAATACTAGATTCTCATCTGGTGTAAATCAGCATTGATTTCAATGGAACTAAGGCAGTCTCTATGGATAGTAATCCCTGAATTATTAGTATAACAGTAGGGGTGAACTACTGACCACTTGACCAGGATGGTGATGGTGACTGTGAAGTGCTCAGGGATATTAAAGAGGCTACAAAAACAGAAAACCCAATTAAAATGGAGAATTTCAACTATCCCATTATTGAATGAAAACATGTCACCTCAGAAAAGGGTATAGAGATAAAATTTCTAGACATCATTAATGAGTGCTTCTTGGAGCAGCTACACCTGGTCCAAGAGGTGAATATAGCTGAACCACTCAGTAATAGTGACCATTATGCAATTAAAAGTAACATCCTCTAAATGGGAAAACAACAAAGAAACTCACCACCGTAGCATTTAACCACAAAAAGGGGAGCTTCACAAAAATGAGGAAGCTAGTTAAAAGGAAATTTAAAAGAACAGTTACAAGAGTGAAATTCTTGAAAGGTGAATGGAAATTATTTAAAAACATCATAATAGAGGCCCAAAGTAAATGTATACCCCAAAATTAAAAAAAAAAAAAAAAAAGTAAGAGGACAAAAAATGCCATCATGGCTAAATAGCAGCGTAAAAGAGGCAGTTAGAGACAAAAAGACATCTTTTGAAAATTGATAGTCAAATCATACTGAGGAAAATAGAAAGGAGCATAACCTGTGGCAAATCTAGTGTACAAGTATAATTAAGCAGGCCAAAAGAGAATTTGAAGACCAACTAGGAAAAGATGCAAAAACTAACAGCAATTTTTTTAAGTGCATTAGTAACAGAAAGCCTGCCAAACAACCAATGGGACCACTGGATAAAGAAGCTTCTAAAGGAGCACTCACGTAAGACAAGGCCATTGCAGAGAAGCTAAATGAATTCTTTGTATTGGTCTTCACTGCAGAGAATGTGAGGTTGATTCACACACCTGAGCCATTCTTTTTAGGTGACAAATCCATCAGTAGAAACTAACTGGTAAATTAAACTGTATTAAGTTGCCAAGACCAGAAGATATTCACCCAAGAGTTCTGAAGGAACTCTTTAATCATTGCAGAACTACTAATGGTGGTATGTAACCTGTCACTTAAATCAGCATCTGTACCAGATGACTGGAGGATAGCTAATGTAACTCTAATTTTTAAAAAGTCCAAGGTCTTGGCAATTACAGTCCAGTTAGCTTAACTTCACACAGATGAACATAGTATGTTGGGGGAAGAGTCAACACAGCTTTGTAAAGGGAAATCCTACCTAACCACTCTATTAGAATAATCTGAGGGTATCAACAAGCATGTTGACAAGGGTGATCCAGTTGATATAGTGTCCTTGGACTTTCAGAAAGCCTTTGACAATGTCCCATATTAAAGGCTCTTAAACAAAGTAAGCTGTAATGGGATAAGAAGGAAAGTCCTCTCATGGGCAAATAACTGGTTAAAAGACAGAAATCAAAGGGTAGGAATAAATGGTCAGTCTTTCAAAATGGAAAGAGGTAAAGAGTAGTGTCCCTCAAGGATCTGTACTGGGACCTGTGCTGTTCAACATATTCATAAATGATCTGGAAAGGGGGTAAACAGTGATGTGGCAAAGTTTGCAGATCATACAAAATTACTCAAGATAGTTAAGTCCAAAGCCGACAATGAAGAATTACAAAGAGAATCTCACAAAACTGGGGGACTGGGAAACAACATGGAAGATGAAATTCAGTGTTGATAAGTGCAAAGTAATGCACATTGGAAAACATAATTCCAACTATACATACCAGATGATGGGGTCTAAATTAGCTGTTACCCCTCATAAAAGAGATCTTGGAGTTATCATGGATAAATCTCTAAAAACATATGCTCAATGTGCAACAGATGTAAAAAAAAAAAAAAAAAAAAAACCCCAAAAACTAACAGAATCTTAGAAACCAAACCATTAGGAAAGGGATAGACAATAAAACAGAAAATATCTTTTTGCTTGGCCAGATTTGTCAGCAAAGTACAATACCAGCGCCCTGTCCAACACTAACATATAGGTAAAGTCAACATAACTAGATGCTGTCCCCCAGGCCTCTTGTAACTTCTCCTTTTATACATTGATACAAACAAGTTACATATTACACTCCAGCTGTTCTTAGTTACCACCCTTATATTTTGCACCTGCTAGTTTGAACAAAACATCCTCATCCATTATCCTGTCACCTCATCCTAATTTTATGAGGGGTCAGTGTGTTCCTGTACAATCTCTTGGGAGTTTGTTTATGTAATTACTTGAGAACTCTAGGTGTTCTTGTACCATTCTCTCAGGTAAGGAATGTGCTTACTTTGTTCTGCCAAGGCCAAGCCTACTTTGGTTCATACTATTAACCATTCCTAGGGCTCCAGCAAGGTCTACATATAGTAGGCATGACTTGACACTAGATGTTCAGATAATGAGGTAGAGTCCTATAGACACCCTTTTCAATAAATCTTTTGACTACTCAGCTAGTTTGCCAAACAGTTTGTGCGATATGCTGCATATTAAGCTAATGGTGATATGGAGGGCCAACTGGATCTATATAACTTTAAAAGAGCACAATGTAACTCACTTTGATTTACATGCAGATTGATCGTATTATATGGGACCTGGAAAGTGTAGCTCACTCCCTCATTAAATAACAAGATTTACACTATTTTTGAACTTGTTAATGTAAGCAGGGTTTGAATGAGCTCTCCCCTGACATCTAGTGATGAGCTGGGGAAGAGGACTTCATGAGCCAAACTTGTTTGCATGAGCACACCCACACTGCCTTAGTGCTCAGCATGATGGTGATGATTTGCCCAGATGATAACTTTTGGCTGGTGTCATTTTCTTACTGGGGGCAAGGGTACTAAAGGGTTTCTATCCTTGTTGTGTGAATCAAGGGAAGAACTGTGCTTGGCAAACCCTGACTGAGGAACCCACTGAAAGCCAGGTCTAAGCATTAGACCTGCTTTGGGACAGTGTCTCTGATGCAAAAGGCTCCCCCACTAACAGCTGAAATCACAGAGCTGAAATCACTGAGAGCTGTGTTAAGTGATGGGAGCTCAAGACATCCCATAGGGTGCAGAGCAGGGTGGAGCGGTGAGTAGCTGGCAGAGCAGTGAGAGGTCATTGAAGCAGAGCTATGAGCAGCCAGCGGTTGGCAGGGTGGCTGTCGGAGTGGAGAAGCATGCAGCAGACTGGGCAGCTGGCAAAGCGGAGCAGCCAGCAGGGCAGCTGGCAGAGCAGAATGGCCATCAGGGTGGCCTGCAGAGTGGAACAGCCTGCAGGATGGGTGATGGAGCAGCTGGCTGTGCAGCTGATGCCAAAGTGAGCACCCGGACAGTGGAGTGAGCAAGGTGCCCCTGCCCCAGCAGGGTGGGAGGAAAACTACACAGATGCACCTCTGAACTCTGGGTTTTCACTGACCAAGAACAACACAACTGTGAGTGGGGTGCAATGAAGGGAGGGACATGTTAAAAGAACTTTTGGTTGCTGGACTTAAGAATCTGAGGCAAAAGGACACTGCTCAATGTACTCTGGGGTGAGTGTTTTGCTCGTGGTTTATGCTTATGAATCCTGCTTGCAAGTTAATGCCAGGTTACTTTCCCCCTTTTATTAAAAGTTTATTTTCTACACTCAGACTCTTTGCTTGCGAGAGGGGAAGTATTGCCTCTTGAGGCACCTAAGAGGTGGTGTGTAATTGTCCCAGGCAACAGGGTGAAGGCTTGAGCCAGTTTTGAGTTGCATTGTTGAAAAGGAACACTTAGATATTGAACCCAGCCCTTGTTTCTGCCAACTCCAATCAGCAGAAGGGTTACATTTATACAAATCACATTCAGGGAGGATATTATTTAGGGCAAAAAAATCCTGATTCACACTGTTAATCCATACCATTCAGAAGTTAATGACTGTATATCACAGATCATAATAATTTTGTATGAAAACCCAAACTCCTAAAATGGATCATCAGGTCATTAGATGTGTGCTACAAATTGCTTTTGGCAACAGTGAGCATTACATTATTTTGCCGTGTTCTATTCTAGTAATAAAAGGTGCAAAGCAAACTAATTTAAGTTACCTGAATTGCTAGATCCTTTGCTAAATCTGAATTATTAAACCAGAACACTAGGAAAAGCCTGTTTAGATCCATAAGTTAAAATAAAGTTATCTTAGGGCAGGTCTTCACTACGGGGGGGGGTCGATTTAAGATACACAAATTCAGCCACACGAATAGCGTAGCTGAATTCAACGTATCGCAGCCAACTTACTGTAGGGACGGCGGCAAAATCGACCTCTGCGGCTTCCCGTCAATGGCGCTTACTCCCACCTCCGCTGATGGAGTAAGAGCGTCAATTTGGGGATCGATTGTCGCATCCTGACGGGATGTGATAAATCGATCCCCGAGAGGTCGATTTCTACCCGCCGATTCAGGCGGGTACTGTAGACCTAGCCTTAGATAATTAAAGGCTCAGTTTTCATTTATCCACTTGCACCTTGTGTAGTCGTTTATATCTATACACAGTGAGTATAAAGTGGGTCTGAACACTTCCAAAACAATGATAGCAAACCATCTAGCTAGAAGATCCCACTAGTGTAATTAGGGTGTCCAGATGTCCTGAATTTATAGGGACAGTCATGATATTTGGAGCTCTGTCTTGTGTAGGCACCTATTATTCGCCATCCCCCGTCCTGATTTTTCACACTTGCTGTCTGGTCACTCTAAGTGTAATGAACCAGAGGGCTCCTTACAAGGTACTGTTTTACCCACCACTTCAGCATACAGCCAGTAGAGTGCTCTATACTCCCCAGAATTCAGGAAATGGAAGTACTACCTTAAATCAGAAGTGATGGGGATAAATACAGAACAAGAAGATGTGGGAAACCAAGAGGAGCAGGCTGGCTGCAGAAAGAAGGCTGGAGGGTAGGTGGCTTGAGACTTGGGGCTGAAAGTCTGAGAGCTTAGCAGAGACACATGTTGTTGCTGGGTGGGGGACAGCAGTAGCCACAGTAGGAGGATACAAGGTAGTAGCTTTCCAGCAAGACAATGTGGAGGGATTATGAAACCCTTATATTTATGCATTTACTTGTTGTGATGGGCCTTTAGGAGCAGGATGAGGAACTGATGATCTGATTTTTTGCTTTGTAATTTAAAACTCACTGTGCCTAGGGTATTTGAGTCTCTTAGCCCTGGTCTACACTATGAGTTTAGGTCTAATTTAGCAGCGTTAGATCAATTTAACCCTGCATCCTTCCACACGACGAAGCCATTTTTGTCACTTAAAGAGTTCTTAAAATCAATTTCTGTACTCCTGCCCGACAAGGGGATTAGTGCTGAAATTGACCCTGCTGGGTCGAATTTGGGGTAGTGTGGACGCAATTCAACGGTATTGGCTTCCGGGAGCTATCCCAGAGTGCTCCATTGTGACCACTCTGGACAGCACTCTCAACTCAGATGCACTGACCAGGTAGACAGGAAAAGCCCTGCAAACTTTTGAATTTCATTTCCTGTTTGGCCTGTGTAGCAAGCTAATCAGCACAGGTGACCATGCAGAGCTCATCTGCACAGGTGACCATGGAGTCCCAGAATTGCAAAAGACCTCCAGCATGGACCGAATGGAAAGTACTGCATCTGATCGCTGTATGGGGAGACGAATCCGTGCTATCCAAACTCCGTTCAAAAAGATGAAATGCCAGAATATTTGAAAAAATCTCCAAGGGCATGAAGGACAGAGGTTATAACAACGACCGGCAGCAGTGCCACATGAAACTTAAGGAGCTCAGGCAAGCCTATCAAAGAACCAGAGAGGCAAACGGCCGCTCCGGGTCAGAGCCCCAGACATGTCGCTTCCATGATGATCTGCATGCCCCTACAACTACACCATCTCTGTACTTCCCTCCTCCCCCACCGCTCCCGGGCTACCTTGGCAGTTATCCCCCCATTTGTGTGATGAATTAATAAAGAATGCATGAATTTGAAACAACAATGACTTTATTGCCTCTGCAAGCGGAGATCTAAGGGGGGGAGGGAAGGGCGGTTGGCTTACAGGGAAGTAGAGTGAACCAAGGGGGCGGGTTTTCATCAAGGAGAAACAAACAGAACTTTCACACCGTAGCCTGGCCAGTCATGAAACTGGTTTTCAAAGCTTCTCTGACACACAGCACGCCCTGCTGTGCTCTTCTAACCGCCCTGGTGTCTGGCTGCGTGTAATCAGTGGCCAGGCAATTTACCTCAACCTCTCACCCCACCATAAACATCTCCCCCTTACTCTCACAGATATTGTGGAGCACAGAGCAAGCAGTAATAACGATGGGAATATTGGTTTTGCTGAGGTCTAACCAAGTCAGTAAACTGCGCCAGCGAGCTTTTAAACGTCCAAAGGCACATTCTACCACCATTCTGCACTTGCTCAGCCTATAGTTGACCTGCTCCTTACTACTGTCCAGGCTTCATGAGCCATGGAAGGAAGGGGTAGGCTGGGGTAGGTGCAACCGCGTGGTGTTGCCAACTGGGAGAGCATCCTGAGGCAGAATCCTCCAGCTGGCATGATATTCCAGGCAGGACTGAATCTCCATTAGACAAAACTTAAAGAAGAGAATGACCTGGAGTCATTCCCATTTTTGTCCAGGTGCCCTCGACCAACCTCACTGAGGCCGGCCAGGAGCACCCATGTCTGCCCAGGTGTCCCCGACCAACCTAACCAAGGTTGGCCAGGAGCACCCACGGGAAGACAACGACTGTTAGTAATTGTATGCACTGTCTGCCGTCCGCAAGGCAAGGCAAGGCAAGGCAAGGGGATGCTGCTGTGTAGCACTGCAGCACTGCGTCTGCCAGCAGCACCCAGGAGACATACAGTGACAGTGAGCTGAGTGGGCTCCATGCTTGCCATGGTATGTCATCTGCAGGGTAACTCAGGAAAAAAGGCGAGAAATGATTTTGTACCATTGCTTTCACGGAGGGAGGAAGGGAGGAGGGGGGCCTGACGACATGTATCCAGAACCACCCGCGACAATGTTTTTGCCCCATCAGGCATTGGGAGCTCAACCCAGAATTCCAATCAGCGGCGGAGACTGCGGGAACTGTGGGATAGCTACCACAGTGCAACTCTCCGAAAGTTGATGCTAGCCTCGGTACTGTGGATGCACACCGCCGACTTAATGCGCTTAGTGGGGACACACACAATCGATTGTATCAAATCAATTTCTAAAAAATCGACTTCTGTTAAATCGACCTAATTTCATAGTGTAGACATACCCTTACTTTCTGGAAGCCCAAGGAAAACAATCCCTCTTACAAAAACATGTGTTTATGGGAACCCATTGAAGATGAGTCTAGACATGGAATGCCTACAGCACTTAACTCTGATTTAATGCTAGAGAGCATGCTTCCAGTCATCTAAAGGGGGCTAGACCCTTGCACTCACAGAAACACTCTGCAGTAGCTCAGTTATAATAATTGGTTGATGGATTACGGTCGTTTTACAGTGCCTCTTGGCTCCTTGCAGTGCTTAATTTGTTCCAGGGCTTGCCAGGACTGAGCCCTGACACATCTTGGTTTGGCAGTTCATAGCCCCAACATTTCTGGGCTTGCTGCATCAGTTATGAATGTAAAAAAGTTTCTTGAGCCTTGGCACCTCTTTCATTACACTGGCTACTTGCAATATAAAATAACCTCAATACAGATTACATCATTTATTTTTGAAGGGATAAGATTTTCAAAAACATCCTGATCAGGAAACATGGGATGCTCGTAAAATGTTCATGTTATTAGGTATCCTTACTTTACGAGGCCTGTAAGGGGCTGGATAATATTATGATTTTTGAACTCCCCCTTGCCCATCCAATGTGTGACAATTAATGTTATGCACTTTCCCAGATTTCCTTAGTAAGATTATTTTGGCCCCCTACTGCAGGAGCTCTCACTCCAAATCTGCCCATCCCCTGCCCAGCAATTAATTTTGTCCCCTAACTTCCAAATCAATCCTGTTACCCCAACCCCACATCAATTCTGTCTGTTCCCTTACCCCCACATCTGCCTACCTCCCCAACCACACCCATGAGTTCTGCTCCCCAGCCTTATCTCTGCTCTTCCGGGAGTTCTTCATTCCCCTCTCCCATGCCTGGGGGCAGAATGGCTATAGCAGGGTCCCCTTCTCCCCCCTGCAGGTTGGGGGCAGGTCTAGGGATTCTTAACAACCCTCTGACCCTTCCCAGGATGGGTGTTTCCAGGAGGGAGAGGATGGGGGAGCCATCCACATTGCTCACAGGAGGGGAGAGGAGCAACTAGGTTCTTTCTGCTCATGTTCCCCATCCCATCCTATGAGAATGGTGTAGGGTCCTGAAAGGACGAGGGAGCTCTGCCAGTCTCCTGCAGCAGCTCTGGTTGTCTACTATACCCCAGGAGGTTGGTATGTGTTCAGAGGGGCATTTTGCACAGGCAGGGCTGAAATTCACTAGAGGGCTGGAGCCGTTGCTATTGCCTGATGGGCAGCAGCCCCAGGCAATATCCTGTCACTCCCAAAAGAAATACAAATGTTGGCCACCCTGATATGCATGTGAAAAGATAATCAGAACTCATATTTTATAGATTCATATATTTGTAGGCCAGAAGGGACCATTTTGATCAGTTAACTTGGACTTGTGCATAACACAGGTCATAGAATTTCACTCAATAGTTCCTGCATCAAGCTCAGGCACTTAAGGTTTAACTAAAGCATATGTTTTAAGGAAAAAACATCAAATTTGGATTTAAAGATTTCAAGTGAGGTTTGATGTACATAAGTGATATATGCATCACAGTTTTCAATTTGATGGGACTCTTGAACCCTTTTGTTTGTTAATCCTATAAAAACTTTGTATAAACAAATCATGATTTACCAGTGTGAAGTGTCATGAATTTTGCGGGTGTTTGGGAATAAAACAGTATGCTTATTAATTAATAGATTAATATATTTAAGGCCAAAAAGAACCATTATCACCATCTTGTCTATCTGCATAACACAGGTCCAGGAATTCCTCATAGCAATTCCTGTCTTAAACCTAATAACTTCTGAATGAACTAGTGCATATATTATGGAAAAACATCCAGTTTTGATTTAAAGATTTCAGGCAGTGTAGGAACTACCCCAACCCTTACTAAGTTGTATGTATGGTTCCTATCTACCTTAAGGTTTTCTATGCCTAGGTCCATCACTGTACTATCTAAATGCTGATGAGCACTATACAAATCCTAAAACAGATTTCTGAGAAAGATAAAAAATTCCATAGTACAGAACGTAGTTGTGGAATGCTGAACATGGGGTGAAAATAATTTAGTGACCACAATGGTGCTCATTTTTTATCTTTATAATGCATGAAGTAAAAATCCTCTAGTGACCTCTGCCATGGTCAATTTTTGCATTGAAATATTAGACTTTATTAGCCCATTTCCACATGCATATCTAAAAAAGCTATTATTAAACAAAGTTATCCAGACCCTTACACACCTAATAACTGTGACTTTCAACTATTTATTAAAGGGACTCTAGTCTACAGTAAATTACATCAGTGTAGATGCAGAATAATTTCACTGAAGTCAAAGGAATTACGTTGGTGTATAGTTAGACTGGAATGTGGGGCACTGGATTTACATTTCTGTAATTTGAATCAGAGTTTTCTGGGTATAACTGAGGGCAGAATTTGGTCCACTGTGTCCTATAATTCTGTCAGTTTGTTATAAATCACTTTGTTTTGATGATCATAATGAAGTAAATCAGAGGGCCAAATTTAGACTTGTGTGTGAAATGCTATTAACTTAAATTCAGAGGAATTATACCAGGCCTGAATTTGGCCAAAAGAGTGAAACTTTTCTTTTAATAAAGTCCTATGACTATCCCCTAGTTAACATGATTGATAGATTCTGGATTACAGTACACTTGAATATTTTTTTCTTAACATTTTTTTTAAGTGTAAAAATGTTCAGAAGAAAAATAAAAGAGAAAAATCCCTTCTCAGTAAAAACAGAAGGCAACAGAAGCTTTGGAGTGGATGCCTGCCAATAGAAGGATTTCATGCTTTTGTTAATTAAATGAACAAAAAAAAAAAAAGGTGCAGTAGGCTATATCCTACATAACAGCTTCCACTAATAAAAAGTAATAGACAATTTCCTGCATTCAATTCTTTTGAATACTATTATACAAGGTAATAGAGTTTTGGAAATAGAAGTCCTACAGCCTGTCAGAAGGAGCTTTCTTCCACTTTTTTTTATTAAATGACTAAGTGCAGCAGTCTGTGTCCTATCTCTCCCTCTTGCATCTATTGGATTGTATTATTTTACATTTTGATTGAAATGATGTCACCAGCAGATAAAAGCCTAGCCCAGGCATTGTAATTGAATCAGCCTGAGTTGTTTATTCTAGTGATCTACAGCAATGCTTTGCTTGTCCTACCACAGAATACATAAAAGATCCCCTCTTGTTTAACATGCCACTGATTAGATCTATTTAAAAATAAGAGAAAAGAATCAAAATGGGGGGTCAGAGGACTGGGAACCTGGTAAAATTGGGGGAGGGGGGGAATAAAAAGAGAAGAGACACCATCTGCAAAATTTTCCATGTGTGACTGAAAGTTTCAATAAATAAATTTCACATGGCATCAGTACCAGATGCAAAGATTTGATTGACAACATTTAAATGATGGTTAATGGGAACTTGTATATTTTGGATAGGTTTTTCATGCACACTTCCTAAATCAAATGGAATTCATGTTTTTTTTTGCTTCAAACTGATCTTTTTATTATTATTGTTAGAAAATACATATTTGATAATTAAATCATTATTGTGACATGCTTTATTTTTCAGTTGAAACATTTTATATTTAATAGAAACAATATTAAAGTTAGTTGTAGTGGGATAACAGTTATTTGGTACTAGTGAGAATCAGAATTTACACACTGAATTACACACAGTGGATTACAGCAACCTTATACATTGGCTATACAGACAAAATCGGCTTCCAGATATATTTATTTCTAAGAGAGGGTCCCTCTTTTTGATACTGGGGACATACATATCCATTTTCTGTTTCTTACTCTTTTATTTCCTGGCTGGCCCATTAAAATGAGGAACTAATATCATTATTTTGAAGGATAATGAGGACAGGCTTTATCAAGGCTTTTCAAACAGTGCAATGTAGTCTTCACCTTCAACATCTCTGTTATTTTAGTGCTGGATCTTTCCTGAAAAGGAACTGCCCATCATACTATGTTTAGTAGTGGTATTGAGATGGAAACTGTGGGACCTACAAAATCATTTTTGCATGAAACCTAAATTTAAAATTGTTTTCTGATTCAGAAACACCTCCTTCCTTGCTAAACCTAGAATCTGGGGTTTCTCTGTTATAAAAAAAATGTTTATTTTTTAAAAAATATTCATTTAATTTATGAATGAGTTACATAAACAAAAAGAACCAAGAAATTTCACTTTTAAACAAAAACCATTAATAAAACACTAATCATACTTGTTCAGGTATATACTTAAAAATTAAAAGCTTTTAGGAGTAGATTTTTAAACTTTAAAAAAAAATCTATTGCTAATGGGAGCAATTTGATTTTGCTAAAATTTATGATGTAACAATTCAAATAAACAAATACAAAAAAGGAAATTACAAGGCATTGAAATTGCTAGAAATAACATTTTAAAATGAATTAAAACAGAAAACAAAACCAAGAATCTCTAAACATAAATAAACATGATTCTCTCTGTTTATTTATGATGAATCTGGACTCGAATGTTTGAACAATAACAACACACCCTTTGTCTTTTTAGAGTTCCTATAGCAGTCATATTAGAAAATTAACTTTGAATAATTATGAACACCTGACAAATGGACCTTTTGGACCTGCAAGATATTTATAATTAATATCTTGTCCTTAAAGGTATCATTAGTTTAAAATCCTTGTAAAACATACTTTTCTGATAGTTCTAGCCTATTATCAATCCACTGCTTTGCAGATGGAATGTGAACAGAATATATTTACAAATATATCTGTTTCAATTGTATTGTATTTGATACATTTTGATTTCATTTAAAATGTAAAAATGAGATTATTAAAGTGAGCTGACTTATCACATTTTAGTGGACTTTGTGCTCAGTCCTGTAAAAACCATTACACACTGATAGGTTTAGAAAGCAGTAATTTTAGGAAAAACTAAACTGAAATTAACAAAAATGTGAATGAGATTTTTTTTGTTAAAAATGCATTAGTTTGAAATGTATTATATAGTTATAGTATATGGTTGGCCTGGTTGCACAGAGGCAAACTGTTCTATTGCCAGGTTCACCAGCCACCAAATCATATTCTAGTTCCCAAATCTGGTAAATATCATTCACATCACAGAGGTGACTCATGTAGTCTCTGGAAAAAAGGGGAGGCAATATTGAGTACCGTGCCTTCAGTTACGTCCCATTGCTGTCTTCAAAGAATGGCATTAAGAGCAACATCCCTGAATGCTATGCATTCTCTGACCATCACATCACTTTCTCATTGAAGAATAAATGGTAGGGATGGGCTAATTGGTTTGAATAAATAAGAACTATCCTGAACGTGACAGAATCCTATTTAAAATACAAAAAGAAAGTGTAATTAATTTATTTCCCCATAATTTCCATTTTCTGACTCTGCACAGTGAGTTTTTGTGAAGACCAGGTGTTTGATCCCATTGATGATAACAGGAATTTTTCCATTGACTTAAATGGGACATGGTTTGAACACGGGAAGGAGTGTACTTACAGATTCACTAGAAATAGTAAATGCTGCAAATCTCACATGGACGCCTGTTCAAGTGAGATTTGCTGCCCAATTTTGCAAACCTAGTTTTGCAGACACAGATAATTTTGATAAGACTCAGATATGCATCCAATTCCAGATTTCTAAGAGCTTATCAAAACCAAGGTAAACTTTCATACCTTTTGAGGTTTGCCCATATAAAAAAACATAGGACTGTCAACAACAGAGAATTGGAGTGAGAACATGGGAAGATGTAGGTTGGGAGTGGCAGCTACAGACAAAAGCCATGTGTGTGTCAAACACAAAGCAAACACAAACCATCAAGCATGAGAAGGATGGAGCACAAACTTTATCTGGATTAGAAGATCCTCTTTTCAAATGTAATTCAAATGCAAGACCACAATGTTTTAGAAACATCTGAATAAACGGGAGGGTTGATTACATAGTTGGTGTAGATGTTATATGTATATTATACATTGCAAGTGACATAACTGAGGTTCAGAAAAGAGAGGGTTTCAGATTAAGTGGTAGTTTTTATTGTAGTCAAAGTGTTTTCATTACTTTCTGAAAATCATTCATTCAGACACATGTAATGAACTCTTTAATTTTTCTTGGTAGGTACATCATTGATATTTTAGGCCTGGAGGTATTTCATCAGAGTATCATGTTTGTATAAAATAATAATAATTTATCATTATTATTATTGTTAATATTATTGTTAACAATGATAATGACAATAATAATAATATTAGAAATTTCAAAAGTCTGAATTATTTTAATGAAGATATGGAATTGCATAGGAGATTGTACTTTGATTATGAGAAAATTTCAATTACCTTGGCCAAATAATATATCAGGGACAAATCCAAATCCATATGGAGTCTTGTAAATAAGTAAGCAGATTTTCAGAAGCGTTGAGTAGCCTGTAGTTTCCACTGAAGTCAATTATTAGTCTAAGCATGGATTTAGGAGCTTTACGCTCTTGTTTTTGAAAATCTTGGTCCAAGTAATTTAAATGATAAATGTGAAAGTAGATAGATACAGGGCCAGATTAACTTTTTGTGGGCCCGACACCAAACATATTTGTTGGCCCTTGTGGGGAACAATTTGTAAAAAACAGGAGATCAACACAGAAGTTGTCTTTGACACAGCACACAGCTACACGGGTTTTATTTACAATATTTACAAGTGTAAGTTGCAGATGGAGGTGGCTGCCACTAGGGTACCAGCAATGGTAGCCCTAGTGCAGGGGTTCTCAAACTTTATTGCACCACTACCCCCTTCTGATAACAAACATTTCTTCATGACCCCAGGAGGGGGGACCGGAGCCTGAGCCCTCCTGAGCCCCACTGCCCTGGGGGTAGGGGGACAAAGCTGAAGTTCAAGGACTTCAGTCCCAGCCAAGGGTCTGGAACCTGAGCCCTGCTGACCAGGGCTGAAGCCCTCGAGCTTGGACTTTGGCTTCAGCCCTGAGCAGTGGGGCTCAGGCTTTAGCCCTGGGTCCCAGCAAGTCTAAGCCATCCCTGGGGACCCCATTCAAAAGGATTCGCGACCCACTTTGGGGTCCCAACCCACAGTTTGAGAACCGCTGCCCTAGGGCAAAAAAAATATATACAAGTTTACATAAAATAAATTGTAAATGAAAAAATACAAAATAAAACACTGTGGGTAAAAACAGCTAACAAAAGCCAAAGCTGGCCAAAAAACCAGCATTGTGCTGCTCCCACTACAAGGGAATCGTCACACTATCTCATCCTTCACATTTCTCATATGAACTACCAGGGTTTGAATTACATTTTTCTATAAAATTGGGTGGATTTACAACATTTTAAAAATAAAAAAAATTGAAAAACTTTTAATACCTTTTATTTACAGTGTCTTGCTAGTCAGGCAGAGAGGCAGAGAGACTAAAATCAGGACCAGCTGTGCCCCCAAAATACTGGGCCAACCCTCCAAATCAGACCAGACTCACACTCTTCCCCAGACCCGCATCCCTCCCAGATCAACCCCCCTGGAATTGGACCAGACCCACCTGGAGTGGTGGGGCCGCTTCGCTTCCCTGAGCCCTTCAGCCAGTGCGAGGCATTGATATGCTCTAACTTCAGCTGAGGGAGGGACAGACAGACAGATATCCCCTAGCTTCCCCCAAGCCTCTCCTCTGCTGCCCTCACCACACACCCAACCTGACTTCACCTCCTACTTCCTAACCCCAGGGAGAACCATCAGTAGTAAGGGGAGGGATTGGGGCCCCACCACTGACACCATTGTAAACCCAGTACTGGGTACATACTGTATAATTCTTTTTCAGAACTAATGATTCAGTTATCTCTCCTCTCCACCCCACCCCTAAAAATAAATCAATTCCTACAACTAGACACTCCGGAACAACCACATATTCAAAATCTAGTGTGTGAGTGGGATGCAGGGAAAAATCAGTGAAGATATAGTGAATCTTCTAATGAATTATTATAGACTATAACAAATACTGATATATGAATAATACATTGACACTGTCCTTTAGCTTCAAAGGAGGGTATGGGAGATATGCAGAAGGACTTGTATTAGAAGAGAACATATCAGAACAAGTACAAGGGGCCATTTTCCTTTTTTAATTTATTTTATTATAAAAACAAACCAAAGAAGAATTAATTGGTAGTACAAAATTTGATTATTAAACAAAAATAATCATTGCAGCTATAAAAGAGAGGTTTGTGTAGCATATTTTTCTTGCAAAGAAATCTGAATGTAAAAAAGTTCACGTTATACTGTTTATATATCTTTGTATATAGTTGCTGTTTATCTCTAAAGCAGCATACATTCCATATGAAAGAGGGGGTTGCTATGGTATCTCCACTTTAAAAAAACCTGAATAGCAGATCTGAAAGAAGCATAACATCGATTTAACAAGTTGTCATGTAAGTTACTCTGGCCTATAAGGATGAAATCTATGCACCTTTTCCTTTATAAAACCATTCATTTAAAAAATACTGATTGTAACATTTTTATTCATGGAGCTAAACATACCACTGAGCATTAATACGGTCCTCTTGTTTTGAACACATACATTTTTACTGTGATCCATTTCTTTTCTTTGGTGAAAATCCCGCCAACAGTATTAGTAAGGAAATAATTCCTTTAAAAACAAAAGAGGATGGAGGATGAAGTGGTAATATTTAATCAAAGATCAAAAGTAAATGTTCTTTTTTGATGAAGAAAGAACTTATAAATAATAAAGTTTGGAATTGTTCTTAAACAAAACATTACAGCTTTTGCTATAATCATCACCCAGATAGCCAATTTTCATCTCTTTAGCTCTTCCAATGATATAACTTTATCAGTGGAATGTAAGACTTACTATACAAGATCAGAACTGCTGTTTGTCTTTTCTAGTACCAGTGTCCAGAGAAGCCAGAGTTGTGATTGGAATATTAGTACTAACATTTCAGAGGACAATTAGAAAAAAAATGTTTTAAGAGTTAAATTCAGAGCAAGAGCAAGATGGGACATGTTGGTTGATTCCAGAATTCTATTCACTTAACTTCCTTGGCGGCAACAACAAACTCATTGAGTAAATCACAGAGGAGAAGCTTAACCTACCAGAACAATTCTCATTGGTTGAGCATAGCCTTTGGGAAAAGGTCAATGTTACCTAGCAACTACTGAGAGCTGTTGACTTTTTATAAATTAACCATTTCATGAGTGTCAATATGCTTATAGGCACTGCTGCCAATTTATCTGCTATTTCTTGCTTCACATGGTCATTACTGGCACTCTTACTGAAGTTGAACATCTTGTTTGCCTTGCACCAAAGGTTTTCTGGAATCTGACTATGGTCCCATGACCAGATAGCAGCACACTTGGCAAAAGACTTCTTCTTGTCAGTAGCCATATTTAACACAGGAGACAGTTCACTCTGTTTGCAATTCAGTGGTCAGAATGCAGTGTCAGAGTTAAATGCTCAGCAGTTGCACTTGAACCAGAGAGCTTGCTTCTGTTCCGTGGGAGTCAATTTGCTATCTTGGAATAAACAGGCCAAGGAATACTGGCCCACAGAATTGTGAGATAGCATTGGCAGATTCTAAAGACATGAGTCTGGGGACCTGGGTCTGAGCTGTGTCCACACCACAAACTACATGTGATGGAATTTTTGTGTGGTGAATTAACTAGCAGACTACAGAAAGAGAAAGAAGAGAAGGTCTTTTGATTGAGGCATTGGACTCACACCCACAATATCTAGACTCTCTCACTGGCATTGCCACAGACTTCCTATGTAAGTAGATGAACTCCTGAGGTCTCTTCCACCCTAATATTCTATGATTCTATGATTCTATAATAAGTAATTTAAACCAGATTTTTTTGGTGCTTGTTAGTATATAGGCTTGTTTGTCAGCCTGAGATAGAAATTTGGGTTTGACTTTTGATATCCTTATATCCTTACTAATATGTGTAAAGAACAATGAATAAAGACACTGTGTGTTGCATTTCCCACAACCAGACGGGGCTTTTAGTACAATGAGAAAAGAAAAGGCATAGAGCTAAAAGTGTTACAGGGTATGGTGGGAGCGTAATATATGAGCATACACTGGAAGGCTGCCTGGCTCCTCTCTCAAGCCAAGGTCAAACAACCAGTTAGGAGGGGCAAGGAGAGTTTTGGGGGGGAGGCATACAACACACTAAAAGCCAAAGAAAAGCCTGGCCTTGGCCAGAGGACAACCTGACTCCTTACCCCTCCCATGGGATACAAAGAGGGTGGGACAAAGACCCCAGACTCATGACCCTCCAAAAAGGAACATGATCACAAGTTGTAAGGGGTGGGACTAGGAGTGTGCCCTGCAGGTATATTTGGGCCTGCTAAGAAGGAGAAGGTGGGAACAGGCAAGGCTCTGCGGCTTCAGAGCTGGGAAGGGGGACACGGGGTAAATGCTCTGCAGCAACAGAGCTGGGAACGGAACACTGGGGAACAGACTCTGCCAGCGTGTAGAGCTATGGATATGTTTGCTTGGAACTAACCCCAATAAACATTGCATTGCCTGCACTTTGGATTTCCGGTCTTCTGCTTTCTGTGTGCATGACAAGAACCGGGGAGGGGATGAAAGGAAAGCCCCCTAACAGTGGTGGGCACTAATTGCATATTCTTCATTTTCTGGGTGCACAACCACAAACTTGAGCTTGACTCTGAGCCAGGTGATTCGCCGGTCAGGGCAGCTTTTGTAAGAGTAAAACCAGTAGCTGAATTTCTCACAAAGCTTCAGATACTAGTTCCCACTCCTCGCTGACCCCTCCAAAAATAACAGGTGACACAGAGGGGACAGACACAGGTGAGAGCTGGTAGCTGAGGAGTTCAGCTAACAGCTCTTATCCAACAGCTCCCCACATAGTGGACCACTTATACTTCTGGGTACCTCTCTGACAAACCACAGCTGGTTCATGAAACCAGAACTGGCAAGAAGGAGCCTGAAGAGGTAGACCGGTACCAGGTGACATTAGTGAATCCCTGGAAAGTGAAGAAATTAGATCAGGGACAGAGATGGTCTTCCTGCGTTACCCCTAACTATAATCTCCATCTACACTCCTCAGTGAAGTCTCCCTTCTCCCCACCCCACCATAGCCCTGCATAGTCCTCCCCACCTTGAGTAACCATGACCATTTCAGACCTCAAAATGATGTCATGTTGGATTCCCTGAGCCAAAAAACTTCTCTTGTTTCATCAGAGCAGAGCCTTCTCTCTGAAGACTCATGAGGCATTTGTAAGATCCCAAGTGTACCTCAGGAAGCATTGCTTGTCTGGGGACCTGCCTGCCAGATCATCCTTCTCTCTTGTATGTGCTCCCCCACATCTCAGCCCATAAGAGCTATACAGAGAAGCGAGAGGGGAGAACTTGGCCAGCAAGTGAAGTTCTGCGCACGTTTTCTGAGGCAGACTCAGTTCAAATTGAGAATAGTTTGGATTGTGTATTTAAGTGAACAAATAAAATCCTCTAAAATATTTGCACACTCAGTTTAGATTTTGGTCAGGCAGCTTTTGATAACTGAAACTGATGACCAGGAAATTTCTTATTCTTTTGTGTTTCAATTGGTAGGTCCTTTCTGAGGCAAGATTGCACTGAAGCAATTTAGCAGAGTTGCCAACAGTGTTTTATGCAAGTAGGTATGCAGGAGTAGCTGCATTCTGCAGATAGCATAGTCAAGCATATTCTCTTTTAGTCTCAAGACAGCATGTGCAACTACATAAGCTACACCAGGGATGGAGATGGGGAAAGATGGAACCCAGACAGGTTATGACTCACCATATTGCACCCTCAGGACCTTGAATTGTGCAGAGGAGACCCCACCATTCCCTCCATCCATGTGGGCTCTGGAAAAAAACAAGCTTCAAGATGGAGCCAGCTAAAGGTCCAAGTCATCAGAAACAAACACGAAGCAGTTTCGGCATCAGGCTCTGAGGACATTGTCAGACTATACTTTCCACAGTTTCCACTCTAAACATTCGTTCCCCCATTGTACTGACTCAGTGCTTGTTCCAGCTTCCTCCTTCACAATCGCTTCACTTCAGCCTCACTTCACCTGCCCTTCATACTCCTCTCCTTCCTTCTTTCCCTGCTCTCCCCCTTGTTTTCTCCTCTATTCTTCTTACATCCCTCCCCTTCCTGCCTTCTCTCCATTACTTTAAAAATATGGCATAATTTTAAAAATTCCAACTGAACAAGAAGTAGGACTGCGTGGACTTGTAGGCTCTAAAGTTTTGCATTGTTTGGGGGTTTTTTGAGTGCAGTTATGTAACAAAAAAAATCTACCTTTGTAACTTGCACTTTCACAATAAAGAGATTGTACTATAATACTTGCATAAGGTGAATTGAAAAATACTATTTTTTAAATCATTTTTACAGTACAAATATTTGTAATAAAAATAATATAAAGTGAGCACTGTACACTTGGTATTCTGTGTTGTAAGTGAAATCAATATATTTGAAAATGTAGAAAAACATCCAAAAAATGTAATAAAATTCAATTGGTATTCTATTGTTTAACAGTGTGATTAAAACTGCTATTAATCACAATTAATTTTTTAATCTAGATTAATTTTTATAGTTAATCGTGTGAGTTAACTGTGATTAATGGACAGCCCTGCTAAAAACTATATGTTTTGAGTTACAGGATTACTTCAAAAGCAATCTGAGCTTAGTTACAACTATTTCAAAAAGCACCATATGACCTAAATTCTTCCACTGTCTTATTGTTTCTTTAGATCCATTTTTAAAAGGTAATAAAGCAGAAACAGGAAGGAAATTAATGGATGTAAATCTTCAGTGTGCATAGTGTGGACCAATGTTTGTAAAAAAAATTCAACTTCTTGCCCACGTGCTCAGGGTCTAACTGATTGCCATATATGAGTCTGGGAAGGAATTTTCCCCTGGGTCAGACTGGCAGAGACCTTAAGGGAGGGGAGGGTTCACCTTTTGCTGCAGCACTGGCACGAATCACTTGCAGGTTTAAACTAGTGTACATGGTGTAATTTGAAGTTTCTAAATGATCATTTGAGGACTTAAATAACTCAGCCAGAGGTTAGGGGTCTATTACAGGAGTGGGTGGTTGTGGTTCTATGGCCTGCAATGTTCAGGAGGTCAGACTAGATGACCATGATGGTCCCATTGATCTTAAAGTCTATGAGTCAGTTGTTAAATGCATTTATTATGTGCTATATTGATCTGATAAAGTGCTATTTTTTTTAATCACAATGCCACGGGATACTAAGTCAAACATCTATCAGAAATCTCTCACGTCATCCATTATCTTTATCAATCAAACTAGTAATCTCATTAAAAAACAATATCAAGTTGTATTTGACAAGACCTATTTTCCATAAAATTATGCTGATTAGCTTTCATTATGCTCCTATCCTTTAGTTCTTTACTGACTGAATCTTACATCTGCTTTCCATGATTTTGCTGGGATTGATGTCAGGCTAACTGTCAAATAGTTACCCAGGTCATCCCGTTTACCTTTTCACACATTAATATTGATATAACACTAGGCTTTTTTCAGATCTCTGGAATTTCCCTAGTGTTCCATGATTTATTAAAAATCAACATAAATGACTTAAAGAGCTGCTCTTTCAAGTCTTTAAAAACTTTTGGGTGCAAGTTATTTAAAATCAGCAGGATTGTCTGTTTAACTTTAATAGATGCTGTTTAATAGCCTCACTAGTTACCGCTGGACTAGAAGGAATTAGAACAGAATTTTTTTTATTATCACAATAAGATATGAATACACCCAGCTCCTTTCCAAATCCAGAATCTTTTTTTCTGAATACTTCTACTATTTCTGCATCATTATTGACAATTTTACCCTTTCCATCTAATAACATGCATTTCTAGGATTCATTTTGCTCTGGACATATTTTTAAAATTCTTTCTTATTGTCTTCAAACCTATTGACCACACCTTTTTCACTGATAGCTTAGCTTCCCTTATCAATTGTTTGCATTTCATAACTTCTAATATATATTCATTTCTATCAACTTCCTGCTTTTTCTAATTGTATGATAGATAGATAGATAGATAGATAGATAGATAGATAGATAGATAGATAGATAGATAGATAGATAGATAGATAGAAAATTGCTGCTTTCAGTTGCCTTCAGCCAGGGTGTTGTTTTTATTGTTGTTTGTTTTACTGAAGAAGCAGTGTTTTATAATTGAAAAATTGTGGCTTTTTGAACATCAAGTTAAATTGTCATAAACATCTCACAATTATTATTCATGTTTTTTTCTATTTAACGTTTCCCTCCCAATTAAGTTTATTCATAATTGTTTTCATTGTGGAAATTGGTCATTTTAAAGACCCAAATGTATATTATGAGTGAAGCTGGTAGTTGCAGTTACAGTTAAGTTTGTCTCATGCAATTTGCATTATAAAGACCCTGTTTTCAGTTGCTTATACCTTTATTAAATTTTAATAAAATTTCCCTTCTGGGTGTCTGCCTCAAGCTGAATTTTTATATTTTAGCAAACATAGTTCAGTTGTTAGTGGGAAATATGTTTTTTTTCCATGTTAAAAATTTCTTAAAACTGTTTCATAGAGACTCCATGCATTTCAGCAAGGACTTGAAATTTGTGAAGAACATCTCCCTCGTGTCAGGAGCACGCCTTTTCCCTTCCCTGTGAAAATCTGCCCAAAATTGGCCAGTTATAAAACTCTGTAAAATCACAATTCACACTTACTCAGCAGCGATTTTATCCAAAGATTCTGTCTGCACTGAGCATGGTTCATCTCCGCACAGTTCCTATGAGCTGACAGGACTGAGTGTGTGTGATTTCTGGGCTGCAGAGGCTAAGCAGGACTTTGACTGCAATTATTCCTCCAAACTGATAGGGCCACAATGGCTTCAGCCATTATCACTAAGAAAAGCAATACTATCAGTTCTTTGATCTCAGTGGTTCCCCTGCTGGTGCTCATGGAATATTGAAGGAGAAGGAGAAAGAAGTTTGACTGGAATGTGGAAGAGTAAGGAGCAGAGGTGGTGACAGGAGATGGGAGGAGAGGAGTTAGGAGCAGAGGAGACACAGGTGCACAAGGGTCTTTAACCACTAAATCACATTCTAGTCTATAACTCGAAGTAAATCAAAGATTCCTGATCTTTGTATTCCTCTGCTGTTAGCAAATAGCAGTATGTCTGACCCCCATCTAGTGCCTGGTACATACAGAGAGTAACAACCTGCTATTGCTAACATTTATTCCCTTAGCTGAAGTGGAAGCAGTGTATGCTGTGCATCTAAAGGTCCCAACTCTCCTGATGGGAGGGTCAATATGATCCCACATGTAATTTCTGTTTTTTGTTTATTTCACTTTGTTTTTTAAAAATCGAGGAGATTACACACACACAAAAACAAAGAAACACAGAAACACAAAAACACCATTGGAAGAACATTATGGTTACAAACACTCAAATGTGAGGTAATGCCAGGACTAAGGTTGAAGATCTAACTTGCTTTGGGAGTGATGGGTGCCATAGAAACCCTGAGGGTGAAATCACAGAAGTCAATGGCAAAATTCTCATTGGTTTCAATAGGGCCAGGATTTCACCACTAAAACAAAAGGACACTGATTAAGGGAAATGGTATTTCTTACCATTTGTACTGGAGCAGTTTGTTTTCTTCCTGAAGAATGATGTATTCATTTTTCTCAAAAAATGTCAATCAAGTCTCACCATACTAGCTTTTCTTTTCTTTTGGTGGTTTCCAGGATATCTATTTTCATATGATTTTTTTGGCTTGTTTGTTTGGTTGTTGTTTTTTGAAGTTGTTTGTTTTGTTTGGGTCTTCACAATCCCTTCTCTATGCTATTCATAGATTCCAAGGCGTGAAGAGACCTTACGGCCATCTAGTCTGACTGCCTGTATAATAAAGGCCATAGAACTTCCCCACATAATACTTTTTGGACAAGAGCATATCTTTAAAAAAAATCCAATAATGACTTAAAACTTGTCAGTGATGGAGAATCCATCACAAACTTTGGTAAACTAGTCAATGGTTAATTACCTGCACTATGATTGGTACTCCCTTATTCTGCCTTTTCAACATAGTGTTTGTTAATGGCAAGGCAGATAAAACAAGAATAATAAGAAAATCTTGAGGTGTGAAAATGACATTTAAACATATATATCAGAGGTGATTCTTTTAAACTGTTTCTTGTGAAAAATGCTAATTATGCATGTGACGGGTTGGATCACAAAACCCTCTTGGGAGCTGCCACTGGATGTGCCAAGACTACCTCTGCCCCTGCCTTCCTGCCCTGTCAGCTTAGAACTTCAGTGCCCTGCCTGGTTTGAGCCACACTCGCTAGCCTGCTGCAAACCCAGACCCAGGTCTGAATCACGTCCCCTAACAGCTGTAGGCTTGACTGAAAGCAGATAACAGAAGTGTTCTTGTCTTTAACACTCAGGGTATGTCTACACTACGAAATTAGTTCGAATTTATAGAAGCCGGTTTTATAGAAATCGGTTGTATACAGCCGATTGTGTGTGTCCCCACATAAAATGCTCTAAGTGCTCTAGTCGGCGGACCGCGTCCACAGTACGAGGCTAGCGTCGACTTCCGGAGCATTGCACTATGGGTAGCTATCCCACAGCTATCCCACAGTTCCCGCAGTCTCCGCCGCCCCTTGGAATTCTGGGTTGAGATCCCAATGCCCGGATGATGCAAAACAGTGTCACGGGAGGTTCTGGGTACATGTCGTCAGGCCCCTCCCCCCCGTCACAGCAACGGCAGACAATAGATTCGCGCCTTTTTACCTGGGTTACCTGTGCAGACAACATACCACGGCAAGCATGGAGCCCGGTCAGCTCACCGTCACCATATGTCCTCTGGGTGCCGGCAGACGTGGGACTGCATTGCTACACAGCAGCAGCTGCTAACTGCCTTTTGGCGGTAGACGGTGCAGTAGACTGGTAGCCTTCATCGGCGATCTGGGTGCTGGCAGCCGTGGGGCTGCATTGCACCAGCCCCTTGCCTTTTGGTAGTAGATGGTGTATTACGACTGTTAACCGTCCTATTACAAGTTGGGTCATCGCACATTAGCAGAGTCTTCCCTGAGCAGCAGATTGTGCAATAGGCCTGAAGGTCATCGTAATACACTAACTGCCAAGCGCCCAGTATTTGCTGCCAAGCACCCAGAAAGATGCCGAGGGCTATCAGTCACGCTGCACCGTCGTCTTAAGATGTAAAAAATAGATTTGCTCTGTATTCATTTGCTTCCCCCTCCCTCCGTCAAATCAACGGCCTGCTAAACCCAGGGTTTTCAGTTTAATCTTTGGGGGGACCATTCTGTGTGACAGTTGTTTGTGTTTCTCCCTGATGCACAGCCACCGTTCTTGATTTTAATTCCCTGTACCTGTACGCCATGTCGTCACTCGGCCCGCCCTCCCTCCTTCCCCTAGTCCATCAGATACTACTTTCGCGCCTTTTTTTTGAATTCTGGGTTGAGATCCCAATGCCCGGATGATGCAAAACAGTGTTGCGGGCGGTTCTGGGTACATGTCGTCAGGCCCCTCCCCCTCCGTCACAGCAACGGCAGACAATAGATTCGCGCCTTTTTACCTGGGTTACCTGTGCAGACAACATACCACGGCAAGCATGGAGCCCGCTCAGCTCAGCTGAGCTCACCGTCACCATATGTCCTCTGGGTGCCAGCAGACGTGGGACTGCATTGCTACACAGCAGCAGCTGCTAACTGCCTTTTGGCGGTAGACGGTGTAGCATGAGTAATAGCCGTGGGGCTGGCAGCCGTAGGGCTGCATTGCACCAGCCCCTTGCCCTTTGGTAGGAGATGGTATATTATGACTGGTATCCATCATCGTCATACTGGAGTGGCTGTCAATCATGGCCACCTGGGCAGACATGCTACTGTTTCGATGATGATGGCTACCAGTCGTAGTATACTATTTTCTGCCAATTGCCCAGTATTGTCTGCTAAGCACCCAGAAGAGGCCGAGGGCGATGCTGGGTGCTGGCGGATGTGGGGCTGGCAGACGTGGGGCTGCACTGCTACACAGCAGCAGCCCCTTGCCTTTTGGTAGACGATGGTATATTACGATTGGTAACCGTCGTCATCGTACTGCAGAGGCTATCACTCATGCTGCACCGTCGGCTGCCAGCTTAAGATGTAAAAAATAGATTTGTTCTGTATTCATTTGCTTCCCCTTCCTCCGTGAAATCAACGGCCTGCTAAGCCCAGGGTTTTCAGTTTAATCTTTGGGGGGACCATTCTGTGTGACAGTTGTTTGTGTTTCTCCCTGATGCACAGCCACCTTTCTTGATTTTAATTCCCTGTTCCTGTACCTGTACGCCATGTCGTCACTCGGCCGTCCCTCCCTCCCGCCCTCCCTCCTTCTCCTGGTCCATCAGATACTAGTTTCGCGCCTTTTTTCTGACCAGGCGCCATAGCTAGCACTGGGATCATGGAGCCCGCTCAGATCACCGCGGCAATTATGAGCACTATGAACACCACGCGCATTGTCCTGGAGTATATGCAGAGCCAGGACATGCCAAGGCAAAACCCGGACCAGCCGAGGAGGCGATTGCAGCGCGGCGAAGAGAGTGATGAGGAAATTGACATGGACATAGACCTCTCACAAGGCACAGGCCCCAGCAATGTGGAAATCATGGTGTCACTGGGGCAGGTTCATGCCGTGGAACACCGATTCTGGGCCCGGGAAACAAGCACAGACTGGTGGGACCGCATCGTGCTGCAGGTATGGGACGATTCTCAGTGGCTGCGAAACTTTCGCATGCGTAAGGGCACTTTCATGGAACTTTGTGACTTGCTTTCCCCTGCCCTGAAACGCCAGGATACCAAGATGAGAGCAGCCCTCACAGTTCAGAAGCGAGTGGCGATAGCCCTGTGGAAGCTTGCAACGCCAGACAGCTACCAGTCAGTCGGGAATCAATTTGGAGTGGGCAAATCTACGGTGGGGGCTGCTGTGATCCAATTTGCCAGGGCAATTTGCCAGGGCAATGAAAGACCTGGTGATATCAAGGGCAGTGACTCTGGGCAACGTGCAGTCAATAGTGGATGGTTTTGCTGAAATGGGATTCCCAAACTGTGGCGGGGCCATAGACGGAACCCATATCCCTATCTTGTCACCAGAGCACCAAGCCACCGACTACGTAAACCGCAAGGGGTACTTTTCAATGCTGCTGCAAGCCCTGGTGGATCACAAGGGACGTTTCACCAACATCAACGTGGGATGGCCGGGAAAGGTACATGATGCTCGCGTCTTCAGGAACTCTGGTCTGTTTCGACAGCTGGAGGAAGGGACTTTCTTCCCGGACCAGAAAATAACCGTTGGGGATGTTGAAATGCCTATCGTGATCCTTGGGGACCCAACCTACCCCTTAATGCCATGGCTCATGAAGCCGTACACAGGCAGCCTGGACAGGAGTCAGGACCTGTTCAACTACAGGCTGAGCAAGTGCCGAATGGTGGCGGAATGTGCATTTGGACGTTTAAAAGCGCGCTGGCGCAGCTTACTGACTCGCTCAGACCTCAGCGAAAAGAATATCCCCATTGTTATTGCTGCTTGCTGTGCGCTCCACAATATCTGTGAGAGTAAGGGGGAGACATTTATGGCGGGGTGGGAGGTTGAGGCAACTCGCCTGGCCGCTGATTACGCGCAGCCAGACACCAGGGCGGTTAGAGGAGCACAGCAGGGCACGGTGCGCATCAGAGAAGCTTTGAAAATGAGTTTTGTGACTGGCCAGGCTACTGTGTGAAACTTCTGTTTGTTTCTCCTTGATGAACCCTCCAAACCCCCCCCCCCCGACCCGGTTCACTCTACTTCCGTTTGCTTCTCTGGCTTTGTGGTAGGCTTGCCGTAGCTCCTTAATTTTCACGCGGCACTGCTGTGTGTCCCTGTTATGACCTCGGTCCTTCATGGCCTTGGAGACCTTTTCTAATACTTTGCCATTTCTTTTACTGCTACGGAGTTCAGCTAGCACTGATTCATCTCCCCATATGGCGAGCAGATCCCGTACCTCCCGTTCGGTCCATGCTGGAGCTCTTTTGCGATCCTGGGACTCCATCACGGTTACCTGTGCTGATGAGCTCTGCGTGGTCACCTGTGCTCTCCACGCTGAGCAAACAGGAAATGAAATTCAAACGTTCACGGGTCTTTTCCTGTCTACCTGGTCAGTGCATCTGAGTTGAGAGTGCTGTCCAGTCACAATGAAGCACTGTGGGATAGCTCCCGGAGGCCAATAACGTCGAATTCCGTCCACACTACCCCAATTCCGACCCGCAAAGGCCGGTTTTATCGCTAATCCCCTCGTCGGAGGTGGTGAAAGAAACCGGTTTAAAGGACCCTTTAAGTCGAAAGAAAGGGCTTCGTTGTGTGGACGTGTCCAGGCTTAATTCGATTTAACGCTGCTAAAGTCGACCTAAACCCGTAGTGTAGACCAGGCCTCAGATGCCCAACTCCCAATGGGGTCTAAACCCAAATAAATCCATTTTAACTTATAAATTGTTTGCCCTCTATAACACTGATAGAGAAATATGCACAGCTGTTTGCCCACCTAGGTATTAACATATACTTTGAGTTAATTGATAAGTAAAAAGTGATTTTATTAATTACAGAAAGTAGGATTAAGTGGTCCCAAGAAGTAAAAGACAGAACAAAGTGAATTACCACACAAAATAAAATAAAACACGCCAGTCTATGTCTAATACAGTAAGAAACTGAATACAGATAAGATCCTCACCAGTTCCAGAATGCTTCCTTTTACAGACTAATCTCCTTTTAGTCTGGGTCCAGCAATCACTCACACCCCTTTCAGTCACTGTCCTTTGTTCCAGTTTCTTTCAGGTATCTTTGGGGGTGGAGTGGCCCTCTCTTTAGCCAGCTGAAGACAAAATGGAGGGGTCTCCCCTGGGCTTAAATAGACCTTCTCTTGTTGTGGAGACCTGCTCCTCTCTCCTATGCAAAGTCCAGCTACAAAATGGAGTTTTGGAGTCACCTGGACAAATCACATGTCCATGCATGACTGAGTTCCTTACCAGCCAAGCCACATTCCTAAAACAGCCTAGATGTGGATTGGTGTCTCCAAGTTCATTGTTGGCTTAAGTGTTTCTTGATTGGGCACTTACTAAGAATAGTCTTTTCTCAGGAAGCTGACCAACTGCTTCACTAACGCCTACTTAGAATCAAACAAGTATGCAGCCAATATTCATAACTTTGAATACAAAAATGATACATGCCTACAAGTAGGATTAATAGATTCAGTAGATTATAACCTTTACAGAGATATGTTACATGGCATATACAGCATAAAACACATGCTGTTATATATATACATACATAAGCATATTTCCATAAAGTCTTATGGGTGGCACCGTCACAATGCATATTGGGATCTTTGTGTAAAGTTATATGATCCCGTGTCTCCTACACAAGAAAATAACAAAAGATTACTGAGTTGCTCAAATGTCATTGTAAATATAGTGAACCTGCTGTTGTGTTCTGAGGGTTTACATCATAATTATTACATTATTCATTTTTTTTAAAGTAGTCATTTATTGCAATGTAGACTGGGCATACACATTCCTGTGTATCCTCCGTGTAAATAATGAAAACATAAGAACTATGGATTTTTCGTCCATCAAGTAGGTTAATAGTTTAATTGTATATGTTTATTCTTACATTAAAAGATGCATACCTTGCAAGCTTTATCAGGTAACAGGGACTTTTAAATGTGCCACTGTTTTTACAGAAGTAACGTGGGTCAATTGCAAAAGGGATAACCATAATGATTAAATCATTAAAATTTTGTCTATGCTTCACAGAGCATAGAGAAAATTAACTTCCCACCAACCTCATTTTTCTGCTGAACATGAAATAATGATTTTCTGCCAGTATAATTACAAAGCTAACATCTGATAGAGTCAGCATCCAGAGGGGATTATCACATGCATGAGTATTAGACCTCATTACCAGCTTGACTGCAAAATTATTACATCTTGTAATTGGATGGTGAGATTTATATACAGATTGGCTGGGTTCTCTGTAAGATTGTAATTACAAGCTTCGTTGGTTCGCTACTTATCACACGGTGCAGGAGGAGGCAAAAACAAGCAGAGGAAAGACCATTTCATTAAGCCATAACCCTATCAAGGGAGGAGCACTGTAACATCCCTGTATTTATTAGGCCAAACAGAGCTGTTTGCAGAAGGGGAGGCCATTTATTACTGCCTGACAAATGGGATTTCATTTATTTAACCTCGGTGATCTATTTCAGTAAAATGTACAAACGAGCCATCCATTTTATGATTCCGGAGTCAACGCCTCAATTATCTAAAGGCTAACTGACTGTTAAAGCACCCATCTGCTAGGATGAATTCATTGATTTAATTTGCTTCATGTTACTGAATGATTCTTAGTAGGCAGGGACGGGAGAGGAGAAGGGGGGCAGCTGGTGGTTTAGGAGAATGCATCAGAATGATTCAGCGTACTTGTGTCTGTATGTGTGTGTGTGTGTGTGTTTAATCCTTCAGCACAATAGAAGAAGGCGATCAATAGCAGCTTAAATTTTATGAGACAAGGAGTTAAGTTGTTCAGCTTGAGCCAGAACACCTTTGTTCCACCATAACAAGTAATCTCTGTGGCAGAATTAATATTGACAAGCTGGCTTCTTTGTAGCTAATTTTTTGGGCGCCTGAGCCAATCAGGAGGCTTGCAGTAATAGAGTTGTTATTAGAGTTCATTATAAAAGCTGTGGATCAATGGCTGCACTGGGAGACAGAGGGCATGCTGTAGTAGAATGCATATGTATGCTCAAGGAAATGAAATCCTTTTAATGTCCTTGTGATAATTTATTCCGTATTTCTTAGACTTAAAAAAATCTTTTAAAAAATTAAGTGTTCTCTTGTTAGGATTTCTAGCTTTAGCAAAGCTGTGAAATTTAGGGAATGGAGTAAGGTTGAAGGATGGAGAGAATTGGAATACATTGTTACTCAACTGTGGGTTTCTTTCAGGAGAGCAAGATTATATCAGTAAAAACTAAGTCCTCCCATTTGATTCTAAAAACACAGGCTGGCTTGTTGAAAGTTTGAATTATGGTGAATATAGAAGAATATGCTCTTGTGAGCATAATGTGTACTTTTTAGCCAGCCCTTTCCTCCCACCTTCCCAAGCAATCTGTCTCTTTAAAACTAACTTTTCATATTTGTTTTTAATTTATGGGGTGTCATTTGTAGGAAACATCTTTACATCTGAGGTGGGAAAAGTCACATATAACATGATAAAACTCTTCTCCTGTTTTTCTAGGGAAGAATGACTTGTATCATATAAGTGAATTAGCACTTTCAGTGAGCTGACAAGAAGTTTGTAGAACAGTTATTTGTAAGTTGCCTCTCTTGGCTCTAAAAATGCCCTCATTGATATAAGCGTTCTTAGAGTAATAATCCATTTCTCTTGTGGCAGTCTCCAGCTCATGCTATAATCTTTCCCACAAGCTTAGAATCAGTGCAAGGAAAGCTGTTTACTGGACAGTTTTTCCTCTGCATCTCAATGTCAAATGATACTGCATTAAAATGTGAGAACATTTGCACTCTGAGGAAGGCTGGAGGATCAAAGAGAACACTCTTTGAGTAAGTTGAGACAAATTAGCATTTTTTGGTCATGGTTTCCTAGATATCATAATACATGATTTCAGAGCCATAATTTGTCTTCTCTGCCTCCTCCCCTTAACCTCACCACAACATACAACCTGTTATTTTCTCCTTTTCTCTGGGGTTGCCTACACAAGAAAATTGTACTGGTTTAGTTAAGCCAGTACAAGCCCCTGATATAGATACTCTTATTTCAGTTTCAGAGTAGCTGTAAGGAATCAGTTTAAAGTAAATAAATATTAAGAACTTTTAGACCAAAATAAGGGTGTTGCACAAGAGGAACAAACCTAGTACACAAAATGTCTTCTTAATAGGGCCCTTCAGCTAAATTCACCAGCAGAAAATATTCTAAGAAAGAGGTTAGAAAGCAGATAGAACTTTCCCCACAGCAGAAAGGGGAACCCAGAGGCAATCAGCATAGACTCATCGGCCCAGATCCAGAAAGGTACCTAGGTACCTAAAACACAGACATAGGTGCCTATGCCCCAGTTTTAGACTCTGCTGCAATCCACAAAACTCCCGTTCAGCTGCCTGTGAACCCTGTAGGCACCTAAACTAACTCAGCACCTACATTTCAGCCATGTAAAAATTAGTGCAGTAATTAGGACAATTACCTGGGATGTAGGAGAGCCAGAATCAATTGCCCCTTCAGACAGAGGGGGACGAAAGGATCTGAAAAGGGGTCTCAAGGCCCTCAGGAGAGTGCTCTAACTCCTGAGCTATGGGATAGTCTGATGTGGTGCTCCCTCAGTCTCACCTGCTGAAGTTGTTCCATTGTGGATAAATATTTAAAGAGCCATTGGACCAGTGAGAGTGAGAAAACAAAAGAGGGGATGACTCTATAGCCTGGTAGTTACAGCACACACATAGGAGGTGGGATACTAAGGCTCCAATGACAGGTTTCAGAGTAGCATCCGTGTTAGTCTATATCCACAAAAAGAAAAGGAGTACTTGTGGCACCTTAGAGACTAACAAATGTATTTGAGCATAAACTTTCGTGGGCTACAGCATCTGAAGAAGTGGGCTGTAGCCCACGAAAGCTTATGCTCAAATACATTTGTTAGTCTCTAAGGTGCCACAAGTACTCCTGTTCTTTTCAAAGCTCCAAGACTTTCATTTCATTTCATTCCTTCCCTAGGGGTAAATCAACCTGTGGCATGATGGCAAAGGCTAGGAGGGTAGGGTGATTAGATGTCCCGATTTTATAGTGACAGTCCCGATTTTTGGGTCTTTTTCTTGTATAAGCTCCTATTACCCCCCACCCCCGTCTTGATTTTTCACATTTGCTGTCTGGTCACCTATAGGAAAGAGAAGAGAGGAAACATAGCCATTTACTTTTAAACCTTGTGCTAACAATTTATTTAGTAACAGCAGCCTCAGACACAAAGCACAGTTATTGTATTTGCTTAGTCTTTTCAAATATGCTTTTGTGACTTCATTTATGTCATGCTCGTCATGACTGACAGGCTCATAGATGACACAGACATGATGCCAGATGCGAGCTCGGTTTTAAGCATAGATTTTCTATAGAAGTTTAATTTAACTTTAAATTGGATTTTAAATTATTATGGCTAAAATCATTCCTTCAAGTAGGAAAACATGCAAGGAGAAAGGTTAGAACTGTATTGGGGCAACAAACATAGAAATGCTGTAGAGAAACTCCACGTGAGTAGCAAAACATGATGCTGCTGAGAGTTCCCCAGCTTCTTACCCTTTAATCTAAGTTCCCTGTAAGCTGCATGGCCATGAGGCTGCGCAGCAGACTATATAGCACCACACACACTCAGGGAACCCGTCCAGGGACTGGCCATGGCCGGGTGAGGGTCCCCAACCTAACCCGGCCCCCAATCTGCCGCGGCCAGGGCGCCCCTCCCCTGACCAGCCCCAACTCTACTATGTTGCAGCCCGGCCCAGCCCCAAGCACGGCTGAAGTGGCCCGGACCCAGCCGGGGTGCCCAGACCTGCTGGGGCAGCGTGGCCAGATTGGCCCCAGACCCAGCCAGGGCGGCGCTGCCAGAGTGGCCCGGACCCAGCCCGGTCTCAGGTGCGGTCGGGGTGGCCCTCCCTGCCCTCCCTCCAATCCTGCAGCCACAGCCCCAGAACTGCCACGCGGGGAAAGGCGCCTCTCCCTCCTAGCCCAGGTGCTGCTGCGGGGAGAGAGAGCTGGGGGGAGTCCTCTCTCCCCTCCATAGCCTCTGAGCACCCTCCTGTACCCCAAAACCCTCACCCCCTGCACCCAATCATCTGCCCCAGCCCTGAGCCCCCTCCCACACGCCAAAAACCTCAGTCCCACCCCCACCACATGAATTTTGTTATGTGCACCAGTGACACATCACCTCCTTATTGGTACACATAACAAAATTCATTCTGCACATGGGTGGGAAAAATTAGAGGGAACACTGCCCTTAATATGGCTACTTGCCCTGACATAGTAAAAAATCATGGTGTTTGCACAGATGAGGAGAGATTAAAACGCAGTAAAGCTTCAGAAATGCCTCGTCGGTCAGGGGGGTGGCTTTTTCACATCCCTGAGTGACATAAGTTATACCTCAGTAAGTGCTATTGTAGACATAGCCTTAGGGGAGATATGAGAGACGTCTATAAAATCATGAATAGGAAAGTGTTATTTACCCCTGGGCTTGAGTGTCTACATTGTATTTTAACTCTATGTTAAAACTTTTCTAACCCATGTTTGAACCTAGGGATCTGGCACTCTGCAATGCACAGACCCGAGTCAAAGTAACCATATCCCAGAATCCCTAGCACCCCACCCGAAATGTGGTTGCTTTAACCGTAGGACCGTGGTGCACTGTGGGAAAACTTTACTGCTTGCCCTGCAAATTCCAGGAAGCTTGAACAGCCCACCAACACAGCCTGCTGAGTGGTCATTTTGGACCTTGCACTCCCAGCTACTGGAGACAGCAACATGAAGGAGGTACCTTTTGACGAACTTCTCGTGCTTGCACTTTCACTCCTGCTTTAGGAAACTGGCAGAGCATCTGTAACAGTGAACCACTGAGGGTTAAGCAACCTGCAGGTTTGTTGACCTGAAAAGCAACCCTTAAAGACATATTAGAAGAGCACTGAAATGGTAAACAGGGCCATTCCTTGTAGATGGTTAGCAAAATCATGTTAAACAGACTAGAGTCCTTGAAATATAGGTCTGTATTGTTGGAGAATTAAGAATAGATACTAATTGTATTTCTCTGTGTTTACCTATATCTTGTTAGAAATTAAACAATGTGATCTAATTAGCATGTAGATGCTAAACTTCTGTTTCTGTCTGTAATGTTTCATTACTTTATTCTATTGATTCAGAGATCAAAAGGGGATATTTTCATTTAGATGGGACTTGTGGTGTAATAATACAATTGTCTTCATTTCACTTTGAAATTTGTAGTAAACTACCTGTGAGCTGTTCGATGGTTAACTGCCTTATGCTAATGAATGCAAATAAATTACTGATGTATGCCTAAGAAACAGATTAGCTTCAAAGCAACAAAATACATTGCCAAGGAAGCCCTGCTGTGACCTAAGTTCCCTCTAAGCTGCACAGCTGCACTGTAGCCTATTAAGTGCTGCACAGCCATTCAGGGCTGCAGTGGGGAGAGATGCTTCTCCCCCAGCCCCAGACCTGCCGTGGCAGGGAGAGGCGCCCTGCCAGTCCCAGCCCAGCCCAGTGCTGCACCTGCCGCAGCTGAGGGACAGGTGCCCCTCCCCCAGCCCCAACTCAGCCCCGGCCCAGACATCCCACAGCGGGGAGAGGCACCACTTCCCCATCCAGCCCAAGTGCTGCTATGGGGAGGGAGAGCTAGGGGCAGTCCTCTCTCCCCGCTGTAGCCCCAGAGCAGCCTGCATTCCAAACCCCTTATCTCCAGCTCCACCCCAGAGTCTGCACCCCCAGCCAGAGCCCTCACACCCCGCACCCCAACCCTCTGCCCTAGCCCTGAGCCCCCTCGGCCCCACCTCCACCACATGAATTTTTTTATGTGCACCAATATGGAGGTGATGTGTACATCACCTCCATATTGGTGCACATAACAAAATTCATTCCGTACATGAAAAATTAGAGGGAACACTGACATCACTTGCTTCAGCTATAAAGATCTGGAGATTGGTCCTGCTTTGAGCAGGGGATTGGACTAGATGACCTCCTGAGGTCCCTTCCAACCCTGATATTCTATGATTCTGTGCTGCTCAGTATAATTGGCATAGCAGCTGTTCCCCCCTATGTAGACTACTGCTTCTGGAGCAAGGCCACAAGCACAGACTGGTGGGACCACATCATCATGCAGACCTGGGATGACCAGCAGTGGGTCTAGAACTTTCACATGAAGAAAGCCACATTCCCGGAACTTTGTGAGTACATTGCCCCCATCCTTCAGCATAAAGAGACACATCTGAGGTCACCCTTGCCAGTCCAGAAGAGTGCTGCTATAACCGCCTGGAAACTGGCTATCCCAGACTGCTACAGGTCCATTGCCAATCAGTTTGAGGTTGGAAAGCAGTCTGTGGGTAAAGCGATGGCAGAGGTTTCTGAGGCAACTGGGAGTGTGGTTTACCCTGAAGTGGCAGGCATTACAGATATTCCTGAGGTAATTGCTGACTTTGAGAGAATGGGGTTTCCTAACTGTGGTGGGGCTATTGATAGGATTCATGTGCCCATAGTTTGCCCTCCTCAATGAGCACATGAGTACATAAACTGCAAAGGGTACTACTCCATTGTTATACAGGCACTAGTGGACCACAGACACAGATTTATGAATGTCATGGTGGGCTGTACAGGAAAAGTTCTCAATGCCAGAGTTTTTCACTGCTCAAGAGTCTACATCCATGGACAGGCTGGGACACTATTTCCACTAAATAACATTGACATAAGTGGTGTTCCTGTCCCCACTATTATTCTGGGGGATCCCCATGTACCACCTTTTTCCCTGGGCTTATGAAACCATATCCTGATTTCAGAGGCCATGGTAAAAAAAGATTTAATTACAAAGCAGATGTGGAATGGTTGTTGAATGTGCTTTTGGGAGATTAAAATCACATTGGAGGGGGCCACAAACCTGTTTGGATGCCTGTGTCATAAATGATGTTTGCATTACTGTGGCTTTGCAGTGCTCTTCACAACGTTTGTGAAGACAGAGATGAGCCATTTCTCCCTGTTTGGTTGTTTTTTTAAAGTCATATGCAGGAACTCCACTTTCATGAGCCCTTGCTCACTGACTTTGATATTAACCTCCATTTCAATGTTGTAATAATTTCTAATTCAAACATTGTGGGTGAAATCCTAGACCCATTAAAGTTAATAGCAAAAATTCCATTGATTTTGCTTCTTTGGGACCAGGATTTCACCGGGTCGGAGTCTGATTCTCCTCTCACAGCACTTCGTTTTACTGGCTTAATTCCATTTTCTTCATTGGAGTTACTCCTGATGTATAGCACTCTATAGAAGAAAAATATCAGACTTGTGTATTTAAAATGTTAATTTTTAGATTATGGTATTCCTGTGCCTAACCTTTTGCGTCATTGCAGACACATTGGAATGGGCAATTGTGAATCTTCTTTTCAAAATTAGAAGGGTGGTAACATTTAGCCACTGATCTGACTGGATAAACATCTTGTAGTGTGTCATAACTATAAAGGGAAGGGTAACAGCCCTCCTGTGTACAGTACTATAAAATCTTTCCTGGCCAGAGACTCCAAAATCCTTTTACCTGTAAAGGGTTAAGAAGCTCAGGTAACCTGGCTGACATCTGACCTAAAGGACCAATAAGGGGACAAGATACTTTCAAATCTTGGTGGGGGGAAGGCTTTTGTTTGTGCTCTTTGTTTTGGGGGTTGTTCGCTCTTGGGACTGAGAGGGACCAGACATCAATCCAGGCTCTCCAAATCTTTCTGAACAAGTCTCTCATATTTCAGACTTGTAAGTAAACAGCCAGGCAAGGCATGTTAGTTTTTATCTTTGTTTTCTCAACTTGTAAATGTACCTTTTTGCTAGCGTGTTTATCTCTGTTTGCTGTAACTTTGAACCTAAGGCTAGAGGGGATTCCTCTGGGCTCTTTAAGTTTGATTACCCTGTAAAGTTATTTTCCATCCTGATTTTACAGAGATGATTTTTACTTTTTTCTTTAATTAAAAGCCTTCTTTTTAAGAACCTGATTGATTTTTCCTTGTTTTTAAGATCCAAGGGGGTTGGATCTTGATCCACCAGGAGTTGGTGGGAGAAAGGAGGGGGATGGTTAATTTCTCCTTGTTTTAAGATCCAAGGGGTTTGGATCTGTATTCACCAGGGAATTGGTGAATAGTCTCTCAAGGCTACCCAGGAAAGGGAATTAGCATTTGGGAGTGGTGGCAGCGGACCAGATCTAAGCTGGTAGTTAAGCTTAGAAGTTTTCATGCAGGCCCGCACATTTGTACCCTAAAGTTCAAAGTGGGGAAGCAGCCTTGACATAGTGCTTTAATTCTACCAACAGCTCTAGAAGAAAACAGCTGCAGACTACTGCTTTCTTTGGAATTTAATTGATTGTTGTATGGTTTCATTTCTAAAATATTTATGTTAAATTAAGTAAAACAAACAAAAATATGGAAATGCAAAACTATTCACAAGTATATGTGTATTTTACATGTATTTTATTGTTTCCAATTAACATGCTCAATACAATCACTGAATGTCTTTTGTGGAATATATAACAAACAGCATACCCCAGTGTGTGCCGTTTTACTCAGATGTGCATGCTTCTCAAATTTTACAGCTGTTTGTCCTTTGGCCTTGTACTTCACAAAATGCCTGGGGCATCCATATATTGCAGTACAATGGCACACCCTGGAGTGTGCTATTCTTTAGTAAGACAATCTAGGGAATGTATTGCAATGCAATAATACCACACCTCTGGTAGTTCGCCACATCCTGGAAGTCTGCTCTGATCTCATTACACAGTATGTCCAGTAATGTCTCTACCTCATTTAGTTATTTTTACTTACAAAATCTCAATATAGTACTAGATCACCCTCAAGCATACCAGTAGAAAGGATGCTCAGTGCTGCAGGCCTAATGTTGAAAAGCCTTTTTTTTCTGATTATAAATTTGAATTTATTTCAGTGGGGACAGAATCAGGTCCAATGTCATTTTAAACAAACAACACTTCTCTTTTGAGAACAATAATCCATCTGCATCCACTAAGACTTGCAGCATCTCAAATATGAAACATGTAACTTAATTACTTTTCAAATATAGACCTCAGTCATGTCTTTGCCCCAAGCCAGGCAGGGGTAACATGGTACTATTCCCCAGGTGTACTGGCATAGCTGTACTAGCTGATGTTTTGGGTGAGTGGCGCCAAGGCTCTGCCCATTCCCTGTCCCATCCACTCCCACCTACTTGTGAGTGGGTGTGGGCATAGCATCCTGCAGAGGCACCTCTCCTTCCTGTACCAACCCCATATCTACAGCAAAGGAGGAAGGGAGGCTCCTTTAATCATTTACATGGACACATAAGCTGGGTCACAATCTGTTCTATAATTAGAGCTATTAGCAAAAGTTGTAATTTTAAAATAAAAAAACAAAAAACAAAACCCACAAGGACAAATGTTTCATTAAAAGTTTTCTTGAAAAGATTTCCCATATTTTGACCAGCTCCACCCATGATAACTGTACATCTATGAGTCTGATAGAAAACCAGTTGCCATCAGTGGAAACATTCCAATTAAAAAAGGAAGCAACTCTGATTATTGGGTAGGGACTGGAACTTCTTGTTCTGAAAGAGCTCTGTGTAAGCTCAAAAAATTGTCTCTCTCACCAACACAAGTTGGTCCAATAAAAGATATTACCTCACCATTCTTGTCTCTCTGCATTTATATCATTGCAATGAATATATACTACTGTAATATTGGAGATAGTTGTTAGGAACTCAGACTACCAAGCAGAGATCTCCCTAATGGATAATGCTATATACCATTTTAGGGATGTATTGCATGTTGTTATGAAGACTAATGAGACAGTTATATTGGTATTATATATGAAGGGAAGAACAAGTGATGTTTTACATGACACAATGTAGCAGGATACAGTTCTAGGTTGAAAAAAGGTGAAAAGGAGGTTGGATGACTCAAGGTTTAAGATGTTAAGAGTAACAAGAAGGGTTTCTTCAGGTATGTTAGCAACAAGAAGAAAATCAAGAAAAGTGTGTGCCCCTTACTGAATGAGGGAGGCAACCTAGTGACCGAGGATGTGGAAAAAGCTAATGTACTCAATGATTTTTTTGCCTCTGTCTTCACGCACAAGGTCAGCTCCCAGATTGCTGCACTGGGCAGTACAGCATGGGGAGAAGGTGACCAACCCTCTGTGGAGAAAGAAGTGGTTCGGGACTATTTAGAAAAACTAGACGTGCACAAGTCCATGGGGCCGGATGCGCTGCATCCGAGGGTGCTAAAGGAGTTGGCGGGTGAGATTGCAGAGCCATTAGCCATTATTTTTGAAAACTCATGGCGATCAGGGGAGGTCCCAGATGACTGGAAAAAGGCTAATGTAGTGCCCATCTTTAAAAAAGGGAAGAAGGAGGATCCGGGGAACTACAGGCCAGTCAGCCTCACCTCAGTCCCTGGAAAAATCATGGAGCAGGTCCTCAAGGAATCAATTATGAAACATTTAGAGGAGAGGAAAGTGATCAGGAACAGTCAGCATGGATTCACGAAGGGGAAGTCGTGCCTGACTAACCTAATTGCCTTCTATGATGAGATAACTGGCTCTGTGGATGAGGGGAAAGCAGTGGATGTGTTATTCCTTGACTTTAGCAAAGCTTTTGATACGGTCTCCCACAGTATTCTTGCCGCCAAGTTAAAGAAGTATGGGCTGGATGAATGGACTGTAAGGTGGATAGAAAGCTGGCTAGATCGTCGGGCTCAACGGGTAGTGATCAATGGCTCCATGTCTAGTTGGCAGCCGGTTTCAAGCGGAGTGCCCCAAGGGTCGGTCCTGGGGCCGGTTTTGTTTAATATCTTTATTAATGATCTGGAGGATGGTGTGGACTGCACTCTCAGCAAGTTTGCAGATGACACTAAACTAGGAGGTGTGGTAGATACACTAGAGGGTAGGGATAGGATACAGAGGGACCTAGACAAATTAGAGGATTGGGCCGAAAAAAACCTGATGAGGTTCAACAAGGACAAGTGCAGAGTCCTGCACTTAGAACGGAAGAATCCCATACACTGCCACAGACTAGGGACCGAATGGCTAGGTAGCAGTTCTGCAGAAAAGGACCTAGGGGTCACAGTGGACGAGAAGCTGGATATGAGTCAACAGTGTGCTCTTGTTGCCAAGAAGGCTAACGGCATTTTGGGCTGTATAAGTAGGGGCATTGCCAGCAGATCGAGGGATGTGATCGTTTCCCTTTATTCGGCATTGGTGAGGCCTCATCTGGAATACTGTGTCCAGTTTTGGGCCCCACACTACAAGAAGGATGTGGAAAAATTGGAATGAGTCCAGCGGAGGGCAACAAAAATGATTAGGGGTCTGGAGCACATGACTTATGAGGAGAGGCTGAGGGAACTGGGATTGTTTAGTCTCCAGAAGAGAAGAATGAGGGGGGATTTGATAGCAGCCTTCAACTACCTGAAGGGGGGTTCCAAAGAGGATGGAGCTCGGCTGTTCTCAGTGGTGGCAGATGACAGAACAAGGAGCAATGGTCTCAAGTTGCAGTGGGGGAGGTCCAGGTTGGATATCAGGAAAAACTATTTCACTAGGAGGGTGGTGAAACACTGGAATGCGTTACCTAGGGAGGTGGTGGAGTCTCCTTCCTTGGAGGTTTTTAAGGCCCGGCTTGATGATTTAGCTGGGAATTGGTCCTGCTTTGAGCAGGGGGTTGGACTAGATGACCTCTTGAGGTCCCTTCCAACTCTGATATTCTATGATTCTAAGGATTTGGTAATGAGATCTAGGCTATGTCTTCACTGCAAAAAAGGTATGTTTTTATATTTACATAGTTAACTCAAGCTAGCTATCTTGATATAAAATCCAAGGCACAGGTACTTTTTAACTCTCTGTAACTATCTGAGGACAATCTTATACTCCCTGAGCTTTACTTCAACTAGCTACACTGAAGTTAAAAACTATCTGTGCCTTATTTCCACTAGGATTTTACATCGTTAACTGTCAGTGTAAAAACACACCCCTTTTGCAGCACAGACATAATTCTAGATCCCTTTAGCACTATGTTGCCAGTTTGAATATGGCCCCCAGCTGATGCCCTACATGAGAGAAAAAGGAGAATAATGTTCCCATAGAATAGCGGTTTGCATCACAAAAATTTCACAGCAGGCACCTTTTTGACAATCTCAGCAAACAGATCGAAGATTGAAGAGGTAAAGACAATCTCAAATATGGAGATGCTTGTTGTATTCAGCAAAGAATTTTTAGAAGTGTGGAAGTCAATTAGAAAAGTGACAGTTGTTCTTTATTGAGATCTGAATTGACCTACATGAACAAGAGAGCTAGTATTTTAGTTTATTTCACCCATGCAGCTCACTCAGCAGGATACTGAGTCACAATACACTCAAGCAAAGAAATACAAGGTGAAACACCACATCATCAACACTATTTCACCCTAAGTTTCCTGCCAAGGTAGAGCTGTGACACAGTTTTAGAACTGCCACACTCACAGGTTGGGCAGGGGGGACATATAGGCGGTCCCTCACAAATGTGATCCCCTCACAGGTGTTGTGTGTTTCTCAGTTGACAATGGCCAACTCATTGGGTGGAATTCTGGAGAGGCAGAGCAGATGAACACAAGCAGGTCCCAGAGGCAAATTGCATTAAGAAAGTTATGGGACTAGAGAATTTGGGCTTGCTCCAGAATAAGGCCTTGTGGGTCAGAGCCATATGTTTGGGACAAGGCATTGACCTTGTCATTCCTGTTTCCAGGGCAGTCAGTCAAGGTAAAGTTGAACTGGGAGAAGAATAGGGCCAATCGGAGCTGTCATTGATTCAGGGCCTTGGCCCTGCACAGGTTACTTCTGGGGGGATTCTGCATGACTGCGCACTCGCAGAAAACACCCCCCCACGCACAAAATTCCTGTGCATCCCTTCAGAAAACAGCAGGGAAGCAAATGGAAGCTGCATGGCGGGGGACAACCATGGGTGCAGTTTTTTGGGGGGGATTGCTCTCCCCCAAACAGAGGTGAGGTATGGGGGGCACACTTCTGCAAGAACAGAGCAACCAAGCTGAAGGAGGCTTTCTCAGCTCCGCTGACTCTGCAGCTGAATGCTGCCTCTTGGGTCCTAGTGCCAGTGGTGCTCCCCTTCTGTGTGCTGGAGCCTTCCTGTTTTCTGTGCAACATTGAATGCCCGTGGTGGGGCTGGGTAAGGGGAGTGGAGGAAATGAGGGAAGGGGAGTGAGGGGCTGGGGGGAAGAGGCAGTAGGGAAGGAAGGGGTTAGAATACGGCAGGGGGAAGGGAATGTGGGAGTGAGGGGAGGGGGATGGAGAAGAAAAGGAGATAGGGGAATTGCAGGGAGAAGTGGAAGCCTGGCATGCAGTGTCCCCTCGGCAGCAGCTAGGGCTCCTCTGTTAAGCAGGCCCATCAAACCCTCACCTTGACAAGCCTTACCCCCCTACACCTGAACCCCTCCAATGAGCCCCCCACACTCAGATCCCCCCACGGAACCCCGCACACCCAAACCCCCCCGCTGAACTCCAAACACCTTCACCTGGATCCCGGCAGAGTCCCATTGTCCCTGCATCCAGAACCCCGCAACAAGTCCCTGTGCATCCAGATCTCTGACTGAGCTGCCCACACCCAGATTGCCCCACATAGAAACCTCTCACCCCACACCTGGTTCCCGCACACTAAGCCCCTCCACACTTGGATCCTGCTGGGCTGAGCCTCCCCACCCATATCTGGTGCATCTGGCATAGAGGGGAAGGGCCCCAGGGTGTTTCTGGGGAAGGCCCAGCCCTTGCATTGTGTCAGGGTCAGGTGAAGCCTCACTGCTGAGTCCCTGTACCGGAGGAGGTAGGGACTTCAGGGTGATCTCCCACCTCAATGCATCCAGTGGCCTGTGTTCCCCACTGCCATGCTGGAGCCATATTTATTTATTGACAAATAACATTTGCAGAATTTTGCAGAATTTTATAATATTGTGCACAAGATTTTTAGGTTTTTGCACAGAATTTAAATTTTTTTGGCACAGAATTCCCTCAGAAGTAAGAGGTACTCCAGGTTCTTGTGGTCCTTAAACAGTTGGACCAAATGATGGGCCTCTTCCAACGACTGCCACCACTCTTCAAAGGTGATCTTAATTGCCAAGAGCTCCTTTTCCAAGATATCATAGTTTCACTCAGCAAGTGTATGCTTCCTTGCATAGTAGGCTGTAGGATGCAGTATTTCCTTGGATCCATTGGGAGAAGACTGCCCCAATCACTTTACTGGAGGCATCAGCTTCCACAACAAAAGCTTGTGCCATGTTGGGATGGGCCAGTACTGGAGTGATGGTGAAGGCAAGTTTTAATTGCTCAAATGTGTGCTGGGTCTACAGCGACAAATGGCCTCGTTTATTTATTTATTTATTTTCAGAGTAGGACAGTGAGGAGCTTGACTTGTTTAAAAAAAATTGAAATGAATCTCCAGGAGAAATTTGAGACTAAAAAAACATTTTAGGTTACACACATTGTGGGGGGCTGCCCAGTTGTGGACTGCCTGAATCTTGCACAGACTCATCTTGATTCTTTCATGGGACAGGATAAAACCCAGGAACTTGGTAGAGGTCTGAGGAAATGCACACTTCTCTAGTTTAGCGTAGAGACTGTGTTGTCATAGTCTCTCCAGGAGTGTGGGGGACTCATTGGAGGGGTTCAGGTGTAGGGGGGTAAGGCTTGTCAAGGTGAGGGTTTGATGGGCCTGCTTAACAGAGGAGCCCTAGCTGCTGCCGAGGGGACACTGCATGCCAGGCTCCCACTTCTCCCTGCGATTCCCCTATCTCCTTTTCTTCTCCATCCCCCTGGACATGGGTTGTGTGTTGGTTCAGATCATATGAGAAGATCAAAATATATTATCTAAGGCCTAGTCTTCACTTACCGGCTGGTCCGGCGGCACGCCATCGATGTTCTGGGATCGATTTATCGCGTCTGGTTAAGACGCGATAAATCGATCCCAGATCGATCCCGGAAGTGCTCACAGTCGGCGCCGGTACTCCAGCTCGCCGAGAGGAGTACGCGGCGTCGACGGGGGGAGACTTCCGGCCGCGTCTGGACCGCGGTAAGTTCGGACTAAGGTACTTCGAATTCAGCTACGTTATTAACGTAGCTGAATTTGCGTACCTTAGTCCGAAGTCCGGACTAAGTGGGGACCAGGCCTAAGTATACTACCATGAGCTGCCCCAAAAGGGCTTGTAGCACATTGTTAATTAAGTGCTGGAACGTTTCTGGGGCATTAGTGATTCTGAATGGCACGATTAAATATTCAAAGTGGTCATAGCTAGTCTGAAAAGCAGTCTTCCATTCATCCCTATCTTGGATACAGATGAGATTGTAAACTCCCCGGATATCCCGTTTTGTGAGTATACAGACAGCCCCCATATGGTCCAAGAACTCAGGGATCAGGGATAATGGGTAAAGTTTCCAAACTGTTATCTGATTTAGGGCATCAACACAGATGCTGCCATCCTTCTTTTTTATGAAAAGGACCAGGGCACCAGCTTTCTGAAGTCAATGTGTGGATGAACCCAGGGGCCAGGTTCTTTTGGAGATATTCTCACAATGCCACCATTTGTGTATATCCATCCAAATGGTATCTCTGCGACTAGCTGAAGTTCTTTGGGGCAGTCATAGTCCCAATGTTGGGGGAGGTTTTCTGCATTCTTCTTCTCAAAGACATCAATGTAGTCTTTGTTCTTGGGAGAAGTTCCATAGTTCCCCCAGTGGATTTTCCAATGCAGGCAACTACACCTACTTGAGCCTTCTTGAGTCTAAGTACAACATTTTGCACTTAGTTCCTGGTCATGCTGTCAGCAGCTTTCCAATGGGAAGGTGACTTTCTGTTCTCAACAGTGAATGAGGGGGTCATGAAGGGTCAACCAGGAGATGCCAAGGATCAGGGGAAAATGCAGGGAACTGATCACACTTAGTGTTAATGGCCTTCAGGGGGACAGTCTCCTCAACAACTGAACCTGAAGACAACAGGGAGTCATCAATAGTTTTGATTGTGTTGGGTATGGCCTTGCATAGCAGGTGAATCTGTAGGGCCCAAGCTGTAGCTGCGTCCATGAAATTGGTTGCTTCTCCTGAATTGATGGGGGCCCATTGAAGGGGAATCTGTCATGGATCCTCCGGGATGTGCAGCTGGATAGTCACCTTCAAATGAGAAGCCCATGGATGAGGCTCAGGGTATGTCTCAGTGACAACTAAGGTACAGGGAATTTCTCTTCTCTCAAGGTTCAGGCTGGTTTCCCCCCAGTGGGCCTGGGTTTGCTTGTTTCCCCAAGCTCTTCGGCATTCAGACCCCGCAGGCCAAGATGGCATGGCTTGGTTGACCACAACAGAAGCATACGTGGCATTGAGGTTGCCATTCCTTTTCTTCTGGTGTGAGTCACTGACAAGCCAGATTGACTTGCATGGCTTTTGCAGGTAATACAGAAAGTATTCCTTAGTTCCATAATTAGTACCAGCTACCATCATTAGTCTTCTAAGTCAAAGTTTTGAGATAGATCTCAGTTGCAAATAACAGAATTTAGTTTTTACTTACAAAAAAAATACAAAAATATGTTAAAAGAAAGTGTTACTTTCTGCCTCATTTAATACACAAGATAGGCAGTTCTTAGTGAATATTTTTATCTTCCTCACTCAATGAGCTATGCCTTCATTATTGAGCACCACTGTAATTCTGCAATGAGAATAGAATTTCCTCATGACCTTTTCCATGGAACTGATAACCTTAGTATCTGAGCCTCACGAAGAGTAATGAATTCAGGGTAACTGAGGCACAGAAATGTGAAATCACTTGCCCAGAGTAACACAGATAGGCCATGGCAGAGGTGGAAATAAAAATCAGGCAATTTGCCTGAAGTTACACACTGACTCAGTGAAAAAGCAAAGACTAGAACTTCACTCCTTCAGGCCACACTATTTTACCGGTGGAAGGACTCATTAGAGCTGAATGGGAATTTTCTGACAAAACTGTATAAATAGAAAATGTCAATTTGTTGAAACTAAGACTTTGCACAGGAATGTACCAGTTTCAACTACTCTGTCATCAGGAAAGGTTTCTGAGGTCTAAGATGGAATTTCTGGTGAAAACAAGAACAACCCCATCTTTTCCCCCAGCTAAGGGTTCTCATCAGAGTTGTAGAAGACCCAGGTTCAAGTTGCTGCTCTAGAAAGACTTGAACTTGGGTTTCCACTATCCCAGTGAGTGTCCTAACCACTGCACTAGAGAGTTAATTGTTTTCTCTTTCTCTGGCCCAATAAGTGTTTGATTATTTATGCAAATTCAACAGCTCTGTCATAGGATGATTGGACCCAATGCTGTCCCAGCAACCAAGGGGTTAATGCAGACACTGTGGGCCAGTGCTGATTGGCAGCCTCACAGCAGCTGGGAGTATAAAAGGACTGGGAAGCAGAGGGATTGGATGGCTACCAGAGGAGTGAGCAGGCTGGAGATGGGTACTTCTGCCAGAAAGCTGCTGAAAAGCCATTCAGAGATAGCACCATAGGAGGTGATGATGAGACCATTGGGCTGAAAAGCCTACAGAAACTAAGGGGAGTAGGAAGGTGCTTAGGGCATGGCTGGAGTCATTAAATCCTGATTCAGCTTGTGTAGCTTAAGATCCCTGAGCTGGAACCCAGTGGAGCAGGCAGGCCTGGGTTCCCCTACCAACACCCTCAGGGACTTAAGAACAGAGGGGGTTTTCAGACCTCTGGGCACCAGGAATTGACTGACAGCCCCACCAGATTGTGTAGACTCAGGTTCAATGCTCTGCCCAGCCAGAGGGGACACCAGTGCCCCGGCTTACAAGCAGCAATAGGAGAAATTGAGAGAGACCCATCCACACCCACACCAGAATAGCATGTACCTGGTGGGTAGGGTACTTTCATGGAATGTGGGAAATCCTGATTTAAGTTCCTCCGAAAGAGACAGAGAGGGGACATAAAGCTGTGACTCCCATAGACCAGGTGAGTGTTCTGACCACTGGGCTCTTTGGTGGGGGGACTGTCTCTCTCACCCAAAACTTCAACAGAACTCCATTTTGTTCCAATGTAAAACTAGACTTTTTTTGAAACTCCAAAAATTTTCATGGGACAGAAAAACCATTCCCCCGCTCCCAGATCTACTGATCATCTGCAGCTCCCACAAGTACAGCTGTGACTATTCAGGACTTTTGAAAATTAGACTATGGCTTTCTTAAGCTGGATATTCAGAAAATGGGAGGAAAAAACACAAAGCAACCCCCCAACACACACACATACACATACGCAATTAATTCCTATGTGCCAAAATTTTGGTTTAAATGACTTGCTCAGCATCACATGGGAACTCTGTGACACTGGGTGGGGATAAACAGGGGCAGCACTGGGGAGAGGGGGCTTGCAGCAGCTATAGCCACTCCAAAATTTGCCCTAGCCACCCATTCCAGCACAAAGGTAAAACTTTACAGAGAAATAAGGGTAGCATGGTATGGCATTCCCACCCTTACTTCTCTGCTGCTGCTGGCAGTGGTGCTGCCTTCAAAGCTGGATGGCTGCTGGCCAGCCACCCAGCTCTGAAGGCAGTGCCAGCAGAAGTCAGGGTAGCATGGTATGGCATTACCATCCTTACTTCTCCTCTGCTGCTGGCAGTGCCTATAGGGGCTGGTATGTACAGTACAATCTATTTGAACCACACACACAATGGCTGGGGAGTACCTGAGGATATGGCAAGAAATCCAGGACTCTCATCCACAGGACACAGCTTAGCAAAGGAGAGGGAGCACCTGGTCTGGCCTCCAATCACAGCCCCAGCTGATTTTCACACGGACCAATCAGTAACCAGGGGACACACATTTAAACACCCTTCGTGGGAGGAATCCACATTGACTTGGATGGCTCAAATGCAATAGTGGGAGGCAGGACATTCTCTTGCGCATCAATCAGAAACCAGTGAGGTGTGATAGGCAAGTGGGAGTGCCTATCAGATAGCAAAGAGAGATTCAGTGTATCTCTTTGGAGCAGTTGGCTACACTGAGTCTCCATGATTCCCCGCCTCCTGCCAGGACATCTTTGAGCCAGGTTTGGCTCCACTGTCAAGGCCATGGTGTTACCCCCACAATTTAGGGCCCCTCCCCTCCCTGGACACAGTATTCCAATGGCCCTCTATGGGTTAGCAGGGCCTTTTCCCACTGAAAGAGCCTTCAACCAGTGAGTGGCCTTAAACATGTACATTAACAATTAATCTGCAGAATACACACGCCAAGCATCTAATGCTCACCATTTCCAATACAGCAGACAGACATCTCCCGATGGCTAGTCAGGGTCATATCTTGTCTGGGGCTTCGGGTTCTGCACAGTATGACCATTCTGGGGTTAAGAGTTCTGGCAACTTTGGTCTTCAGCAGTGTCCCAGAGTTAGGTTCCAACGGGCCTCTTGTCTGACCCTCATATGCAGTGAGTCCTTCTTATCTATACCTTAACCAATTATTTTACTCAAAGCATAACTATACAATAATTCTAATCAATCATAATCCCTGTTGGACTAAAACAATTTTCCTAGCAACAGCAAAACTTCATAATTTCTATTTATCATCAAAAGCAACTTTTAACAAGAAACTCACACAGACATCCAGTAAGAAACTTGCAGAAACTCAAGGTTAGCTTGTCCACACTCCCTTCCATTCCCATGAATCAGTGATATTACTATATCTATCCCTGTTAGTGATGGTGCAGCTGCAACTGAGATGTCTCTATCTGTCTAAGACAAGGCCGAATTCTTCTGGCTCTGTAGATTTTAATTCCAACTTCAGGTGGCTGAGCATACAAAAGTCCATACACAAGATAGCTGTATGTCATGTCAAGTCCAGGCCTCTTGTTACACTGGCTAAAGGTACCTGCCCTGACAGGCGCTGGGGGGAGGGAATGTTATGGAGGATCAAAGGGGTTGTAGAAGCTCTGTGAGTCAGGGGGTGGGAGGCAGTCTGGATATGAACAGGTACATGTGTAGTAGCTGTAGGCTGGGTGCCTATGAGGACCTAGAGTTCTGCTGCAGATGTGTGTCCAGGGTGTGTGCGGTTATTTTAGGGGGCAGAGGAGGACAAGGAGTGGATGGTTTAGCAGAAGCACGTGGGGTGCGAGGGGACTAGAGTTCTCCTGAGGAGTGCTGAGGGGTGGATGGATATGAATGGAACTGGGATTCTCATGGGGATGGGGGCGACAGCCATGGCCTTCAGAACTGGGCACCCGGCCAGCAGCTGCAGCACTTTCCATTTTGCCTTCAGAGCTGGTTAGCCAGCCAGCAGCAGCACAAAAGTAAAGGTGGTAATGCCATACCATGCCAAGAATTCAACAAGTTTTGTCCCTAAACAAATAATTTTTTACAATTGGTAAGACATTTCTTCCATTTCACCTGAGGCCTGGTCTACACCTAAAACTCAAGTCAAATTAGCTTCATCACTCAGGGCTATGAAAAATGTCATGCCTTGTGCAACATAGGTCCACCTTACCTAACTCCCATTTTAGATGCAGCTAGGTCAACAGAAGAATTCTTCTGTTGACCTAGCTACTACTTCTCACGGGGGTATATTTGCTACAAAGATAGAAAAAAAAACCTTCAGTCACTGAAGGAAATATCCATGCCACAGTGACACAGCTGCAGCACTGTATCTGTGCCCCTATAGTGTAGACATACCCTCAGGATGAGCCCTAAGGGGAATAAAGCACCATACCAGAAATCACAACAGAGCTTCAAAGAATTTTGTTTCTCTGTCTTTTAAAAGTGGAAGATGTACACAGGCCACCATATACAATAGTACATGCTGCCTTTTTATTATACTGAGTTTTTATTTATGAGTTTTCATGAGTATGAAATTTAAACATTCCTGATCACAGATCACTTTATTTTGTGGGGAAAATAATGATGATGTTTGATATATAATATGCAGGCAGCCTGATTTCCCTCTGACATGGTTGATTCAGGAGTTACCCCTATCAAGTAAAAGGAATTACACTGGTGTAAAGGTGGTATAAGTAAAAAAAATATCAAGCCTATGGACTCAAAGCCTGATCATATGGGATGATGAGCACCTCTAGCTAAGCCTTCTATTCCCATTAATTTCAATGAGAGTTGGGTTAATAGAATAAATCCCTTAAATGTTACTATTCAACTTCAATACGTTACTCTCATTTAGGAAATGTGAGCTGTTTGTACTAATTCCCAGTCTCTCTGACAATCAATAACTTACTATTCCAGTGCAATGAGCCCATTAACCCTGAACAGTTGAGACTGCATTCTCCACTGATCAGATAAACAATATGTGAGCTATTTTATTACAAAATGATGCACCAATTTAGCCATCTTTTCATCAATGATGGATTTAAATTGGATGTGAAATGCCAAGAAAGTTTCCTCCCCAGGGCGCCATCAGTGAGAAATGTAAAGCAGAGACTTTCAGTTAATATGATTCATATAACTGAATTTTATCTTTCAGTCAAATCAATTTTAAGTCAGATGGTAATATTGTTTTACTTCCCATTATCTAAAGCCATAAATTGTACTGCAGTGATTTGTTAATCTGACCTTAAATCACCCCCCAGCAACTTTCTTATCTCTTTTATGAATCATGGTTTCCTCTTCTTTCCTATTTTTTTATTAGTCCATGCAATATATTTGCCCTCCCCTTCTCTTTCCCACTCCACACCCCCAAGACTCTTTATTTCTTTTTGGTGTAAAATGCAGCATTCTTTCAAAGTTCAATTAAATAACACATTCCACTAATTTTTAAGTATTTATCTTGGTGGACAGCACACACCTCCTTAACTGCTGAATCTAGGGGTGATTCCCTGTTCTGAATCACAAAACCAAAAATCCCTCATTGTTCGTGATCTTTCACCAGAAGAAGTCTGGACCTCATTAAACTTTTTTGGTAAAACAACATAATGGTCCATATCCTCAAGTGCATTGCAACTGCTTTGTGCCACACCACAGGTTTTTTGACCACCAAACCTGAGTAAGTGACCCAGGGAAGATCATTCAGTTTAAGAATGATACTGTAATGAGCCTACATAAGTGATTGTACAATACTCATTCTCCTTGCTCACAGTGTAGCGGGAGGAAAAGTGGTGCAATTACTAAAAACAGAGTGTAGATACAGAATTGATCACCTTAAAAGTTCAAAACTCATGAGTCAGACTCCAAAAAATTATGAGATTTATTTGAAAAGAGTAAATCATGTTTTTTGGTCTGTCTTCTGATTTTTGACCAATGCCCCCATGACAATTACTGTTGCCAGCTCTTTTACATTTATAATAAGGCATTTTTGGCCCTTGTGGCAGGAGGTCTCATTAGAGGAATAAACCAAGGCCAGGACACCAGTATATTAGGCACTGGATAGTAAAAGATTGTCTCTTGCCCAAGGAGCTTACAACCTAGTGTAAAGCATGGTGGTGAATGTGTGATATGAAATTGGAACTCAGGCTCCCCAAATTTATCTTATATATGGGCTGCCAAACATTCATCAGATGGTCAGGATTCAAACTGGGGACCTACAGCTAAGAGGCTTATTAGCAATGCTTTGAGACATGCAGTGCCCCTAAATACTAATGCTACACTTTGGAAAAGCAGGATTGCTTTCTGGAAAGATCTGTTTATTAAATCAAGTTCTGACCTTTAGTAGTATACAGAGGCAAGGTCTTCTACTGTTTGGGATCACAGGCAAAATCTCCCACACTTTAGTCAGTCTCCAACAGACTTTCTTCCACACACTCTTATAGGGAAAGCTTCAAAACACAGGCACTAAAAATGCAACAATCAAACAAATATTAGCACAGCATCCAAATTCATTTCTAAAGACATTGTTTTGCAATATAAAGTCATTCCAATAGCTAGCAGGGTCCTTACACTAACTATATATATGTTTTTTATTTTGACTTATCAGTAGCATTTGAATCCTCCATGTCCAGATTCATAGCACAGATATCTTGCACTTCAGCTATTAGAAAAACTGGTTGAGGAAAAACCATGCTGTTACCCTATCTATGACCAGTCCATACAGGAAGATGTGACACACGCATTGTCATTGGATTACAAAGGAATCTGAGAGAAAGTAACAGACATTGGGCCTCAGAATTCTTGATTCCTCTTCCTAGCTCTGGGAACAGAACGTTCTTTAGTGGTCACAGACAGCATAGCCAAATGTAACAATGCTTCTGTTTGAGTCTTTTGTGGGGACTGAATATTGGACCGCTGAATGTAGAAGCATGAGCCTCTGCCACTTGAGATAAAGAACCAAATCTCTTAGAATGGAAGTAGTAGCTAAAAGTCATAAATCTCTATATGCAGTGTAGTTGCTAAAGAGTGTGTCAGAGCCACACTGCATTAGTGTTTATTACAGAAGCACCTGATTTGCCTTGTTCTTTATTTTGTGGGGAAAATAATGAAAGTGTGAAGTGAATGGATCTTGGCTTTGTTGTATTAGAAACCTGCAATCCTAGTCCACCCCCGACTTGCACTCTGTGCAGTTTTCGAGTGCCCCGGAATATGGACTAATATCTACAAATGATCATGTTCTGACAGTTCATATACATAAGTAATGCTATTATTGCAACCAACCATTATGGCTAAAAGCTCATTAGGCACAATCTTGGGCCCTGATGCCATTGCTTTGTGCAGCTGACTAGACAGATACACCATCGGGGCAGCCTACGATTTCACCCAAAGCAGATGAATAGTTGGATGGTTCACAATTTAAAATATTTAATTTAATTTTTTCTTTTTGAACAGCTTTAATAATTTTTCTGTCATTGTATCTCCTTCTGCCAATCACCCCAATGATTGAGGATGTAGCAGGATAGTCACCCCGCTCCGGCTCAGCGAGGGTTAAAAGCCAGTCCTTGAAGAGGGCTGGGGCTGATAGCTAATCGGAAAAGCCTGAGAGGCAGCCAGTCAGGGCCAGGCTGGGACCTATAAAAGGGCTGCAGGGCCAGAAGGCAGGGAGTCTCTCTCTAGCTGTGGAGAGAGAAGTATCTGGCTGCCTGGGAACTCAAGGATCGGGAGTACAGCAGTGCTGGAGAAAAGCAAGAGGAGCTGGGGAGCTCCAGCCTGGCACATCCCCAGGCTGCGGGCCTTGCTAAAGGACAAAGCAGGTACTGGGGTTGCAGAGGTGCAGCGCTGGGTTAGTCAGAGGCAGCTGGTCCGCCACCCTTGCCAATGATGAGTGGCCTTTACATACTGCAGTTTGCCCCAGTAAGAGGGGGCTAGATGACGACTGGCAGTAGCCAATGAGGCAAGGTGGGGGTAGAGGGTTGGGGGTTCCCCTGGGAGGGGAGACGCAGCATGTGAGGGTACTGTGGTGGGGCAGCACCCCAAGGTACGGAGCACCGGGGTCCGGGAGGGTCATGGGGCCTGGGGCAGGTAAGACACCGGCCAGCAAAGGACGCTCTGGGCTGGACAAGAGCTAATTGCCAGGACGACCAGCAGGAGGTGCCGCACCGGTGAGTTGTCACTTTGCTACAGAGGAACACAAATGGGTCACTATATGTAGTCACATATGGGCCACATAAGCACAGTATGTAAAATTCATGTAATGCATTATATCATCTATTTTTGCATATATTTTTGTTAAGGCATGGAACAATATGCAGCATTTACTAGACTCACTTATCTAACCTGGGATCTTATCTTAGGATCACAGAGCATTATCTGACAGCAATCACTGGCTACAGTTTGCTGTTGGATGCAGAGTAAGTGTGATTTATTTCTTCAATGATCAGAAAAAATCATGAATTATATATTTGATTAATATCAGTCTACCATTTATTTGTGAATAGTGCAGTATTGCCAAGCTCAAATGTTCAAGAATCATGAGTCAAGCCCCAAAACATCATGAGATTGACTTAAAAATAATGTGTTTTTTAAAAATAATAAACTTTGGATTCTTTTTATTTTCTTTCTTGTTTTTGAGCCTTCAAGATTCACTCACATCATGTTTTCAACCTTCCTACACAACCATGAAGAATGGAAACTTGCTAGTTTTTTTTTTTTAAATGACAGCTGAGATTCTTATATAATCACTTGCCTCCAGGAACTGAGGCTTTAAGTAAAACATCAAATATCTCACATATCTTGAAAAAGTTGCTGCTAACACTCTAATATCATCAGCCCATGATCAAGCACATCTTAGTTCAATATACAATTGCCCATTAACAAATAGTGTATCTTATCCTCTGATCCCACAAATATTTAGGGCCAGAGTCTCCCTTTTGTTCTCAGAAATGTATCTTCTTAAAAGTCTACGCTCCCTTTTTTCCCCATGCAGCTGCAAATGCTTCTATGCTCCCCACATCAACTCCATCCCTGAGGTTATCGCAAATTAGAAGGCGAAAAAAACACACTCGGGATGACATGTTTTCAGAGCTTATGCAATCATCCCGCACTGATAGGGCACAGCTGAATGCATGGAGGCATTCGGTGGCAGAGGCCAGGAAAGCATACAGTGAGCATGTTCGAAACACACAGGAGGAGATGCTGAGGCTAATGGGGGAGCAAATGGACATGATGAGGCGTCTGGTGGAGCTGCAGGAAAGACAACTAAACTACAAACCCCGCTGCGTCCTTTGTGTAACCGCCTGCCCTCCTCCCCAAGTTCCATATCCTCCTCACCCAGACACTTCAGAACGCGGGGGGAGTCTCCAGGCACCCTGCAACTCAACTCCAAGGGATGGCCCAAGCAACAGAAGGCTGTCTGTAGTGAGTCGGTATTGGTGAACCGGGAAGTGGGCGGGCTCACCCCGGAGAGGGTCGAGCCCATCCGGAGGCCGCAGTGGGCGGAGCCAGGGAGCCCTGAGCCCGCCCCTCAGAGGGTCAGGCGGCGACCCGGAAGCATAAGGGCTGTCCCTCAGAACTCAGTCAAGCCCCAGCTGCCGAAGAGACCAGATGTCTCCAGCCTAGTTCGGGGCAGGGGCGGCCGCCAAGAGCCACCAGGCCTGCCCTGCGCCCGCTACCCTAGCCTCGGATGGACACCAACGTTATGTCAGGGCTCAGACCCTCAGTCGGGGCTGTGCAACAGTAAAAGGTATTTCAGCCTGGGCCCTCGGTCAGGGCGGGGCAACAGTATTAAGTATTTAGGCCCAGCCCCTAGGGCAGGGTGGGGCAACAAACGCTGGGACAGGCGCTCAGGCCCTCAGTCAGGGCTGAGCAACAGTATAACCTAAGCCACAACAGGCCTGGGAGAGGGGGAGACTGCCACAGGTTGGGTGGCAGGGGGGACGCAGGCCTTCCCACTCCACTGCATCCCAGCCTGGGTCCCTAGCAGTGGCAGAAGACCCGCTGCTTAGTCAGTGGGGATCCTGGCCGCAACACACTGACATAGGCTCTGGTAATGCTGCAGCCAGACTGGGGTCGACTGCCCCAGGGCTACTTCCACTCTCCCCCTCTGGGCCTACCTGGGGGCTGGTGTCGGCCTCGGGGGGGTCCTGGACCATGGGTTCGTCAGGCCAGGCGTCGTTCGGCAAGTCCGGCAAGTCCGGCAACTCCTCCGGGTGGTGGGTGCAGGGCAGGCCCGGCGGCTCCTCGGGGTAGCGGATGCAGGGCAGGCCCAGCGGCTCCTCTGGGTAGCGGGCACAGGGCAGACCCGGCGGCTCTTGGCGGCCGCCCTGGGCCGCGGAGGTTTCCCCGCCTCCAGATGGGCTCGACCCTCTCCAGGGCGACGGGGAGCCACCCCCCCCCCAAGTCTGGCTCCCGTTCTTCGGGGTCAGACCCTTCTGTGGTTTACATGGTACTGCTGCGTCTTCTTGCGCCAGTCGGGCTGGCGGATCTCGTAGGTGACAGGGCCCACCTTCCGAGCTACCTCGTAGGGTCCCTGCCAACGGGCCAGTAGCTTCGACTCACTCGAGGGCAGGAGGAACAGGACCCGATCACCAGGTTCAAAGTCATGCACCTGCACTTCCCAGTTATAAGTCCGTTCCTGCCTGTCCTGGGCAGCTTTTAAGTTTTCACAGGCCAGGGCCCCAGCCTGAGCAACGTACTCCTGCAGCTGGAGGACGTAGTGCAGGAGGCCCTGAGTTGGAGAAGGGGACTGCTCCCATGTTTCACGCATTAAGTCCAACAGGCCCCACGGACGGCGCCCGTACAGCAGTTCAAACGGGAAGAACTTGGTTGAGGACTGGGGTACCTCGCGGATAGCTAACAGCAGGGGAGGGAGCAACTGTCCCAGCGTTGTTGCCCCGCCCTGACCTAGGGCCTGGGCCTAAATACTTTATACTGTTGCTCAGCCCTGACTGAGGGCCTGAGTGCCTGTCCCAGCGTTTGTTGCCCCACCCTGCCCTAGGGCCTGGGCCTAAATACTTTATACTGTTGCCCCGCCCTGACTGAGGGCCCGGGCTAAAATACCTTTTACTGTTGCTCAGCCTCGACTGAGGGTCTGAGCCCTGACATAACGTTGGTGTCCACATGAGGGTCGGGCTTATCGTGTCTCTCAGGACAACAAGGACCGCCAGGGAAACCCTGCCGCCAGACAGAGTGCCCAGACCCGGTGGGTAGTGAGCCGGTGTGGCTCCACGTCGCCCCGGAGAGGGTCGAGCCCCGGCAAACTCGTGTACACTGTCATTCAAATAACTTTGATTTGTAGTGCTGCAATAAGCAATGTGGCCTTGTCCTTCCCTCCTCCCCCACGCCATCCTGTTATGAAATCCTTTGTACACCCTGGCTTTCTTTTACTAGTCAGTGATGTCAGTGATCTCAAGTACTTTTTAATAAATAAAGAATGAATGTATTCAGAACAATAGGGACTTTATTTCCTGTGCCAGCTGCGGTCGAAGGAGGGAGGGGGATTGGCTTACAGGGAAGTACATTGACCAAAGGGGGCAGCTTTGCATCAAGGACAAACACACACAACTGTCACACCGTAGACTGGTCAGTCATAAAACTGTTTTTCAAACCTCTCTGATGCACAGTGCACCTCGGTGTGCTCTTCTAATTGCCCTAGTGTCTGGCTGTTCAAAATTGGCTGCCAGGCGATCTGCCTCAACCTTCCACCCTGCCATAAAAGTCTTCCCCCTTACTCACAGATATTATGGAGCACACAGCAAGCAGCAATAACAATATTGCTTTCGCTGAGGTCTAACCTACTCAGCAAACTCTACCAGCGCCCCATTAAATGTCCAAAGGTACATTCTACCATCATTCTGCATTTGCTTAGCCTATAGTTGAATGGCTCCTTACTGCTCTCCAGGCTGCCTGTGTACCGCTCCATGAGCCATGGGAGCAAGGGGTAGGCTGGGTCCCCAAGGATAGCTATTGGCATTTCAACATCCCCAATGGTAATTTTCTGGTCTGGGAAGGAAGTTCCTTCTTGCAGCTTTCCAAACAGCCCGGAGTTCCGAAACATGCGAGCGTCATGCACCTTTCCTGACCATCCCACATTGATGTCAGTGAAACAACCCTGGTGATCCACCAGTGCTTGCAACACCATTGAGAAGTACCCCTTGCGGTTCATGTACTCTTTGGGAAGGTGGTCCGGTGCCAAGATAGGGATATGCGTTCCGTCTATTGCCCCACCACAGTTAGGGAACGCCATTGCAGCAAAGCCATCCACTATGACCTGCACATTTCCCAGAAAGTTAAGGCCATATTCACTAAAGTGACTGTTATTGGTGCATCTTGCCGAGCCAGTTCTGTGTGAAACATCATCAGATTCTTGGGAATGTTTTTTCTGTCTTGAAATTAGCCTCACATTCTCAATTCTTGTCATTGCTAACTTAGAAAAAGTGAGAAATTTCATATCAAATTATGAATGTTTGTTCAGAATTACTGTTTGTGATCACTTCCCTCAGGCAGTGACACCCCCCCACCCCCACTGGTGATGTCAATGAGAGTTTGGCTGAGTAAAGAATGAATAATAACTGATGGTTTGTCTACATACAAACTGGAATCAAAAACTAAACTGGTTTTAATTCACACCTTTGAAGCCTTGCTACAAAGTTTCTATACTGATTAACTAAATTGGTTTAAAAACTGATATAATTAAATCAGTGCAACTCCTATAGTGGACACAGTTATACCAGTATAAAATTGATATACAGGGCTGGATTTACAATTAGGCACAGTAGGCAAGTGCCTAGGGGTGCTGGTGTTCTACGGTCACCTAAAAGTTAAAAGTAGGTTAAAAGTTAAAAAGTTAATACATACAGGTCCCCTGTGGGTGAACAGGCTCCTGGTGAGGGTTGGTGGCTGCCTAGCGTGTGGGGCTAGAGCAGAGTGAGCGTCTGAGTCAACCCGCCTGGGGGCGCTGTGAACCGAGGCTGGGCAGGGCAGCTGCTGAAGGTGCTGGGAGTGTCCCAGCCCCTTCCCAATCTTACCCACCCCACGGCCTCCACCCCATGCGGGGGAGGAAGGGGCATGGCTGGTGCCCATTCACTCACATGGGCACAGCCAGACCGCGTCTCCTGTGGCAGGCTGCCGGAGGGATGGAAGACATCCGGGGACCACTCGCTTTGGGGACAGGTAGAGTCCCCCCCTCCACCCCCACTTGTGCCTCGCCTGGGGTGGGTGGGCTGCACCCCGGCTCGAGGTGGGAATGCCATGCATGGCGGAGGGTCTCATGACTTCCTGGGGAGGCTAGGTTTATATTTCTGAACCAAAAGAATTGATGGTGTGAATTAAAATCAATTTTGTTGTTTTACACACAGATTGTGTGTAGACAAGCCATGAGTATGATACTAATCATTTTGTTCTGTCAAAATAAAAAACTCCACACTAGGATAAAAAAAAAAGAAAGAAAAACAAAAAGCCCACTTAGTTTTCACTCACTACTGGGAGGAAAAGTGATGTGGCATGTAAAGAAAGAATGAGTGGGAAACATCTGCTACTTCTGTACTGAGATTGCTTACAGAGTTAATAGAGGAGGGACAGATGGGATTCAGAGATCTGGAAGCAAACCGTAAGAATTATGAAGTAGAACTTCATATTATGCTAAACTTTTAAAGTTTTTTTTTAAAAATTATTAAAGTAACAATATTTTATTCAGGTTAACTAAAATATTTGTAAATTTGATTAATTTCAAGATTCCAAAATACTCCTTCCTTTTTCATTTTAAAAATGAATAAATTGGAGCATAGAACACTGTGAGTCTGTGTGCATGGGTAGGAGAATGTTGATAATGAAGTTGGAGAATATGAGTGTGCAAGGCTTGGCAGTGCTTTTGCACCACCATTTTATCCTTACTCTTAATTATACACTAGAAGATGCAATTTCTTCACAAACTGGATTTATAATTTCTACCAGGATTGCCCCTTTCCTGAGACAATAGTCAGCCCCATGGATATTCTCCTCACTCCTTGCAGAGAAAGTGCCTGGAGCTGCTCAGGTACCTATCTATTCTGTGTCAGTGAGGCACCTACCATGCTTTTAGGTAGAGCTGGTCAAAATTTTTCTCACACAATTTTTTTCCCGTCAGAAAATGTGGTTTCATCAAAATTCAAAATTTCTGTGAGAAAATGTGGATTTCAACATATTTTACCAGGCCAATCTAAATGAAATATTTCATTTTGAGTTGACATTTTGAAAGGAAACATTTCAAAAGGTCTCTTTAACATTACATTTTTCTTTTCAAAATGTTAAATTGTTCCATTTGTACATTTCCAATTTGACACTTTTCAGAATTTTTTTGTTCGGCAAGGTTTTTTATATGTATATATACACACACACATTTCACTTTTTGTTCTAATTGAGAACTGAAACTAATTTTGAAATGTCAAAATTTCCTGAGGGAAGAAAATACCATTTCCCTATCAGGACTCCTTTTGATTACTTGACAAACAATAATATTAGAGAGTGCAACTTATTGTCATTGTACTGGTGACATAGTTGTATCACAGTCAGTCCACAGCTCTGGTAAAATGATGACTTTGAGTAATATGGAATAACACATATGATCAGGTTGCCATATACTCTTTATTACAACAAGTAAACTAGGATTTTTTCCACCTACAGGAATACTATTAATTCTAGCAACCCAGCAGGAGGGTTGCAAACAGTCAGTTAGTCACTCAGCACTGGGTTCCCCCACCCACATGCACCCCAAATACTGCAAAGTGCCTGGGTTCTTTCCTTCCCTCCCAGGGCAGGACCATGCATTCCAACTGACTAGTAAGAGGGATTGTAACTTTAATTGCCTAGTTTCACCCTATTGTTGACTTCATTTGCTTTTTTAATGCTTTTTCTCAAGAGCTGCACCTCCTAATATTGCACTTCCATTGGGTACCCTACCTTCTGCATCCCCTGATTGAGCCACTGCCATAGTAATAGCTTGTTCTACCTGCCACTGGCTCAGTAATTGACCTCACCCCAAAAGTTCAAAAATCATTAGAGAGACAAGGGGTGAGGTAATATATTTTATTGAACCAGCTTCTGTTGGGGAAAGAGACAAGCTTTCAAGCTCACACAGAACTCTTCTTCAGGCCTAAAGAAGAAGAAATTGGTCCAATAAAAGATGTGACCTCACTGTGAGCCTAAGAGCATGCCAGTTCCAGAGGGAAAGGGGCTCACTGGTATCAGATAATGAGTTTCAGCTAGAATTATGTCTAAAATGGTGTTTAAACCAGGCATTTCAGGGGGAGTTGGTAAACAAGACTGCCCTAGACAAAGGGGTGTATTTACTTATCTGAGCAGCCCAGTCATCAGGCAGAAACAATAATGGTTTATTTACATATTAAGTAAACAAAGCCTGTACCTTATTCAATTAAGTTTTTGACTTAATTTTAGACTAAGTTTTACACTCAGAAGTGTGTTTTCACTTTTATTTGCTTGTAACCATTTCTAAATTAATCCCTTTTACTTGAACTCACTTAAAATCCTATTTTCTTTTGTTAATAAACTTGTTTTACTGTTGATCTAAACCAACCCAACAGTGCTGTGGTGAAATTTAAACTGAATGTTAACTCCAGTTAATGTGGCAAGTTGTTGGATTTTATCTCTTTGAAGGAACAAATGGACTGTACTATTTCTATGAAAGTTTCAGGAGAGGGCTGGATATTGCAGATCACATTGTATGGGGGAAGTTCAGGACTGGAGGTATGTTGGGATTGCCTGCTACCATTAACCAAGTCTGGCAAAGGCAAGAGTGTGTCTGTGATGACTGTTGGCAGGCTTTTGGATTCAAAGTGGTTGAATCAGAGTCATACCGCTTACGGAACACAAAGTGAATACTCAATGCTGGCTTTGTGTGTGTCCCAGGCTGGGAGCCACAAGTGGCAGAAGCATTTTGGTGCATTCAGGTTTATAATATAAACAGTGATAGAACATCTCTCTGGTTTGAATGGCACCCCAGAACATGATACTCACCTACCTTGTCTCTATAATTGCCTAGGACCAACACAAGTACAAAAACACCACATACAAAAATCATTAGTCAGACCTCCTAGAATCATGCTTTTTTTAAAAAAAGTGTAACTTAAGTTAATGGGTCAATGAGAAAGGGGGCCAAGTTTATTGCCAGGTAGATATGAAATGAGGAAGACTGCAGTGTGCTCACCTCGCCTCAAGAGTGTTGAATGTTGAACAAACCCTGGGGGGTGGAAGGCTGATTAAGCCAATCAGAGTGGGGATGAGAGGAGGGCAGCTCTGCCTGAAGGAGCGTGGGCAATCTCCTAACTGTCTCTCTCTGCCTGGGAGCATATGGGTGATCTCCTGAATGTCTCCCCCAACGTAGGTGTGCATGGGCGATCTTCTCACTATCCTTCCCTGCCTGGGATGATGCCTATTTTGCCCTGAAAGGAATTTGCTGAATTACCGTGGAAGAGAGCAACTGGTTTTAGATGCACTGAGGAGGCCCCCTATGTTGTGTGGACTGTTTCCTTGTAATGCTGATTGCTGTTGGAGAGAGGTTACCTCCCTGGACCAACTGGCACCTTCATCACCTTGCCACACTCAAGCACCTTCTGGCCTGCAATGTATCATCAAGGTACATGAGTTCTTTCACACTATGGAGCTGCCCTGAATCCAGGAAAATCTATCTTGTGAGTTCTATGGTGTTACTGATTTACCCAATCTAAGTCCATCTTCCCCTTCCCTTCATATGCTTCCTCTATACTTCCTTTTGTGAATAAAGTGTATCTTGATTTTTGGTTCATCCATTATGGAGGTGTCAGAAGAGTATGTTTATGAGATATCAGGCTAATCATAGAGGTGAGTACCAGGCCAGGGATAGCTGAAATCACATAGGGGGGTACAGTAAGTACCTTAAACTGTCATGAGGCACCATGAATTAGTAGCTAAGAACCCAGGCTGTTGAAATCCACTGAAGCCAAAGCAGATGGACACCGGCTAAGGGCTCTGGTTGATGATTAATTGACCTATGGCGACTCATAAACCCCCCTGTGACGAAGCAGAAAAGCTATCTGCCAGTGTGGCAGGGGTTAGAGAGCCTTTGGGCCCAGATAGCCCTGCCCTATTATACCTGAAGCCAATGCCAGGCCTGGAGGGGAGAAGGAGAGAGCCTGGCTCAGTTCAGTTCTGACTGGTGAAGAGACAGGAGATAGCTCCCTCCTCACATGAGAGGAAAGGTCACTAGCATTCCAGCCAAGCCAGCCATCAGGGAGTAAGTACTATCTCCCCAGTCAAGAGAGACTGTGGAGGAGACCTAGGAGCCTCTGGGTGACTGCAGCCCAGAGACATTGTGGGGTTCAGCCTCACCAAAATTATGGCTGCCCCACCTGAAGGAGCCTGGGATCATAGCAGGGGGCTGCCCAAGATCCATGAGAGGGCACTACTGGAGGCAACCACTGCAGAAAGTTGGACTATAGAGGCCACACCCCAAACAGAAGGGACAGTGGTAGGAACTAGTCCCAGGCAATGGATTTAGACTCCCTGGTGGGTGGTCCCATGTTCAGGGGTCGACTCACACAAGGCCCTGGGCTGGGACCCAATGGAGAGGAAGGGCCCATGTCCCCCTACCCAACTGCCTAAAAGACTGAAACACCTTGACCAGGGAAACAAGAGACCAGAGATCAGGTGTTCCAACCACTAAGCTGGCCAGCCCACCAAGCATCCTATTACACCTCCTTACACTCTTGAAGTCACCACTGGGATTGTGAAAAGAAAAAAACCCTCTCCCTATTATCCTCTCTGTTAGTCAGGATAGATAGAGGACAGGTCCTAGAGTGGTGTGAAGAGGGTGAAGTAGACCCACAACAGTCTGTTGTGGTGGGAGGCTTTAGCAAGAGTACATCCAGAGCACAGATTGTACAGGCTGTGGCTACAGTAAAGGCCTTGGGAAAGGTCACCTTTGATAGCAGAACCTATTGAGAGAAAGATCATTGATGGTATGCCTTATGTTCTGGATCATGAGGTTTGATATTCAGATGGTAGCCAGTGATATGATTATGAATGAAGCGGGGATGCAGTGGACTCTACCAGCTGTAGCCACTATGCCCATTATGCCCCCTACTCCAGGGGATGAGATATCTGCTTTTTCAAGGATAAATTTAACATTTGCTCCAGAGAATGGGAAAGAGGGAAGAAGATTTGAAGGAACTGTATAGTCCTGCCCCATCTTCTTACCCTCTGACAGAAGATTCACTCCTAAAGGCCATTACCCAGGCCATGGGACAAGTGGTATGTCTGGAAGCTGGAACTGGCAGTTATCAGAGACTAAGAACATTTTCAGGAATAAATCTCAACCCTGCACATGAAGAAGAATATGATAAGTCCAGGTAGAACCTCCACCTCTTGAAGTCTACATCTTTCTGTTATCGGTGTGCATAAGATGGGCCCTACCTACAAGGATGTCTGAATCCTGTAAACCCTGGGATAGTTGAGGAATCATAGAATCATAGAAGATTAGGGTTGGAAGAGACCTCAGGAGGTCATCTAGTCCAATCCCCTGCACAAAGCAGGACCAACACCAACTAAATCATCCCAGCCAGGGCTTTGTCAAGCCAGACCTTAAAAACCTCTAAGGATGGAGATTCCACCACCTCCCTAGGTAACCCATTCCAGTGCTTCATCACCCTCCTAGTGAAATAGTATTTCCTAATTTCCAACATAGACCTCCCCCACTGCAACTTAAGACCATTACTCCTTGTTCTGTCATCTGGTACCACTAGATCCAGCCCCTTTGGGACCCCCCTTCAGGTAGTTGAAAGCAGCTATCAAATCCCCCCTCAATCTTCTCTTTTGAAGACTAAATAATTCCAGTTCCCTCAGCCTGTCCTCATAAATCATGTGCTCCTGCCCCCTAATCATTTTTGTTGCCCTCTGCTGGACTCTCTCCAATTTGTCCATATATTTTCTGTAGTGTGGGACCCAAAACTGGACACACTACTCCAGATGTGGCCTCCCCAGTGCCGAATAGAGGGAAATAATCACTTCCCTCGATCTGCTAGCAATGCTCCTACTAATGCAGCCCAATATGCCATTAGCTTTCTTGGCAACAAGGGCATACTGTTGATCCAGCTTCTCATCCACTGTAACCCCTAGGTCCTTTTCTGCAGAACTGCTGCCTAGCCGCTCAGTCCCTAGTCTGTAACAGTGCATGGGATTCTTCTGTCCTAAGTGCAGGACTCTGCACTTGTCCTTGTTGAACTTCATCAGATTTCTTTTGGTCCATTCCTCAAATTTGTCTAAGTCACTCTGGACCCCATCTCTACCCTCCAGCATATCTACCTCTCCCCCCAGCTTAGTGTCATCTGCGAACTGGTTGAGGGTGCAATCCATCCCATCATCCAGATCATTAATAAAGATGTTGAATAAAACTAGCCCCAGGACCGACCCCCAAGGCACTCCGCTTGATAGCAGCTGCCAACTAGACATCAAGCCATTGATCACTACCCGTTGAGCCCGACAATCTATTATCCTATACTATACTTATACTAAACTATACATAAAAGAATATCAAGCTTACTCTATAAATCCATTGATGTTTCCTTTTAAAAATCACTGCTGTTGTTGTTCAGCTCCTGGTCAGTCAGCTCTGCTCTTCTTCAGTTTTCTTTTATCTCTCTGCAGCTGTTTTTCTTTGTCTTTTTTCACTGGCTTCTCAACTCTTTCCAAAAGCCTCTGTCTCTCTCAGACACAGATTCTGGACTCTGAAACTGTTGCTGGCAGGTAGCCTTTTATGCTACATTGTAGCTCTCTCGTGGTATACCTTTATATTCTTAGAAGCAGTTGCCGCACTTGCACATGCCCAGTCTTATCCATTACCTCAGAATTCTGATTGTCAGCTCTGATTTTTAAAACAATTTGTGGCTGGTCTGAGTGGGCTCTGACCACCTACCTGCTTAGCTAAATGACTTCTCTGTCACCCCTTACTGCACATGCTCAGTAGCCACCAATATTGCACATGCTCAGTGTTGTCATTTACCTAAGAGCTGGGATTCTGCCAGTCCAAACACACTTGGCTCTTTTCCAGGGCACCATTTTAGAAATCCTAAATTCTCACTGAGCAGAATAGAGATCAGAAATACAAAGTAGAGACTGGAGAATTTTCTCTGGTAATACCAGAACCATCTTCGCTCCCACCAACTCAAAGATGTGAAGGTTCAGTCTTTGCCTCCAATTACACCAGGCTTTCTGTAGGATTGTGTAGACCAAAGTCTGAGGTGGAGTGACCATTGTGGGAATAGAGTGTGCAGCTGTTGTAGATAATGGCTCTCAGGTCACTATCATCTTCAAACCTTTTATCGGCAACATCTGACCCATTTGCCCTTGCAACTCCTAACTGGGTTGGCCGTATGAGAGTTAGGGAATGACCAATACCGACACCTGGGATATTTACTAATGAAATTAAAATTTTCAAAGGATGTGGTTGTATTTGAGAAAGAGATAGACACTCTTGCTTTTATCTGTTCATCCGTGAGATATTCAAACCAGATACCTTTTATTGTAGGAACAAAAGCAGCCATATTTGGAGCTTTGGCTCAGATATGCAAGGAGTTGCTGGACCTAAGTACATACAAAGCCTGAAGATCCATGCAGTGTGTGCCTATCAAGCTAAAGAAGGAGAGCGAGACCAGTGTGGATGTGGGCAACTGGTGGGAATGGTGAGACTAAGATATGGGCCTCCAGTTAGTATTCCTGCTAGGACATCCCATCTTGTGAATGGAATTGCTCAGGTGGATCAGAAGGTCACCAATCAGTTAATCCTGGTAGAAGTCCCAGATTCAGATGCACTGCCAGGTGGATTGGTGGTGAAGAGAGGTGTAGTAAGTACCTCATCTTGCACAGAAGTGTCAGTAAACTGAACTCCTCTGGTGTGGAAAGTGAGTTTGAAATGGAATTAGAACAAAGAGCCAAAGTGTTTTTCACTTGTGAGTGAGATGTGGGTTGTGCCAAAGGAGTTGAACATCACATTCGGCTGAATGATGCTAGGCCTTTCCATGAAAGGTCGAGTAGGCTAGCATCTGCAGATGTTGAAGATGTCTGAAAACCAATCCAGTAGCTGAAGATTGCAGGAGCCCTCAGGAGCTCAAAAAGTCCTGATGCCTCCTCAGTTGTTGTGGCCAGAAGAAAAGAATGGGGATGTATGCATGTGCATAAATGATCATACTTTAAATAGATATACAATCTCTGACCAATATACCACCCCAAGAGTGGATGATGTCTGGATGAAGACTGCCTAACAGGAAGCTGTTGGTTTTCTGATTTGGATCTGAGAAGCAGATACTATCAGATATCCCTGGGACCAGTTGATATGGAAAAGACAGCTTTCATCTGTCCACTCAGATTCTATGAATTTCTGAGAATGTCCTAGGGAATATCTGGGGCCCCAGCCACATTCCAGAGATGAATTGATTGTACGTTTGACAATATGAACCTTCTGTAAGTCCTGGTGTATCCGGATGACTTGATAGTGTTCAGTCACCCTTTGGAAGAGTGTGAAGAACGCGTGTTGAAAATGTTGGACCATCTGCAGGAACAAGGGTTGAAACTATCTCTAGACAAATGCCAGTTCTGTCAGGAAAAAGTAAAGTATGTAGAGCACATTGTCTTTCAAGATGGAGTTGCCACAGACCCAGTCAAGCTGGAACCTCTGTGGACATTGCCAAGACCCCAAACCCTGAAAGAACTGAAGATTTTCTTTGAGTCCTGCAATTATTATAGGCAATTTGTAGATGGATTTTCTGCTCTTTGATAGCCCTTAAAAGAACTCACCGAGAGCATTCTTGCATGGCGTCCAAATGCCAACTACTGCAGAGAAAGAACCCTTTGGAGACTGATGAACTCCAGATTGTGAGTTCATCAGTTTTTTTTTTTTATGTTAATAGATGCACTGACACATGCTCCTGTATTAGCTTTCATGGATACTAAAATACCGTATCTACATTGATGCAAGTATGGAAGTACTTAGAGTCCTCTACAAAGAATATCCAGATGGATGGAGACCAGTTGCCTATTCTAATAGGAGTCTAGCATGATCAGAGTAGAACTATCCAGTTCACAAACTAGAGTTCTAAGCATTAAAGTGATCTGTGACCAAGGAATTTCATGATTATATCTAGGGAGCAAAATTCACAGTCTGTACTAATAACAGTTCCTTAACTTATATCCTGAAGTCAGCCTGTTTGGATGCCATGAGGTATAGGTGGTTAGCTGTATAGGCCACCAATGATTTACAAATACAGTATTGGCCAGTTCATGTGAATTTGGATGCTGCTGCATTATGTCTTGGGCAGAGAGAGATTGTTAGGAGATCACCTGCACTCCTCTCAAGGGGGATAGGAAGGAGATCACTCACTTTCCATTAGGCAGAGCTGTCCTCCTTTCATTCCCCCTCCAATTGGATTAGTCAGCTTTCCATCACCCAGGGTTTGCCCAGTCGCAAGGCTCAACACCCTTGGTGAAGTGAGCACACTGTAGTCTTCCCCATCTCTCATATACCCTGTAATAGGCTTGGCTCCCTTTTTTGTCAGACCCATTAGCCCATGTTACTAATATATTGTGTTTATTGGTCTCTTTTTTCAATTTTTGAAATTCCCTTGCCATCCCCAGCGTGTGTGTGTGTGTGTGTGTGTGTGTGTGTGTGTGACAATTAATGTTGCCCGTTCTCCCAGATGTGTAGGGTCAGGTGATTCTGGCTCTGTTGCAAGGACTCCTGCTGCTCCCTGACGGTGCGGAGCTTCCAGCTTCTCTCCAAGCCACAGCATTCTAATTCATTAATTCTGTACCTCCCCGAGCCCCACATCCTTCCATCACCCAGCCCAACAATTAATTGTACCCCTCCCACCCTAACATCTGCCTGTCTCCACAAGACTTTTGTGAGCTCCTCTTGCAGCTTCTTACCTGCACGTCTTCTCAATCTTCCCTTCTTCATCCCAATCACTCTTCACAAGCTCTGCACAAGCCCAGACCCTAAATTCACAACCTTCTTTGTCTCCTCCTCTTTTTTGCCCCCCCATGACATCTATCCCAATCTGGCCTTTACCCATTCATGCTTATATGACTAACCTTTCCCCCCCACACCACTACATCTACTGCCCTCTCTATTCTCATGCCTATCATTCTGCCCATCCCTATCAGTCTTCCCTCCTTCAACTCCTTCCCTTGCTGTCTCTAAAATGCCATACCACCTCTAAAAAGGTCACAGATATTCATGACCTTTTGCTCTGCTGCTCTCTTTAGATCTAGCTCTCACAGAAACCTGGACCCTCCTTCTGACATTGTCACTGTAGCTGTTCTCTCTCATGACAGTTTCTCCTTTTCTTACCCTTCCTGGCATGAATCTTTCCTAAAGCAATGGAGCCAGGGTAATGGATAACTTTTCTCCTGATCCTGCTGCTTCCAATCCCTCCCTCCTCCTTCTTCCCATTCATTTTCATCCTTTGAGCAGCAATACACTTGACTCCTTTTCCCTACATGTTTCTGTAACTCACTACCCACCCAGTTCTCCCCATCTACCTTACTCTCTGACTTTGAATCCTGACTCTCTGTCTCTCTTTGGCCCTCACACTTCTTCTCCGTGTGCTCTCTTCTCTGTCTCTTCCATTGACATGATCACTGATACCTTCCACTTTACACCACTCCCGATACCTGGCTCCCTCCACAAGGTCTGCCCTACTAACCCCAAGGTCTAGTACACCCCTAACTTCTACTTTCTCCAATCATCTCAAGCTGCTAGTGGCCTAAATCCCACAACTATGAGGACTATAAAATTGTGCCATTTTCCTAAATAGGCAACTCTACTTCTCCAACATTCTTGAATCTCATGCCTGTAATCTCAGCCATCTATTCACTTCAACTCTCCTTAAACCCTTGCCCCCTTCTGCCTGCAATTCCCTCTGCACTCAGAATCTCATTGATTCTTTCAAAGTGAAAATCTACAAAATCCTCTGTACCCTTTTTCTGCCACCCTCTCTCCTCTATCCTGTCATCAACAATGAGGTTTCTTATCTCCTCCTCTCTGCTAACATTCCCACCTGTCTCAGTGACTCTACCCCAGCCTGCCTCCTTCTTCTCAGTTTCTGACTCTCTTCAGGCTCCTTCCCAGGATATGAGAGAGACAAGGTAGGTAACGTAATATCTTTTATTGGACCAACTTCTTTGGTGAAAAGTACAAACTTTAAAGCTACACAGAACTGAAGAAAAGCTCCGTGTAGCTCAAAAGGTTAGGCAAATGGTGAGTTGTGATGCTTTTCTATTAAACTATCTTATCTAATCTTCCCAAAACATTCCCCACTACTTTTGTCTGTTTCAGTTAACTGTTGTGTCTTTTTTGGGTACATCGACACAGCAATTAAACACCTGTAGCTGGCCCAGGTCAGCTGACTTGGGTTTGCGGGGTTTGGGATGTGGGGCTGTAAAATTGCTGTGTAGATGTTCCAGCCTAGGCTGAAGCCTGAACATTTGGACCCCGCAAGGCGGAGGATCTCAGACCCCAGGCTTCAGCCTGAGCCAAGACATCCACACTGCAATTAAACAGCCCCATAGCCCACGCCCTGTGAGCCTGAGTCACCTAACACAGTCCAGACATGCGTGTTTAATTGCAGTGTAGATATATCATTTGAAATGTAGACTGTAAACTTTTAGCCATAAACATTTTTCTTTGTTATTTGTCTACATTAGCCAACACAGTGGTGTCTTAATCCTTGAGCACTCTCATTATGATTAATATTAACAATATTAATTGATAAAATTACATTCTGGGGCCAGTTTTGTTCAATATCTTTATTAATGATCTGGAGGAGGGCGTGTTCTGCACCCTCAGCAAGTTTGCAGATGACACTAAACTGGGAGGAGTGGTAGATATGCTGGAGGATAGGGATAGGATACAGAGAGACCTAGACAAATTAGAAGATTGAGCAAAAAGAAACCTGATGCGGTTCAACAAGGACAAGTGCAGAGTCCTGCATTTAGGACAGAAGAATCCCATGCACTGCTACAGACTAGGGACCAAGTGGCTAGAGCGCAGTTCTGCAGAAAAGGACCTAGGGGTTACAGTGGATGAGAAGCTGGATATGAGTCAACAGTGTGCCCTGCTAGCAGATCAAGGGACATGATCATTCCCCTCTATTCAGTATTGGTGAGGCTGGAGTACTGTGTCCAGTTTTGGGCCCCACACTACAAGAAGGATGTGGAAAAATTAGAAAGGGTCCAGCGGAGGGCAACAAAAATGATTAGGGGGCTGGAGCACATGACTTATGAGGAGAGGCTGAGGGAATCGGGATTGTTTAGTCTGCAGAAGAGAAGAATGAGGGGGGATTTGATAGCTGCTTTCAACTACCTGAAAGGGAGTTCCAAAGAGGATGGATCTAGACTGTTATCAGTTGTACCAGATGACAGAACAAGGAGTAATGGTCTCAAGTTGCAGAGTGGGAGTGTGACAGGGTTGGGACTCACCACCTAGCGCCTCCTACTGGTTGTCTCGGGAATTAGCTCTGTCCAGTGGAGTGCCCCCTCCTGGTGGCGTCCCGTCCGTCGTCTCACCCTCGGTTGGCGTTTCCAGACCCGCATTGCTCCCAAGCTCGCAGCGTCCTCTTCGAGCCACTGCCCTCCGGCACTGCCCCTTAGTCCATCCTCGCCCCCTTCTGGGTGGGGGGGAAAATCAATCAGCTGCCTCTCTGCGTTCTGGCTGATGTGGCCAACTGCACCCTCAAAGTCACTCCCGTCTTGGCAGGGGATTGGTGCAGCTCTAGATGGCCACTCCGTCGGTCGGGTGCAAGGCAAGGGGGAAAGGGGGGGACCCAGGCCCGCCCACTACTCTGGGTCCCAACCCAGGGACCCTCTAGTGGCAGCCATCCTGCCCTCCTTCTCTCCCTCCATCTGTCCACATCCCTGGGCCGCTTCCCTTTCAGCCCCTAGCACCGGCTAGGCCCTTTCCTTCAGGGCCTGCAGCCTGACAGACTCCGGGCTGGAGTTACCCTCTGCTCCCCAGGGCCTGCCCAGCACTGCATTGTCCCAGGTGCTAGTCTCCCAGCCTGGAGACAGACCTTCCCCTGTCGAAGGCCTGGGACAGACCCCCTGCTCCTTTCCTGAGCAGCCTTCTTATAGGGCTGAGCCTGGCCCTGATTGGCTCCCTCCAATCTGGGCCCTGATTGACTCCCTACAAGGCCTTCCCTGATTGGCTCCTTGTCTGTGCAGGCCCACTGGCCTGCTGCAGCCCAAATTCAGGGAGTGGGGCAGCCGCCCCACTACAGGGAGGTTTAGGTTGGATATTAGGAAAAACTTTTTCACTAGGAGGGTGGTGAAGCACTGGAATGGGTTACCTAGGGAGGTGGTGGAATCTCTTTCCTTGGAGTTTTTTAAAGTCAGGCTTGACAAAGCCCTGGGTGGGATGATTTAGTTGGAGATTGGTTCTGCTTTGAGCTGGTGGTTGGATTAGATGACCTCAGGAGGTCCCTTCCAACCCTGATATTCTATGATTCTTGCTCTCCATAGTACTTTGCTATACCAGTCCACGTAAATTAAGTTTCACTCGGTGGCTTCTCTGCCCCCTTCAGTCATAGAGTATTTCAACAAGTACATTTTTAAAAATCTAGGTTTTTCTCCCATTTTCTCCAGTTTGTCCTTATTTCAAGCATAATGGAACATAAATCTGATCACAACGTCTGGATAATATCACTGTTCACTTTTATAGCTATGGCTCACCGTCACACTGGACAAGATCACATAGGGGATAAGGTCATGGAAACTCTCTGAGTGTCTTCTACGCTGTGATGTTATCAGGTACTCAACCCTAAAGCAATAGCAACCGTCTGATAAAGAGAGGGGACAGGGAACTGTGATAATAAATCAGCTCAACTGCAGAGAAAGTGCCAGGGAAAACAATATTGATTTTTTTTACAAGTCAGTGCACAGATTTGTCAGACAAAAGAATAGAGATGTCAAACCCCACAGAATCAAACACACTAATATAAAGACAAAAAAACAAAAAACAAACCAACTCTAGCACCTACAGAGTGCCACAATATGTGCATAGTGATGTTTTTCAGCAGGAGCAGCATTTCATCAAACACAAAATATATAAAGTGAATATTTATATCATCTTTATTAAACATACAAGTGTGTTGTCCCTCACACTGATTTTACACTGTAAATGAATCAGTGGGATCAGCCATGGGGAGAGTCAGAGTTCACTGTGGAAAGAAAGCTCCTCTGGCCCAATGAGCAGAAAGGAAATATTTCAATCCCCACCTGAGGGAGGTGACTCACTGGTCATCATCAGTGACCATGCAGTTACCTCCCTAGATGGTGGTCAAAGTATCTTGTTTCTCTTTATTGAGTCAAAGGAGCTTTTTTACCAAAATAGTCACATGGCTGTCACAGAAAATCCAGAATAGACAGGTGGAGAACAGATAAAACAAGGTTGGAGAAGAAAGAAATTTAAATGAGTAAATTCTGTTCCAATAAAAAGAATCAGTAGCTAATGTTAAAATTATACAACCAATTTAGGTACCATACTATAATAGATATTGCCCTTCCCATTCAGTATTATGAGTAGAGGGAGTTGTAGGTGACACCAACTATTAGAACAGAAATAGCTGGCAGTACAGAACAGAAAATCTGTTCTTGAAGCCTCTGAATGTTGTCATATTTTTGTATTTAAATATATCTATCATAGGCAGCTGCCTACTCATTCAGGCTGCATTCTGCTCCGCAGAAGTTTGAAATTCATGGCCATATATCAGTGCAGGCATGAGATTTTAATATTTACAGGTTTGATTAGAAAGTTCAAAAAAGCCATGGAGTTCATACACTGGATACCTTAGTCTTCAATAGGGGGAATACCATAAAGTAGTGTAGGGTACAATATTTTATTTTATTGCATAATATGGTATCTATTTTCAATCCAGAAGATTGAAAACAATGATTTTAGAGTGTGAAGAACTACTGTAGACAGAGGAGACCCCAAAAAAATCTATTTACACAAGTGCTTTTAGTAACACATTACTTGGAAGAAGGGGAACCTGCCTCAGCAGATACTGAATGTCCAGGGAGCAGGACAGCATGTCTGACTTTAAGTTTCAATCACTGATTTTTGTTATACCTTTCTCTACTAGATTGTAGAGCCCTGTAGTACCAAGTTTTCCCTTCCTGTGAAGATAGTTATATACTGGAGTCAAGTCACCTCTTTATCATTTTGATAAGCTAAAACATTGAGCTCCTTTAGTCTCTCACTGTAACAAATTTTCTCTGGCCCTAGAATAATTTTTATGGCTCTTTTCTGCACACTTCCAGTGTTTCAACTTCCTTCTTAAAAGAAGGACGCTAGAACTTAATGCAGTATTCTATTATCAGTCTCACCATTGTGGTAAACAGAAATTAAATCATCACACTACTCCCTTGTTTATACATCCAAGGATTACCTTGGCTCACCGGGGGAAGGAGACCAAACCCCTGAGGTAAGTGGGGAAGTGAGCTACCAGGAGGAAGCATGAGCAGGAGAGTGCAAGGGGGGAGGACCTGTGTCTCATACTGAGAAAGCAGGACAATCGCGTATCATCGTAAGTGCCTATACACAAATGCAAGAAGCCTGGGAAACAAGCAGGGAGAACTGGAAGTCCTGGCACAGTCAGGGAACTATGATGTGATTGGAATAACAGAGACTTGGTGGGATAACTCACATGACTGGAGTACTGTCATGGATGGATATAAACTGTTCAGGAAGGACAGGCAGGGCAGAAAAGGTGGGGGAGTTGCGTTGTATGTAAGAGAGGAGTATGACTGCTCAGAGCTCCGGTATGAAACTGCAGAAAAACCTGAGAGTCTCTGGATAAAGTTGAGAAGTGTGAGCAACAAGGGTGATGTCGTGGTTGGAGTCTGCTATAGACCACCAGACCAGGGGGATGAGGTGGACGAGGCTTTCTTCTGGCAACTAGCAGAAGTTGCTAGATCGCAGGCCCTGGTTCTCATGGGAGACTTTAATCACCCTGATATCTGCTGGGAGAGCAATACAGCGGTGCACAGGCAATCCAGGAAATTTTTGGAAAGTGTAGGGGACAATTTCCTGGTGCAAGTGCTGGAGGAACCAACTAGGGGCAAAGCTTTTCTTGACCTGCTGCTCACAAACAGGGAAGAACTAGTAGGGGAAGCAAAAGTGGATGGGAACCTGGGAGGCAGTGACCATGAGATGGTCGAGTTCAAGATCCTGACACAAGGAAGAAAGGAGAGCAGCAGAATACGGACCCTGGACTTCAGAAAAGCAGACTTTGACTCCCTCAGGGAACAGATGGGCAGGATCCCCTGGGAGAATAACATGAAGGGCAAAGGGGTCCAGGAGAGCTGGCTGTATTTTAAAGAATCCTTATTGAGGTTGCAGGAACAAAACATCCCGATGTGTAGAAAGAATAGTAAATATGGCAGGCGACCAGCTTGGCTAAACAGTGATCTTAAATGCAAAAAAGAAGCTTATAAGAAGTGGAAGATTGGACAAATGACCAGGGAGGAGTATAAAAATATTGCTCAGGCGTGCAGGAGTGAAATCAGGAAGGCCAAATCACACTTGGAGTTGCAGTTAGCAAGGGATGTTAAGAGTAACAAGAAGGGTTTCTTCAGGTATGTTAGCAACAAGAAGAAAATCAAGGAAAGTGTGGGCCCCTTACTGAATGAGGGAGGCAACCTAGTGACCGAGGATGTGGAAAAAGCTAATGTACTCAATGATTTTTTTGCCTCTGTCTTCACGCACAAGGTCAGCTCCCAGATTGCTGTACTAGGCAGTACAGCATGGGGAGAAGGTGACCAACCCTCTGTGGAGAAAGAAGTGGTTCGGGGCTATTTAGAAAAACTGGACGTGCACAAGTCCATGGGGCCGGATGCGCTGCATCCGAGAGTTGGCGGGTGAGATTGCAGAGCCATTAGCCATTATTTTTGAAAACTCATGGCGATCGGGGGAGGTCCCAGATGACTGGAAAAAGGCTAATGTAGTGCCCATCTTTAAAAAAGGGAAGAAGGAGGATCCGGGGAACAGGCCAGTCAGCCTCACCTCAGTCCCTGGAAAAATCATGGAGCAGGTCCTCAAGGAATCAATTATGAAACATTTAGAGGAGAGGAAAGTGATCAGGAACAGTCAGCATGGATTCACGAAGGGGAAGTCGTGCCTGACTAACCTAATTGCCTTCTATGATGAGATAACTGGCTCTGTGGATGATGGGGAAAGCAGTGGATGTGTTATTCCTTGACTTTAGCAAAGCTTTTGATACGGTCTCCCACAGTATTCTTGCCGCCAAGTTAAAGAAGTATGGGCTGGATGAATGGATTGTAAGGTGGATAGAAAGCTGGCTAGATCATCGGGCTCAACGGGTAGTGATCAATGGCTCCATGTCTAGTTGGCAGCCGGTTTCAAGCGGAGTGCCCCAAGGGTCGGTCCTGGGGCCGGTTTTGTTTAATATCTTTATTAATGATCTGGAGGATGGTGTGGACTGCACTCTCAGCAAGTTTGCAGATGACACTAAACTAGGAGGCGTGGTAGATACACTAGAGGGTGGGGATCGGATACAGAGGGACCTAGACAAATTAGAGGATTGGGCCGAAAAAAACCTGATGAGGTTCAACAAGGACAAGTGCAGAGGCCTGCACTTAGGACGGAAGAATCCCATGCACTGCTACAGACTAGGGACCGAATGGCTAGGTAGCAGTTCTGCAGAAAAGGACCTAGAGGTCACAGTGGACGAGAAACTGGATATGAGTCAACAGTGTGCTCTTGTTGCCAAGAAGGCTAACGGCATTTTGGGCTGTATAAGTAGGGGCATTGCCAGCAGATCGAGGAACGTGATCGTTCCCCTTTATTCAACATTGGTGAGGCCTCATCTGGAATACTGTGTCCAGTTTTGGGCCCCACACTACAAGAAGGATGTGGAAAAATTGGAAAGAGTCCAGCGGAGGGCAACAAAAATGATTAGGGGTCTGGAGCACATGACTTATGAGGAGAGGCTGAGGGAACTGGGATTGTTTAGTCTCCAGAAGAGAAGAATGAGGGGGGATTTGATAGTAGCCTTCAACTACCTGAAGGGGGGTTCCAAAGAGGATGGAGCTCGGCTGTTCTCAGTGGTGGCAGATGACAGAACAAGGAGCAATGGTCTCAAGTTGCAGTGGGGGAGGTCCAGGTTGGATATCAGGAAAAACTATTTCACTAGGAGGGTGGTGAAACACTGGAATGCGTTACCTAGGGAGGTGGTGGAGTCTCCTTCCTTGGAGGTTTTTAAGGTCCGGCTTGACAAAGCCCTGGCTGGGATGATTTAGCTGGGAATTGGTCCTGCTTTGAGCAGGGGGTTGGACTAGATGACCTCTTGAGGTCCCTTCCAACTCTGATATTCTATGATTCTATGATATACAAAACTAAAGAGACAAAAAGATAAGAAGCATGTAGAGATTGTAAATCCTGGTATATTTACATTAAGTTTTCTACACAATAGCTCCAAATGTTTTAATATTGCTTTTTATTTCTATGAAAAAGATATTCCTTAATCTTACAAATGAGATTATTTATTTTATTCCAGTTTCAAACAAGATTTTCAGAAGGGCTGCCTATATAGAATCAGCAAAGCACTAGAAAGTCACTAGTATTAGATCTACGCATCAGCAAAATTGAGTTTGAAATATAAATAACAACTTGGGGATTTCAATACTTCATGGGCAATGTTTTTCAGTGCCTGGTTTCAGAGCTCCAAGCCAATCAACAAGCATGCTTAGCTCTTAGAAACCACTGGAGAAAAGGTTCATGTGAAAAGTATTCTAATGCTGAGAGAGCCACTTGGTACAGCTATTAATCCCTATGAAAGATCTCTGAGCTGACACGAAGAGTCAAATATGTGCAATTGAGGGTGCTACCCCTTTCAATATGGATTGTTGTCTGACCCAACACGGCAACCAGCTGCAAGGAAGCAACTAATAATTTCCCAGTTTCTTAAAGCTGAATAACTTTTTTTTTATTTTTTTCCATGATATTAAAATTTTAGTCATATTGGCTCCTTTGGCTTCCCATTTCTTGCTTGGGAAAAAATTATGGGAAAACTATTCTAATTCTTTATTGTAATGCACAAAATGAAAATAAACTGCCATCCATTTAGAAATACTTTTATTTACAGGTTTATTTAAACATATAATTTCTGTTGCATAGTTCAGATCAGTGGGAGCTGCAACCATATAACTGAAGGCAGAATCTGGCCTATATGTTAGAGACAGGTGATTACTTTAAATATTAAAATATCTGTCTAATTTATCAGAATCAAAGGATCAACCTGACAATCCTAAATATTTGTAAGAGACTACAACATGTACAGTACATTTATGGTACTTGAGAGGATTCAGAACATTACCTTAAACTATATTAATATGCTTATTCTGGGTATGACATTGACAGAAAAGACTGGATACCAATGAGGTCTGGATTCAAATACAACATTAATAAAATTCATTTGTTTCTATTGTCAGTCTGGGAGTCAAGGCTTAAAGGAGTATAAGAAAGGTACATTACAAATACACATTTGTTAAATAATTGTAATTAATCTATTACCTATTTCATATTTCTCACAGTTCTTTGGATCTTTGTTCCTTAGCAAAAGTACAGCCTAGAGAGTTATTGTTGATTTCTAAGTTTTATTAGCCAAACATAGAATTTAAAATAAAATTAGAAATTACAAAAAGCAAAGTTAGGATGATTAGATGGTAGTTTACATTTAAAAGAATATGTTTAGCTTGGGAAATTAAATCCTACCAAGAGTAAATAAATCAAATAAATTGATTTTATGTCATATTCTTATTTCAAAGGGACAGTTATTATAGTTTTATAGGGAAGGTGATTATGGCACAACATGGAAGCAAGGACCTTTTAATAGAGGTTCTTATTTATTACTAATCAAGCTTAAATGCAATTAAAATTACAGGACTGACCATGGCAGTTCAAACTAATAACTCTTAAAACTGGAATTTGGAAATTTAGCCAAGTTTCTTAATTAGTAAAAATGCCCATGAAACTCAAAAGTACTTACCCAGGTGATACTCAGAGCCAAGCTTTCCCCCATGTATATACACAACATGATCACACTTAAACCCCCAGTAATATAATATGCCAGATATGATCTGAAGCTATTCTAGTCTAACTTCTTTGAAATTTCACCTGAAGCATAGGCTCTTAAACTATTTGAACCAAATGTTAAAACAATGGTAGAAATCTATAGCTTAGAATACAATTCAAAAATTCGTCCTCTTTTTGTTTAAGAAGCTATTAATTTCTCTTTCCCCAAAAACATGTGCAGTTTCTATGCTGATCTGTTTGAAATATTCAGGGTTTCAACTGTCTTTTTCTCTGTTACAAATATTACTTCACTTAGTTACCTAATGAGTTTCTCAAGCCTCTGCACTCTGAGTTACTAATTTACTTGTTATTTCTAAACACCCAAAGTTAAACTTGTTAGTGAAATACAAGTACACATTATACATTTAAGTCATTTACAGGAATTAAACTCAAGTGTGTATTTTCTGAGAAGCAATTACCTAAAAATAACCAAGTTGTTATTTGGGTTAACAAAATAAATGTAAAAAAAAAGTGTTTTGATTTCTAATCAGAAGGAAACAACATAAAGATGCATTCTCCATCTTAGCGTCACAGTTGTAATGGCCAGTTTATTGAGATAAAAAATTCATTTAGGCAGTTTTCATTAAAAGTGTTATGACAGCTGTATTCTTGTTCTCTTCTTTGGTTTCACAGAGGGCTCCCTAAATTGGACCCCAATATAAAGAATTAATAGCATGTTTGTCTCTGACAAAAATGTAGATGTTACCTGTCAGGGAACCCTCAGTGGCCAGCTGGTGGTCCCTATGTCTTTTTTGTCCAGATGTTTTGACTACAAGGAGTCATGTGCTCAACAGAACAAACCGGGTGGTCTGGGAAGTATGGTTATTCTTTTTGTCAAGGTTAATGTGAACCAAACAGAAAATGACCTATGCTTCTGTCAAAGGTTTGAAATGTCCACATAGAATAAAAATTATGTCCCTTTTCATCACCCAATGAGAAAATGAGGTATCTCCTTTGTGACTATTTTTGTAGTTGTTCATGGTCTCTCGTGGTTCTTGTTTCCTGGACTCTTGGTCCACGAATGTTCATGGGCAAATAGCTTATGGTTTCCCCATTTGTGCAAGACACATTAGGCCACAGCAGTTTGTGCAAGACTCTTTTGTCATAGCATCCATTGAACATCTGCTGGTTTAGCTCCAATTAGCAACCTACTTCAGCAGGTTGCTCTCCATTTCCTTACCATGTATCTTCAGCCATTTTGCATGGCTCCGTGTTCTTTCCCAAATGGCAGTTTCTCTGTCAACACTTATAATTGTCTACAAAACAGCCCATTTTGACATTAGAAGAAAGTCTCTCTGTAATCATATCCTTTGATGATTCTGTACTTGCTTAGTATTTCTATGCAGCAATATAAAGTCAATTAATTCATTAGCTTGGTTCAACAAGATACAACAGTTGGGTGAAATCATGTGTGCAAATAACTGTACATACCTTTGTATCAGTTCCTGGTTGTTTCTTTCACTTTACTAATAAGGTTGGCAGGATCATTTCATACGTGAAGGCCTCTGCAACTGTCAATCAAATAGTTAACCAGGCCTTACTGACACTTCATTTTTCACATTTTGACAAGGTTCAACTTAAATTGTTTCACTTCACATTGTTTATTTTCCATACACCAGTTGAATGCATCACTTTATTTAACCTAACACTCCCCCTCTCAACCCCCCACTCCTTGTTGTACATTTGTTAATTAGGTAGATGTATCTATTCTTACAGATCACATTTCTTATGTAAAATGGAACAGCAAGAATTGCTTCATCATTTTCCAACATTCTCAGTGGATCTTTAGTGATTCCATGCAGCATTCATACTGGTGACTCTGCCATCCCAGGACATGGCTTTATGAAGGAAACATATGAACTGTAATCCCTTCTTATCAAACAGGGCTGGGGGAACTTGAACCAGGGGCCTCCCACATTCCGACTGAGTACCCTAATCTCTGGGCTAAAGGTTATAAGGGAGGGGCACTGACTTCTTCGGATGTTTTGTATGGCGTTAGGTGGCCTCTAAGCATACCTCAGATTGGGCCACACATGCAACTTTGGTGGTGGAGCGTCTATCTTCCTTCAGTTTGGATCACTGTGGAGTTTAGGTGGGAAGTAGGTTCTCAGGTATCTACAGGGATACATCAGGGTGCATGCTCAGAGGCAGACACATAGGCACTTAATGAACGTTTACTGCAAAAACTTAGGCACTAAGTGAATTTAGTTGCTGACTGGGTTAGGCAGCAGCTGAGCAGAAGTTTTCTGGATCATAGTGGTACCTAAAACTGGGACGTAAACTGGGATGTTAAATCTGTGGTTTGAGCACCTAAGCACCCTTGTGGATCTGGGTCTTAGGCTCCTGAACCACTCTGTTATGTTTCAAATGTTATCCTAGCTAGCCAGTGCCTGGTACTATCCAACCCTCCTGGTGGTATTTCTCATGGTCACTCTTCTTTCTTTTCTGAAGATCAGTATTACATCTGATCTACTTCATGTTTCCAGCATCTACCCAGTTTTCTATGACATTTCAAAAACCATTATCAGTGTGTATGAACAATACAATCATATGCTAATTCCCTAATACCTAGAAAGCATTCTCTGTGAAGAGCAGCTGATTTGTACATGCTTAAGTTTCCCAAATATTCTCTTACCTGACCTTTGGCAATAGCTATTTTCTCTGGTCATAGACTCAAGGCATTTAGAGATAGAAAAGGCCTATTAAATTATCTAGTCCATCTTCCTCACATCAGGTTGGTCTTAATACATTAGCATCATAATGATACAAATCCTGAATTTTCACTTCCTAATTAGGCACGTTTCTTTATTTTTCTTGTTGAAGACAGATTTTATAAAGAAGTTTCAGTATTTCAGTCATTTATGAGTCATCATTAACTTAATCCCCCACCTCATTACTAATAACCTACTTTCTCTCCAGGACTTCTTTTCCTTTGATATTTATAATATGTTCCCCCTCCCCCAAACTCTTTGCCTGGAATTAACTTACTCCAATTTTATTTTCTAGTCCTTATTTTTTTCACTTTGTGTATGCTTAGGTGGTTGTATCCCCATTTTTCCATTTATACCAACATAAATATATAAACCATTTCACACCTTTAAGCAGTCCTTCCTAATGCCATATCTGGTGTTTCTTTTGTTGTTGTTGTTTTGTTTTGTTTTGTTCAGATGAATTTGTTTTCTGTTGAATATTAATTATGGTGTATTTAGAAATGCCTTAGCCATCTTCTAGATTAATTGATATTATGCTTCCTCCTATCAGACATTAGTATGTAGGGTCTGATCCATTGATTTCACTGGGCATTAGATCAGGCCCAACAGTCCTGACATCCATGTGCTTGTGCACTGAGTAACTTTAACAGATGCTGTATTGCTAAATGCATAAAAAGGAATAAATAAATAACTATTATATTATAAGTGTAAGCTATAATTTAGGAATTTTAAATCTAAGCTAAGTAAGAACTACTGTTAGCAGCAAACAAACTTCATAAACCTTAGAAAATATTAGTACAAGTAAGTAAAACAGACACAGATCTAAGCTGTGAGTTTGAAACTGAAAACAGGTGGTTCATGTAATTCAATAGAGTCTTAGTGCACCTGAAAAGTATAAAAATAAAACGGATTTGTGCCTTTTGGTTTTCTGCTTCTTTTTGATGTATAAATCAGACCCCCAAAATGTTCTTTTTTACTATCTTCTATTGGTAATTCAGGGTCTTGGCTACTCCATTTTTTTCCTAGAAGAGTCTATGGACAGGTGGATAAAGAGTGTGATTAAGGGCAAGCCTACACTAGAAAGTTTTGCTGGCAGTCAGTTGGGGGTGGGGGTGGGGGTTTACCAACATAGCTCTGCCAGTAAAAGCCCAAGTGTAGACACAGGTATTTCAATATAAAAATGCTTATACTTTGATAGCTTATGCTAGTCAGGGAATTGGCATCATCTTTATCGGTATAAGCAATTTTATACTGATATAACTGTGTCTATACTAGGAAAATTTTGCTATTTCACATACCAGCTTTAAGTACAGCAGTACAGTTAAACCTGCAAAACCCTCCTAGTGTAGACTAGGCATAAGATATCACCGAGAAAAAGTAGATAGAACCAGATGTGCTAGAAGGGGAGGTGATATTTATTCAAGCTATTTCAAACTTCATGGTTTTTGTATATTTTTGCTAACACCTATTTTATATGAATGTATGGCACACAGTTTTAAGAAAATCTATTTTGTTAAGTATTCAACATCCTGACCCCTTCAATTAAAAGCTGAAAAATCTCCCAGTCCACATCTTTGACCATTACAGGAAGAGTTTTAGCAAAACAGGTAAGATAAGGAATCAGCTTCCTTGTACAGCCAACCTGTTGTAGTTTACAACCATCTGCATAACAGACTAATACTGAAGTGAAAGATCAACCCGATGCAGCGGCACCTGGGCGACAACCTGGGCAACAACCTCTTGCCTAGCCACATCCTCTGTGCCAGAAGCGAAATAGAAGGGAGGTAGGAGATGCTATGGCACCTTCACACCATCAGAGAATTCCCCTATGCAGGAAGAGTTGTCTGTGGAGCCCTTACATCAGGTTTAATAACTTCCAAATCATTAATGAAAATATTGAAAAGCATAAGGCCTAGAACCAATCCCTGCAGAACCCCACCAGAACAATCCCCATCCAGTGATGATTCCCCACTGACAATGACTTTTGGGGATCTGTCAGTTAGCCAGTTCTTAATTCATTTAATGTGTGCTTTGTTGATATTGCAGAGTGCTAATTATTGTATCCCTTTAACCAAATGCTTTAGCTGAATTGGTACAACCTGTCTATAGGCACATTTTAATCAGGTTAAGAGAGTATCCTATATGAAATTTTGAGGCTTGTGAGCACTTTCTCTAAAGGATATGTAACATGTGAACAACAGTCTACTACTGGTCACATGTCTGGAAAAAGTTCAAAAAGTTAAGCACTAAATTTAAATTTGGTTGCTTATATTAGGCTTATGTCAAACTTATCTAAAATTCTTGGAACTGGAAATATTATAAGAATAGAGCTGTTTTAAGATTGGTACTTCCTATTTTTGGCTTAAATAAGGATACTATAATGATATCACTGCTCTACAGCCAAAATGCTTCTGAAATAAATGTAGTCAAACTTTACTAATTCTGGGTCACTGAGAACGAAAATGATGCTTAAAATTGTTGATTGGCTCTAGTTTTCAAGATATGCTATTGGGTCAGTATATACAACCCTTGACTTGGGAATGGCGGAGGATAAGTGAGTTACGAAGGGAAGGGATCTCAATTTAAACCAGAAATGACTAAAATACATCTTTGACTGGATCTATGAATAAATCTATGACTGGGTTTGGACAGTACTTGCTTTTTAAGCAAAACAATGAATGATGCAATCTGAAGCTGGTATTGCGTCATACATGATATGAATTGAATCATGTTATTCCTAGAAGTCACGGATGATGCAATCATAACAAAGCTTACATCACTCTGCTGAACAAATTGCCCTATATCAGCTCTAGAAATCATACAGTGTCGTGCTCTCTTATTTGTCAGTGTTTGATTTTGCAAAGGGACACATTTCTCTTTAGCCAAAGTGAGCAGAGATGCCTCGTACTTGTGTGAACAGTGCAGATAACTTCTGCTATGTTTGTGGTGAAGTGACTTTTGCATCACAAAAGCGTAGTATAACCACTATGGTTAAAAAAGTCTATCACTTTTATTTTGGCTGCAAAATTGGAGATCAGGACAAGAGGTGGGCCCCACACATATGCTGCAACACTTGTGCAACAAATCTTCGCCAGTGGTTGAACAGGAAAAGGAAATCTATGCCTTTTGCAGTGCCAATGATTTGGAGAGAGCCAACAGATCATACCAGCAATTGTTACTTCTGCGTGGTGCCTGCAGTTGGGAAAGGTGTGTCAAAGAAGAAAAAGGGGACTGTGCATTATCCAAACATTCCATCAGCTATACGCCCAGTACCCCACGGAGAAGGACTGCCGGTTCCTGATGCACCAGAATCATTCTCACTTGAGTCAGACGAGGAAGAGGAAGAGGATGAAACTTCTGGTCCTGAACCATCAATGTCACAGGACCCACATTTTCTCCCATCCTCCTTCTCTGAACCACACCTCATAACACGAGGTGAACTGAATGACCTTGTCAGGGATTTGCAACTACCCAAGAGTAAGGCAGAGCTGTTGGGCTCCAGACTACTGCAGTGGAATCTCCTGGCAGGTGATGTTAGGGTTTCCATGTTCCGTGACCGTCAAAAGGATCTTGTCCCATTCTTCTTCATGGAAGGTGATCTTGTAGCATGCAACAACATCTATGGTGTGATGGCAGCCCTCAACATCGTTCACGATCCAGATGAATGAAGACTGTTCATTGATTCATTGAAGACGAGTCTTAAAGCTGTTTTACTGCATAATGGCAATGTTTTGCCATCAATTCCAGTTGGTCATGCAGTCCATATGAAGGAAACCTATGACAACATGAAACAACTTTTGAGGTGCATAAAATATGACCAACATCAGTGGCAGCTTTGTGGCGATTTGAAGGTTGTTGCTCTCTTGCTTGGTCTGCAGACTGGATACACAAAGTACTGCTGTTTTCTCTGCAAATGGGATAGTCGTGCAAGAGATTCCCACTACATCAAGAAAGATTGGCCACTCTGACAGTCATTGGAGCCTGGGAGGAAAAGTGTTCAGCATCCACCATTTGTTGAATCAAGGAAGATTTTGTTACCACCCTTACACATCAAGCTGGGTCTGATGAAGAACTTTGTCAAGGCCATTGACAAAACACAAAAAGCTTTCAAGTACCTCCGTGGAAAATTTCCAAGGTTAAGTGAAGCTAAGATAAAGGAAGGTGTCTTTGTTGGTCCTCAGATTCGTGAACTTCTTCGAGATGATGCATTTGACCATGCACTGCATGGCAAGGAAAAGACGGCATGGAAAGCCTTCCAGTTAGTGGCAATACATTTTCTCGGAAACAACAAGGCAGACAACTACAGGTTGTTGGTGGAAAACCTCCTCAAGGCATACAAAAGCCTTGGTTGCAACATGTCACTAAAGATACATTTTTTGCACTCTCATCTAGATTTTTTTCCACCGAACTGCGGAGCAGTGAGCGACGAGCACGGGGAGCGATTTCACCAGGACATTGCAACAATGGAGAAACGCTATCAGGGCAAATGGAGCCCATCAATGCTTGCAGACTATTGCTGGACAGTGACAAGAGATGCTCCATTTAATGAATACAAGAGACAAGCCAAGAAGTGCCGAGTAGACACTGAATAGGACTAAACTATGTACATAATAGTTTTTTCCTTTTGTTTCATAATAAATTTTATTTATATAACCCTTTTGCTGATTTTTAAAGTGTTACATAAACAGGACAGGTGAAATATTATCATGTAAAGCAACCATAAACACATGAAAAGACCTAGGTTTACAATTTATGATTAAAACTCTACTATCTACACAATATACATAGACATAACATGTAAAAACTTAAATATCTTAGAAACAGTAGCCAATCAGTTGTTTTAATTGTAATATTTGAATTCAGCACATCAAAATACATAATAAATAGCACATTTTATCTCTGAAGCAGATGACTTCTCAAACATTGTAGACCAGTGTATGTTTCTTTCATTCACAGCTAAAAACAGAAATGTGGATGGTATGAAAAAATGAAAACCAAACAATTCAAAGACATTTAGCCAGATATATCAATATAAGTTTTGTCTCTGAACAAAATCTGTTCAAGTTTGAGTTAGCTAAAATGTTGTGTGAAGGTTTGCGTAGTTCTTTATTTTTTCTTATTACATATCTCTAACTTTGATGTAATTCCTGACATCATTCTATATGGCCTACATTCAAGCAAATGCTGCTTTATGAGATATAAGACATAGGAATGATGATTTTACATTGCAAAATAATTGTATTTGGTGCTTCTGACTGCCATTCTGTAAACACAGGAGTTAGCTTCAAGAATTGCTAGCTGGAAGGAGGCTTCTAACTGTGAGCAAAGAAACTGTCTCCTGTTGTTTTATTCCTATTCTGTTCTGCAAAACAGGACTTTGTACATTCTTTGTAAATATACAGGATTGCAGCAAAGAAACACGTGACTAGTCTGTCCTCAATTTTTCCTCCTAACAGAAAAACAACCCACAACACCCAAAATATCAGCTAAACACTCAGGCCTACACGGGTAAGAGTGGCAGGGATATAATGCACTGTCTTTGATTTACAGCAAATTGTTTTTTTTTTTCACAAAGTTAATTGATTATAACAAAGTTCAACTTGATTTTACACTAAAAGAAGAAGAATAACTTCTGCCTGTTGTATAGTTTGCTAGCATCCTCCACTAAATGGATAGCTTTTTACTCAACTATGTATTGGTACTTTCTTCAGGTAAGTATCTTAATTACTGGGAAAATAAGAACCATTTCTCACTCATAATCACCATTTCTCATCCACAAAAGAAATTACATGTAGATTTTGCAACATAATAGTGCTTTTGAGGGGCAGGAAATGGGTATTTAAGAACACATTTCTTTTTCAAATTCCTCTTTCAGCACAATTATCTTGATGAAAATAGAGCTGATTTTTATTAGGTTAGAATGTGTCCCAAGGATCTAGTCCACAGTAAGGGCTGGGAGGTTGCTACCCTGTCCTCAGAGCAGTTCAGGGAAGGAATTGTCACTGTGGGAGCCACAAATTTCTCTCTGCTCCCCTCTTGCTCCAAAGGGGCAGTAATTTGCTAGCAGTTTATATGAGCAGTAAATTACTATACCAAACATGATTTTTAAAATGCTAAGCACCTTTCTGAAGCACAAGATATTAAGAGAATTTTGCATTCATTTCTCACAATTTCCAGAGAAAAAAGATAATTTATTATAAATATTGCACATTCAGTAGCGCCATAACTCTTGCTGGTGTGGATTTTCTGACACAACCATCTTATTCACTGAAATCTGAGCTATTATTTGTTTAAAAGGAACAAGGGATTTCTTTTTTAACAGCTCACGCTTAGTCTTATTGCCTCTTTGGGAAGAGGAAGAAAAAATATATTTTCTTTTATATAGTTATTCCAAAGCTTCTGTTACTGTTTGCTCCCCTCTTTAGAATTTCAGCTTCTGGAATAATCAAGAAAAACAAACTCTCAGATTAGGGCAAGAGATCTACCTCAGTGCTCTCTCATACTCTTTTTTTCAATTCCCTTTATCTCCAGTATTGGTTCTCACAGTTTACCGTCACTCACTCAGTAAACTATAGCTTCCCTGACTTCTCGGATATTGCTAGCCTTCTACATTTGCTTTATATTGGGGTTGAGAACCCCATCAGCTGCATATACCAAACTCCCACTGACTTCAACAATGCGCAAAACTGTTGGTATGGTTGGGCCTTGACATGAAAAATTACATCCCTTCTGGAGTAAGCAAAAGACGAGCAGATTGGCATCTCTCTCCATATATATATATATATATATATATCAATCTCTCCTGACACAATATAGTATTTTTCTTTTTTTTCTACCCTCCTTAATTTCTAAAACTTTATTCTTTCTACAGGAGGGTAAGAGTAACTCTCATTGACGGTAATGTGGGATACTTGTATCCTGCAAATGATGAGTCAGGCACTAGACTCCAGTTTATAGTTTTTGCATAGTTTGTTTTTTAAACACATTGGCATCTCACATCAACTTTTCTGAACAGATCAGACTCCTACCTGATGTGTGAACTAAGACCTGCCAACTCTATAGTTTTGTTTTTTTCTCCTCCTAACAGGTTTGTAGGAAAAAAAACGTCTCTGATTGGCAGTCTTTCCCCATTCAACTGCCTCCAAGGCCAGGGCAGCCGGTCAGTGCTGGGTACACATAGAGTCATAGATTGAAGGCCAGAAGGGATCATTATCATCATCTAGTCTGACCTCCTACATAACACAGGCCATAGAATTTCACCAAGTAATTGCTGCACTCAGCCCATAACTTCTGGTTGAACTAGAGCATATCTTTTTGAAAAAAACATCCAATCTTGATTTAAAGACTTCAAATGGCAGATAATCTACTACATCCAAAGTAGATTGCTATAGTGGTTAATTACCATCACTGTATTTATTTATTTATTTATTTAGTGACTTACTTCTAGTCTGAAATAGCTCCCAGCCATTGAATCTTGTTTTCTGTTAGAGAGTCCTCCACTACCAGAAATCTTCTATGTACATACTTATAGCTTGTGATCAAGTGACCCCTTAATGTTCTCTTGGATGAATTAATAGATCCAGCTTCTTCAGTGTCTCACTGTAGGGCAAGTTTTCCAGACCTAGATTTATGCTTGTAGCTTTTTTTTTTTTAATCCTTTCCAATTTGTCAACATCCTTTTTAAAATGTTGATGCCAGAATTGGACACACTATTCCAGCACTTGTGTTACTCTTGCTGTATACAATGGCAATAGCATCCCTCCCTACTTCTATTCAATGTTCCCCTGCTTATTTGTCCCAGAATGGCACTTATTCTTTTAGCCATGCAAGCTCATGTACAGCTGGTTATGCATCATGACTACTAAATCACTAAAAATACAGCCTATAACAGTGACCTATAATATTTGTGCCTAGATGTACGACTTTTCATTTGGCTGTATTAATATGCATGTCGTTCAAGTGAGTCTACCTTACCTTACCAGACAATCTAGATCACTCTGTAGAATTGACCTGTTTTTATTGTAACCCTTCTGCCAACGGTGTCAGCAGCAATAAGGGTCAGGTTCTTCTTTCTAGGGGATTCTCTACAATTTGCTTAATTTTGACCCGAGCCCCAACACAGAAATTTGAGAATCTATATCCACTGTAGGTGCCTTTGACAGACAAATCTATACCCATTCACAGTCACATTCAATGGAGATTTAAACAAAAATAACTTTATTGGAGAAGGAAAGGGAAAGGACAGTGAACTTAGACAAATTTTACAATTTAACACTTTCTACCATCTGCTACCTCATGGTACATGAGTGAAAATCCCAGATGATTGGACTTATAGTGGCTGATGTAGTTTTGCCACCTCCCAGCCCACAACTCACACTTTGTGAGTGCAGGAGTGCCAGGAAAATCAGGGTCCCATTCCGCTGACAGCTCTGGGGCCCTAACAGCTGTCCTGCTATAATGATATCAGCATCTAGGACAGGGCAGCCTCACCAGACTCCTTTGGCCAATATAGACTGATGCTATAAACTCCTGTGCTCCTGGCATAGACCAAGCAGCTGCTCTCCATCTACTGCTCTAGGCCCAAATTGCCACTTTCGTGTGCCCACTGCCAGCTCCATACCAGAACTTCTGCTGAGCTCTGCCCACCACTCACCAGATGACTGGAACCACTACAGAGCTCAGCTTGCATAAGGCAACTATAGCTTACAGCTCAGCTCTTTCACAAAGAGGGGGTCAGTGATCTAAGGGAGGCACACAGAATCCCTTCCACCCAAAAAGATACCCTAATAGCAAACCAGAACTTATAATCTTTCTCCCATGGCCTTTTGCTTGGCCCAGGACTCCTTACCCAACTTTGAGAAAAATCTATTTGGTGACCCCAAGGTAAGGCACTGTCCTGGCCCTAACCCAGCAGGTCCTAAAAAAAATCACCACCAAAACATCAGCCCCAGATACAAAACCCAGCCAAATCACATCCAAATATCCCCATCCACAACTGACCTGCAAATGAGGCACTGGCCTGTTCAGTCAACTCCATGTGATCTCAGCAGAGGACAGCAGAGCGCTGACCGAGTCAAACCTTCTCTCTTACCAGCAGAGAGCTCCTCAGTCACCTCCTTCCATTTGTTGGCTTCATACCACAGGGCTTACATTATCAATATATAAATATATATATATATATATAAATATATATATATATATATATATATATATATATATATATATATATATATATATATATAACACTCCACCAATTTTTGTGTCATCTGAAAACTTTACCTGCAATGATTTTATGTTTTCTGGTTCCTCAGCAATATGCAGCAGGCAATATTTCCACCCACTCCTCCCAGCTGTGTAAACCAAAGGCTGGAATATTGCTAAAGCATTCGCCTACCAATCTGAGAGTCATCTGGGGAGCTATTGCTGGCTGGCACCTCTGCAGCTCCCTGCCCCATTCTCTGACACTTCCTACTCTGCAGAGGACTCCTGAGTAGGGACCTGGGGGGGGGTGTGTGTGTCAGGGACATGGTGGGAATGGTATCATATCACTGGAGTCAGAACCCAGGAGCTGTAGAACTAGCAATGAACAGCTGCATCTCAGCTAGTTCTCAGAGTAAAGGGCTCCGTAATACTCCCATATCATTACTCAACTATCATCAGTACAATTTTAGCAACCCAAAGGTAAGGTTTTTTGCCTACATAAAACCTAGAACCCTAGAATCATTCAGCTCTCCACACACCCACACTTGCTTCCATCATTTTTATGCAACTATCCCACTGAATTTAACAGAGACTAATAACTTTCTTTATTGACTTTTTTAATTTACCTGTAGAATTTTATAGTGGGGATATATTCTCTACTAAATTCTGGTTCTAAAATTCCATAGACAAAATATGATTTTCTATTTAATTCAATTTCCATAGAAACATATTTCATTTCTATTAAATCTTATTGGATTAACCACACTAGTAAATTCTGTAGGATTTTAACTTAAATGCAACTTCTTTACCACATTGTTTGAGGATCCTCCGTTGGACTGCAACCTTCATTCTCCCTTCATTTTGTACTTACACTGTTACTTGTCAATTTTGACCTTTCTTCCCCTGAGGTCAGAAGTGAGAGTCCAATCATGATCCAATGATCTATATATGGAGGTGACCCTCTGTCATGATCTCACCCCTTCTCCATAGAATGAGCAAGGAGCCTTGGTGGCAGTGGGCTCCTTCCCTAGAACTTTCAGAGAGCCTTCCATAACCCAAGAGCCAATGCACACATATGTAAGGGAGCCGTTGGCCCCTTGCTGAACCTTAGTGCATTTTTTACAATACCAGGAGAAAGGGGAAGGGCCGAACAGGAGTCAGAATCATGGGATTGACACGTCCCCAGGCAAATCAGAAGAGTTCTAACCCCAGGGCCAACTGGGAGGGGAAAATTCCCCATGATAGCAGGACCCCTCCCCTGCTTACATGGGTTAGCAAGTGGATGGACTATGTGTGAGGGATAGGCATACAAAGCTTCTAGAGACTTTATTACCTTCTCTGAGGCTTCCCTTGTACAGGTCTAGTTCAAGCAAAGCTGAGACACCCAGCAAAGTCATTCGATTGGGCTTTCTCAGCTGTAAGGTCCAAATATTGGCAATGTGGCCACATTAGTTCAGATTTTCCCTAGGGCAGCCTATTAAGCCCTGCCCTGCCCAGGAAAGGCATTTGACACCTCGTGGAAGTACCACCACTGACAGCCATCAAAGCTGCAATCTGGGGTTATTTATTTTGATTGATTCTCAGCTACTGGCCCACTGCCATGGAAAAATGGTCTCTGTATACAGGAGCCTGGAAGCTTGGGCAACTATAACTGTTTGAACTGAGGATTGAGCATATGCATAGGCACTGACTCCATGGGTGCTCCAGCCCTGGAGCACCCATGGAAAAAAATTATCGGGTGCTTAGCATCCACCGGCATCCAGTTCCTCCCTTTCTCCCCCAGTGCCTCCTGCCTGCCAGCAGCCCTGCTGCTCAACTCCTCCCCCTCTCCCCACCGCCTCCCACCTGCTGGCAGCACTGCCAATCAACTCCTCCCCCTCCCTCCCAGTGCCTCCCGCCCACTTCAATACGCTGTTCTGCAGCATGCAGGAGGCACTGGGGGGAGGGGGAGGAGCGCAGGTGGGGCGCATTTGGGGGACGGGGCGGAAGTGGGATGGAAGCGGTGGGGTGGGGGTGGAAAGAGGCAGGATGGGGGTGGGGCCTTGCGGGAAGAGGTGGAGTGGAGGCTGAGTGGGGGTTGAGCACCCCTGGGAAAAGGAGGAAGCCGGTGCCTGTGACCATATGACCCAGACAGTGGCGTGCACCGGAATAAAAATTTGGACACTTTTGGAGGGGCACTTTCTGTGCTCCCTGCGGTTGAGGAACTGACTCTCCCCGCTCCTCCCGCAGCTGGAGAAGCTGCCACTTCCCCCACCCCTCCATGGCAGAGGAGCTGCCTCTCCCTAGTGCTGGTGGGGCTGCCATTTCCTGCCCCAGCCCAGGGCTGAGGAGCTAGCTCTCCCTGCTATTGGCAGGTGGAGCTAGCTCTCCCTGCTATTGGCAGGTGGAGCTAGCTCTCCCCCCTGTTCCCCAGAGGCCCTGGGGCCGGTGCAGCTGGCTTTTCCCCAGGAGTCAGTGGAACTGCCTCTCCCTGCCGCAGCCCCAGCACCAGTGGAACTGGCTCTCCCTCCCTCCCTCTGCAGTCCCAGTGCCAGAAGAGTTCACTTTCCCCGCCCCGGCCCCAGAGGAGTTCTGTGCCCCTACTGATTGGGGTGGGAGCTGTGACCCTGCTTGCCCCCCGCCCCCTTGCACACACCCCTGGACTCAGAGATGGAGGCTTTATTTAAGGAAAGACCATCACCACACTACATCAGAAGTTGGGAACGGTAGAAAATTGATAAGGTAAGCAAAGGGACACAAGGAGAAATCTATGCCCAGAAAAATTAGGGACAACAAGGAGTTTTTTTAAATATATTTGATACAAAAAGAATCGTGAGAATGATACTGGTCCATTACTAGATGGAAATGATAGAATTATCAATAATAATCCAGAAAAGCCAGAAATGATCACTAAATATTTCTTTTATGAATTTGGGTGAAGAACAGAAGATATAGTCCTATCCTATGGCAACAATAACACTCTTTTCATTCCATTAGTATCTCTGGAGGATGTTAAACACAAGCTACTAAAGTTAGACATTTTTAGATCCACAAGTCCAGATAACTTCTATGTAAGACTTTTAAAAGAGCAGGTTGCAGAGCTCGCTGGACCATTAATGTGATTTTCAGCAAGTCTTGAAAGCTCACGAAGACTTGAAGAAAACTAATGTTGTGCCATTTTTAAAAAGGGTAAACAGGATGACCTGGGTAATTATAGGCCTGTCAGTCTGACATTGATCCCAGGCAAGATAATGGAGCAGCTGTTACAAAACTCAAATAATAAAGAATTAAAGGAGGGCAATGTAATTAATGCAAATCCACGTGAGTTTATGGAAAATAGATCCCGTCAAACTAACTTGATATCTTTTTTGATGTTTGGTTAATAGTGATAACATAATATACTTAGACCGCTGTATGGTTTTTTGCTTAGTGCCACACAATATGTTGATTAAAACACTAGAGCAATATAAAATAAACATGGCACACATTAAATGAATTAAAAAGTGACTAACTGATAGGTCTCAGGGGAATCTTCATGAATGGGTAGGTTTCCCCTGGAGTCCCACAGGGATTGGTTCTTGGCCCTATGCCAGTTAATATTTTTATCAATAACCTGGAAGAAAACATAAAATCATTAATGATAAAGTTTGTAGATGACACAAAAATTGAGGGAGTGGTAACTAATGAAGACGACAAGTCAGTGACTCAGAGCAATCTGGATCTGTTGGTAAACTGGGCATACGCAAACAATATGTCCTTTAATAAAGCTAAATGTAAATGTATCTCTCTAGGAACAAAGAATGTAGGCTATACTTTCAGTATGGGGGACTCTATCCTGGGAAACAGTGACTCTGAAAAAGACTTTGGGGTCATGGTGAATAATCAGGTGAACATGAGCACCCATTGTAATGCTGTTGCCAAAGAGGTAATGTGACCTTGGAATGTATAAACAGGGGAATCTCAAGTAAGAGTAGGAAATTTATTTTACCACTATATTTGGCACTACTGCAACCATTGCTTGAATAGTCTGTCCAGTTCTGAGGCCTACAATTCAAGAAGGATATTGATAATTTGGAGAGGGCTCAGAGAAGAGCCATGAGAATGATTAAATTATTAGAAAACATGCCATATACAGATAGACTCAAGGAGCACAATCTATTTAGCTTAACTAAGTGAAGATTAAGGAATGACTTGATTATAATCTATAAGTATCTACATGGGGAACAGATATTTAATAATGGGCTCTTCAATCTAGCAGAGAAAGATATAACACAATCGAAAGACTGTAAATTGAAACTAGACAAATTCAGTCTGGAAATAAGGCATACATTTTTAACAGTGAGAGTCATTAACCACTGGAACAATTTACTAAGGGTCATAGTGGATTCTCTATCACTGACAATCCTTAAATCAACATTTGATGTTTTTCTAAAAGCTTTGCTCTAGGAATTACTTTGGGGAAGTTCAATGGCCTGTGTTATACAGGCGGTAAGAGTAGATGATCACAATAGTTCCTTCTGGTTTTGGAGTTTATGAATCACATAGAAGAAGGCTTACAGAAAAAAGGGCAAGAGGGCCCAGCCTGAAATACTGACAGTCCTTGGACTCACAGGAAGTGGTGAACTAAGAGTAGGGATGATGCAGCTCAGAACTTTTGCAAAAAGAACAGGAGTACTTGTGGCACCTTAGAGACTAACAAATTTATTAGAGCATAAGCTTTCGTGGACTATAGCCCACTTCTTTGGATGCATATAGAGTGAAACATATATTGAGGAGATATATATACACACATACAGAGAGCATGAACAGGTGGGAGTTGTCTTACCAACTCTGAGAGGCCAATTAAGTAAGAGAAAAAAACTTTTGAAGTGATAATCAAGATAGCCCAGTACATCCCACCATCCCACCATCAACCTCAGCCTAGATCAATCCACACAAGCGGTCCATTTCCTGGACACTACTGTGCTAATAAGCGATGGTCACATAAATACCACCCTATACCGGAAACCTACTAACCACTACACTTACCTACATGCCTCCAGCTTCCATCCAGGACACACCACACGATCCATTGTCTACAGCCAAGCTCTAAGATATAACCGCATTTGCTCCAATCCCTCAGATAGAGACAAGCACCTACAAGATCTCTATCAAGCATTCTTAAAACTACAATACCCACCTGCTGAAGTGAAAAAACAGATTGACAGAGCCAGACAAGTACCCAGAAGTCACCTCCTACAAGACAGGCCCAACAAAGAAAATAACAGAACACCACTAGCTGTCACCTTCAGCCCCCAACTAAAACCTCTTCAGCACATCATCAGAGATCTACAACCTATCGTGAAAGATGATCCTTTACTCTCACAGATCTTGGGAGACAGACCTGTCCTCGCTTAGAGACAACCCCCCAACCTAAAGCAAATACTCACCAGAACCACACATCACTGAACAAAAACACTGACCCAGGAACCTATCCTTGTAACAAAGCCCGATGCCAACTCTGTCCACATATCTATTCAAGTGACATCATCATAGGACCTAATCACATCAGCCATACCATCAGGGGCTCGTTCACCTGCACATCTACCAATGTGATATATGCCATCATGTGCCAGCAATGCCCCTCTGCCATGTACATTGGCCAGACCAGACAGTCTCTCCGCAAAAGAATTAATGGACACAAATCTGACATCAGGAATCATAATACTCAAAAACCAGTGGGAGAACACTTTAACCTGTCTGGCCATTCAATGACAGACCTGCGGGTGGCTATTTTACAACAGAAAAACTTCAAAAACAGACTCCAACGAGAGACTGCTGAGCTGGAATTGATATGCAAACTAGATACAATCAACTCAGGATTGAATAAGGACTGGGAATGGCTGAGCCATTACAAACATTGAATCTATCTCCCCTTGTAAGTATTCTCACACTTCTTATCAAACTGTCTGTACTGGGCTATCTTGATTATCACTTCAAAAGTTTTTTTCTTACTTAATTGGCCTCTCAGAGTTGGTAAGACAACTCCCACCTGTTCATGCTCTCTGTATGTGTGTATATATATCTCCTCAATATATGTTTCACTCTATAGCATCCGAAGAAGTGGGCTGTAGTCCACGAAAGCTTATGCTCTAATAAATTTGTTAGTCTCTAAGGTGCCACAAGTACTCCTGTTCTTTTTGCGGATACAGACTAACATGGCTGCTACTCTGAAACTCAGAACTTTTGTTATTCTAAAAGGTCTCATGTGCTTTAAGAGTAAAGTCAATGCAATTAAGAAATTCCTTTTTATGCCTGTGTTCTTTGCTTTCCTGCGACATTGTCCCTAAACTAGAAGCCCACAGAGACAACATCCTAGGTGGAACTTGAGGGAGTGTGTATAAGAGCTCAGGAGATCTCAAACACTCCATTCAGAGGCATAGGCAGCCAGATGGTGACATCCCATGTCCCAAGGATGGGTGTCATACAAAAAGTTTAAGCCCAAGAGTGTGCCCTAGAGTCACCGAGCTAGAAATGGTGACTGGTCTCTACCCAGACCCAGCTGGCATGGTAGCTGCTGGGCCCCAGTGACTGGGTCTACTCACAAGAGACTGATGTTAATAGAGTGGATTACTGGGCCAATTTGTTGCACTCCATTTCACAGATTTTAAGATGACAAGGGGCCATTCTGATCAGCTAGTCTGACCTCCTGTATAACACAGGCCATAGAATTTTACTCAGTCTTTCCTGCAACAAGCCCATAACTTGTGTTTAGCTGTAAAATATCTTTTAGAAACCATAACAGAATAGTAAAAATACTCTGATTGCAATTTGAATGCCAGCTTATGCTAAACAACATGTCTTTATTTTCCCAACCTTACATGAACATTGAGGCCAAATGTTTTGGGGATCCCAGCAGGATACACCTCCCATTGTTTTCAAATAGAGCTATGGGTACCTCTGCAAATCAGGCCCAGACAATAACCTCTGTAATCTGATTAAAGATATTCAGCACACTTCAGATAATATTGACTCATACCATCCTAAATTGTGCATGGGAATACAAATCACACATACCAGCTACCAGTATTTCTATTTAGGAGAGGAAGGATGAAGACATAGTTTGACCACTGGCCTGGGACTCAGGAGATCTGGGTTACATTTCCTGCTCTGTCAGACTTCCTGTGTGACTTCTGGTAAATCATTTTAGTCTCTCTGTGCCTTCATTCCCCACCCCCAAATTGTGGATAATAGTACTTGCCCACCTCTCAGAGGTGTTGTAATGTAGAAGATACTATAATATCTAGTGATAGGAGCCATATAAATACCTATAAAGGTAAGAAAGTCCCTATTACCATTTTTTCTGCTCTGTTCCTTTGGAAATCTCTGTTGCTTTCAAAAATTCTCCTTCTCTCTCTTTTCCTCAGAAAATAAATCATATTTTTCTCCCTAAATGCCACTGTCCAATAGCTTTAAAAGTTCATGTCAGTATGTTGTGATAAACTCAGGACAGACAGCTGCAAGGGGGGGGGGGGGAGTAGAAAACAGTCCCAGAAGGTTAAAAGGCCCTCATCCCTACCAACTGAGGAGAGGTAACTACAGGTCAATCAGGTTCAGCTGAGAAGGGGTTACCAGAGAGTCAATTAAAATCAGCTGAGAGGGAGTTACCTGAGGTGAATTAGGAACATCTGATGCCAACTAAGGGCTGCCTGAGACCTTTTTAAACCCTCCCCTGTTGGGAGAAGTGAGTGTGAGTGTGAGTTGCTGCTGCTGCCAGTAGGTTAGGAGCAGCGAGACAGTAAGCCTCACCAGGAGGGGGAGGCTGCATTCCCTCCCATAAGGGAGAAAAACAAGCCCAAAAGACTGGTGGAGACAGAATGGACTTCCCAAGAGGGACTGTTTTACCCAAGCCTGTCTCACCAAGGCTAAAAGCAGCAGAGGCTGGTGAGACTGAGAAGGTGCCTTGCCACAATGTATATTTAGTAATTAATATGCAATTCTATCAAATGCTTGTCATCATAAAGAGCTTTGTCTCTTGAAGACACTAAATTGTACCTCTGTCTATTCCCAGGACATTGAACACCATTCCATCTCTAATATTCAACCAATTTCATATGATTCCCTCCTGCTTCTGAAATAATAAATGGCTTGAATATTCCCCCTCAGAAATGAGAGAAATGCCAAACACTGGAGTAGCACTGAATTATACTTCTAGTATTAAAATACAATCGCCTTCTGGAAACCCTAGCTAGCACCATAACCAAGAATTAAATCTCTTGAAATATTGTGTATCATGAAAACCAATAATTACTCTTAATTCCCACATCATATCTCAGTTGTCAGGGCTTTCATATATTCACTTAAACCTTCTTCAAATATTAAAAGCAACAACAGAGAATCACTTGATTTTGGGGCAGCTATTAAAATATGTATCTGTTACATACTAGGTTTCACCGATTTTTTAAGATATTTATCAGTTTATTCTTCACTTGTTTATAAATAGATGTTCAGATTACTTTACACTAAAAAGGGGGGAAACTAAGCTATGTTTGTATTATGCAGTGGCTACCATCCCAGACCTGTTTGATTCTTCCTTTCAAGTCTTTGGGAATCTTTATCTTTTCTCTCTTTTTTTACAGAGCAGTCTCTGCCAACTCTCCTTCATTTTGTGGTAGAGTCATAGAATCATAAAAAATTAGGGTTGGAAGAAACCTCAGGAGGTCATCTAGTCCAACCCCCTGCTCAAAGCAGGGAAAACACCAACTAAATCATCCCAGCCAGGGATTTGTCAAGCCGGGCCTTAAAAACCTTTAAGGATGGAGATTACACTGCCTCCCTAGGTAACCCACTCCAGTGCTTCACGACCCTCCTAGTGAAATAGTGTTTCCTAATATCCAAACTAGACCTCCCCAATACAACTTGAGACCACTACTCCTTGTTCTGTTATCTGGCACCACTAAGAACAGCCAAGCTCCATCCTCTTTGGAACCCCCCCTTCAGGTAGTTGAAGGCTGCTATCAAATCCCCCCTCACTCTTCTCTTCAGCAGACTAAACAAGCCCAGTTCCCTCAGCCTCTCCTCGTAAGTCATGTGCCCCAGCCTCCTGATCATTTTCGTTGCTCTTCGCTGGATTCTCTCCAATTTGTCCACATCCTTTCTGTAATAGGGGGCCCAAAACTGGATGCAGTACTTCAGATGTGACCTCACCAGTGCTAAATAGAAGGACATAATCACTTCCCTCGATCTGCTGGCAATACTCCTACTAATGCAGCCCATTATGCCGTTAGCCTTCTTGGCAACAAGGGCACACTGCTGACTCATATCCAGCTTCTCATCCACTGTAATCTGCAGAACTGCTGCTTAGCCAGTCAGTCACCAGCCTGTAGCGGTGCATGGGATTCTTCCATCCTAAGTGCAGGACTCTGCACTTGTCCTTATTGAGCCTCATCAGATTTCTTTTGGACCAATCCTCCAATTTATCTAGGACAATCTGAACCCTATTCTTACCCTCTGGCGTATCTACCTCTCCCCCCAGCTTAGTGTCATCTGCGAATTTGCTGAAGGTGTCCAGATCATTAATAAAGATCTTGAACAAAACCGGCCCCAGGATCAACCTTGGGGCACTCCGCTGGATACCGGCTGCCAACTAGACATCGAGCCATTAATCACTAACTGTTGAGCCCAACAATCTAGCCAGCTTTCTATCCACCTTATAGTCCATTCATCCAATCCATTCGTTTTTAGCTTGCCGGGAAGAATAATGTGGGAGACCGTATCAAAAGTTTTGCTAAAGTCAAGCTATATCAAGTCCACCGCTTTCCCCATATCCACAGAGCCAGTTATCTCATCATAGAAGGCAATCAGGTTGGTCAGGCATGACTTTCCCTTGGTGAATCCATGTTGACAGTTCCTTATCACCTTCCTCTCCTCCAAGTGCTTCAAAATGGTTTCCTTGAGGACCTGCTCCATGATTTTTCCAGGGACTGAGGTGAGTCTGTAGTTCCCTGGGTTCTCCTTCTTCCCTTTTTTAAAGATGGGCATTATATTTGCCTTTTTTCCAATCGTCCAATTTCCCCGATGCCATGAGTTTTCAAAGATAATGGCCAATGGCTCTGCAATTACATAAGCCAATTCCCTCAGCACCCTTGGATGCATTAGATCTGGACCCATGGACTTGTGCACGTTCAGCTTTTCTAAATAGTCCTTAACCTGTTCTTTCACCACTGACGGCTGCTCACCTCCTCCCCATACTGTTGCCCAGGACAGCAGGGTGGGAGCTGACCTTGTCTGTGAAGACCAAGGCAAAAAAAGCATTGAGTGCTTCAGCTTTTTCCACATCATCTGTCACTAGGTTGCCTCCCCTATTCATTCAGGGTCCCACACTTTCCCTGACCTTTTTCTTGTTGCTAACATACCTGCAGAAACCCTTCTTGTTACCGTTCACATCCCTTGCTAGCTGCAACTCCAGTTGTGTTTTGGCCTTTCTGATTACACCCCTGCATGCTCAAGCACTATTTTTATACTCCTCCCTAGTCATCTGACCAAGTTTCCACTTCTTGTAAGCTTCCTTTTTGTGTTTAAGCTCACCGAAGATTTCATTGTTAAGCCAAGCTGGTCTCCTGCCATATTTGCTTTTCTTTCTGCACATCAGGATGGTTTGTTCTGAGCCCTCAATAAGGCTTCTTTAAAATACAGCAAGCTTTCCTGGACTCCTTTCCCCCTCATATTAGCCTCTCAGGGGATCCTGCTTATCAGTTCCCTACGGGAGTCAAAGTCTGCTTTTCTGAAGTCCAAGGTGTGTATTTTGCTACTCTCCTTGCTTCCTTTTTGTGAGGATCCTGAACTCAACTATCTCATGGTCACTGCTGCCCAGGTTACCACACACTTCTACTTCCCTTACCAATTCTTTCCTGTTTGCAAGCAGCAGGTCAAGAGGAGAACAGCCCCTTGTTGGTTCCTCCAGTACTTGCACCAGGAAGTTGTCCCCAACGCTCACCAAAAACTTCCTGGATTGTCTGTGCATTGCTGTATTGCTCTCCCAGCAGATGTCAGGCTGATTGAGGTCCCCCATGAGAACCTGGGCCTGTGTTCTGGAAACTTCAATTAATTGTCCAAAGAAAGCCTCATCTACCTCATCCTCCTGGTCCGGTGGTCTATAGCACACGCCCACCATGACATCACCCTTGTTGCTCTCACTTCTAAACTTAACCCAAAGACTCTCAACAGGCTTTTCTCCAGTTTCATACTGGAGTTCTGAGCAATCATACCACTCTCTTACATACAGTGCAACTCCTCCACCTTTCCTCCCCTGCCTGTCCTTCCTAAACAGTTTATACCCATCCATGACAGTGCTCCAGTCATGTGAGCTACCCCACCAAGTCTCTAATATTCCAATCACATCATAGTTCTTTGACTGTGCCAGGACTTCCAAATCTTCTTGCTTTTTCCCCAGGCTTCTTGCGTTCGTGTACAGGCACCCAAGATAATTAGCCGATTGCCCTGCTTTCTCAGTATGAATCAGGAGGTGTTCCGCCCACCCCCCCATTGCACCCTCCTCCTTGTGTTTCCTCCCAGTATCCCACTTCCCCACTTACCTCATGGCTTAGGTCACTATCCCATGGCGAAACTAGTTTAAAGCCCTCCTCACCAGGTTAGCAAGCCTGCCTGCGAAAATACTCTTCCCTCTCTTCGTTAGGTGGATCCCATCTCTTCCTAATACTGTCCTTTGTATTCTGCAAAACCCACAGCTATCTCTGCCCACAATGGAAAACTGAAAGTCCTGAGATAATCCTTATATACATGCATGAACACGAGATCCCTATTTCAAATAGCTTACAATCTATTGTAAACACAGAAAACACAGAGGAAGGCATGCTAAAAAAAAAAAAAAAAAAACCATAGGGACTGAATGGTGTAGTTTAGTCCTTTGTTAGTTTCTTGCTTCCTGTCTTTGGAGATCCAGGCATAAGGGGTAACAAGGGGTAGGAACAGTGATTAGAGTCAAGCAGGAGCAAGGCTCTGCACGGCCCTCAAGATGAAGACAAGTGAATTTGCTATGGAGTTTGAAATCACTCTTTAGTTTGCCTGGAAAGGAGTCATCTTCTTATTCTACCTCTCTTTGTCTCACGCTTGCTGCAGCTGCGCTTTTGGCATGCAGGGTAGCACTGAAAATGCTGGATTTTAGACCCAGAAGTCCCTGGAAGCTTGCATCTCAAGACAAAAGATGATGTTAGGCAAATGGTCCCGACTCACAGTTAGCAGGGCTCCCAAGTGGGCTGTAGGAATGGGGTCTGCCACGGTGTGCAAGAGTGATAGGGCAGAGGGAGATGGTGGAGGTGAGAAAGGAGTGAGATTATTAGGCTCCCCTACAGTTGCTTATTGGGGTCCCTCATTGGCTGCCCTTTAGAGAGTGCAAACTTCAGTGGCCCTCAGTGGTGCTGTGTGTGCCTCAGGGACATTTTAAACCCTTCCCACAGGGGCATTGCTCACATCTCCCTCGTTTACATAGTCCCTAGAGTTTGCAAGAGGCCCTGGGTCCTCCACAGAGCCTCCTGTGTACCCCAGCGAAGTGCAAACCCAGCAAGCAGCTACTGCTACAAAAGCCTCCCCTCTAGCCTGCTCAGAGAATGGCCAGGGGAGGACACATAAGGGAGCCGCCGTTCTCCCTCTCCCGGCCTCCTAGTATGAAATCTGCAGAGCTGCCAGCGGAGGGCGCCCGCCCCGCTCCACGCCTCCCCCAGGTGGTGGAGCGCTGGCATCCTCCAGCTTCTTGCCTCCTTCGCTCGCCCCTCGCTGCAGAGTTCCTGTGCAGCCAGCGGGGGCTCGCCCGCGCGGGCCGTGAACTCTGCTCTTCGCTAGTGCTGCTCATTCCCCTCCCTAGCCTCCGACTTCGTCATCGTTAAATGATTGCACCAAACCTCCCCCTGTGCCCGGACTACAGGAGGAGGAGGACGAAGACGCAGTGTCTCCGGAGCCGATGCGAGCAAGGAGCTTTCCAAAGGAAGTTAGCATTGCAAAGCAGCGCCCCAACTCGCCCTGTTCTCCAGTGCGCTGTAGTTAACTGACCTCGGAGCAGCCCCGCCAGCTGATCGGGCTGTAATTTCATGGCAGACTGGGAATCAATATAAAATTCAAATACTTTTGTGCCACCTGTTGGATTTTGCCGCTAATTACATGTAACTGGAAATAAAGTTTTGCATTAATATGGAAGGCGTTTCCTAAACTGGTGCTATTAACTGCCTTTGTAAAACAATTTTCACTTATCATTTAGAAATATTTTTCCATGTACGCTTGGTGGTGTATTACTCTTCATAATGATCTTCGTTGTTAATTATTGTCATCGTTTAAACCAGTTACAACCTGATGTGCAATAGGAGGCAGAATTTTTTCTCTCTGAAAGAATATTCAAACCAAAATTCTAATCACACAATAATGGAAGATGGAAATAACCAGAGATTCTCAGCTCATAAAACTGTGTACATATGTAGCACTAAAGAAGGGACATTAAAAGTAATCGTGCTGTGCCCATGCTGTGTTCAAAGTTGAAGAAGTGATAGATGTTAATAAATAATATAATATTACACCAACAGCACAAAGGACACTGAGGATATTCAACATGAGATCGTATCAAGAAACTGTTTTGTCCAGCTTTGTTGCAATAAGATGTCAAATAATATGATTCAAGGTTGAAAAATAGCTTTCTTTGTAAACTTTTTGTTAAGAATAAGTTTTGTTTTCCTTTTGCATTCTAGGGGACAGACTTAGTATTTAATAGGATCTTTTTAATATACATGGTAGTGTACATTTATATAAGAATAAATATACTCATCATTAACTGGTGATGTTATCGCCTGGATATTTTGAGCAAAGTAAATTTATTAGAAAAAAAACCAAGATTATCTATAGATCACCAAAATATGCTATCCCTTACTCCCTTTCTGTGTATAATTATCTTATTCTCTACTTTTTTCCTGGAGATTATCTATAGATGAGCATGCACACAGATGTGTACACACATACAGAGGCCCCAGCACACTCACCTATGGGTACTGCTGGACTAAGTACTGGAGGCCCCTTGCTGCTGCTGTTGCCTCTTCAAGGGTGAGCTCTCTCCCAGCTGCCACCCCTGCTGCTCCTGAGGGAAGGGGAGTAGAGTCCCTGCTGCCATTTCTGAGGAATATAAGAAGATCCCATGCCGGTCCACATGGGGGCACAAGGGCCATCCCTGAGGGCTAGGACCACAGAATGGAGGGTAGGGGGTAGAGTGTTATGATGTGGTGTTCCTAGAGTCCTGGATTAATCTGGCCCCATTGCCATGATTCCTGTTTTTAAGGGGAGGAAATGCTGCACTAAGCAATCCATGCACAAAATACTTGTTTTCATAAATATAACCATTTATGCTGTGGGCATGTTTCCACAATTTATTTTTCTGAAACATCAATATACAAAATTATAAAGAAACACACGAGCATTGTATAATGCAAATGTGTGGAAGGGTTAGCTGTGGATTAATTCTAACACAAAAATCTACACTAAAATTAATAGTTATTGTTATGGATTACACTTTATTGTGCTGATGACATCTGTCCCTAAACTCTACGGGAGATTTTAGTGGTAGAGTTAATGGTAGTATTGTATTAGCACAACAATTACTTTTAAATAGGTATTATTTTATCTAGTTTGGGGTTTAAGGTGATTTTGACCCATAGTTTTCCCCTGTCCTTACAAAGACAATGAGCCTAATTTTCCACTATTTGTACATTGTGTAGCCATTTACAATTATGCAAAGCGACTGTAAAATATTAACAAATCAAAACAGAGTTTACACCCACTTTTTACTCTGCTTGCAAGAGTATAAATAACTTCACAAAGTGTAAGTGGAATACACTGGGCAGTGCGTGTTACGTGTCATCCCTATGCCCAGTCCACAGAGGATGGGAGTATGTTAAAGCGTTTGGCTGTGAAGACTGGCTTTTTAGCTCAAGCTCATCCATTTAGCTCTGGAAGCCATGGATTCATGGCTAATGTGATGACTAATATGGTGGCTGGAACAAAAGCAGAGTCCCATTACTTTAAAAATGCTCTGCTGAGCTGTCTACTCCTATTCCCATTAAACACATCTTATTCCCCATGAACTATATTAGGCCTAGTCTACATCTTACAATTAGGTCGACACAAGATAGCTTTAATCAACCTAGCTGTGGAAATGTCTTCACTTAAATTTGGCTCCTGCTGACGTAAGAGTCTCTCTACGCTGATTTAATTACACCATCTTCCTGAGTGGCATAGAGTCATGGTCCTTGTAATTAGGTCAACACAGTGACTGTTCTTTCCCTCTCATAAGTTCTTTTCCCTTAATTTATTAAGTTTTATTAATTTCTAAATGTTTTTAATTGCCTGGTGTGATGGGATCCCTGGGGTACAACCTGGAATGGTGGGACTGCTGTGCCCCCTTAACTCTCCAGCCTGGGTTGTCTCTCACAATGCTTTGCTAATGACAAGCAGCAAACACCTGCAGGCACTGTTATCACTTAGCCACCAACATACAGAGACACACCCAACTAAATTGCATGAATGCTCTCTAAGCCATTCCTTAACTATGCAGAGGGGAACACCAGCAAATCATCCCAGCCCCCACTTGCGTCCCAGAAATGTACCATCTTACACTGCTCAAGATCTTCTCTTGAACAATGCAAGCTCATTAATTAGTTCGCTACTTGGTCAAAGGATAGTAGACATGCACCAGACTTTATAATCTGAGCAGATTCCCCAAGCACTTTAAACAAACTCATTGGTAAAGATAAAACATTAAAATAAGTTTATTAATTACAGAAAGATAGATTTTAAGTGATTATAAGTGGCAGGCATAAAGGTCAGAGACAGTTACGTAAGAAAATAAAAAGTAAACACACATTCTAAATCATAAAGATTAAGCAAGATTTGAATCAAACAGTTTTTCTCAACCCACTGGATGTTGCAGGTAGGATACAGTTCTTAATACACAGGATGAATTTCTTTCTCAGCCTGTGACAAATCTCCCCAGTTCAAAGTTTTTGTCTTCCCAGCATTCTTGTTGCCTTCAGTGTAGGTGGGGGAGGAGAGCAGTGGTCTCAAGATGTCACTGTTCCTTATTTTACACTCTCAATTCATATCCCAGGGAAGATGCTGACCCAGACATGTCCTAGTGGGCCTCGCTGAGTCATACAGTCGAACAATATCCATTGTGCAGTGCTTGTACAATAGAGTCATAGAGTTGAGCAATGCGCATTGTGTGGTGCTTGCGCAATTGTCTCTTACAGAATTGTAAATCTCTTGTTTGCAATTCCCCTGCTGGTTAATGGTTTGCGATAGTCATTTAACACCCATTTGGGTGTGGGTCACCACTTTTTGTTGTCATTGTACAGCAGTGGGTGTCTCCCAAACTCACAACATATTTCAATAACAGCCATATAGAAGAATATCATAATTCCACATATGATGATGACACACATATTTTGACAGAACAATGATTTCAGCAGATCATGACCTTTCATATGGTACCTTATGAGGCATGCTTTGTATGAAATAGCATAACCATATACAAATGCTGAATATGGGGGTTACAGGGTGCTACTTTGAGGCACAGTGCTTCACACCTGGTTCATGTTATAGAATAAAATTCTATTTTGTTTTTATAATATAATTAATCTTCATTAGTTCTCAACATATGCTGGCTGGTGATGGGCAGGTCTAACATCACTCAATTTCCTGTTACTGCTCTGTGTCATAGAACCCATAACATTGTTCACAAACAATATTAATAGGTGCATTTCAAATGTTATATTCCTACATACACAGCCATTACTACAAGTTTCGTTCTGGGCCACAAAAGAGAAAGGCCAGGTAGACCACACTACAGCAACACACACTATTCTGGCTCACTATTAAAATGGTCTTCCAAAGCCTCCCTGAACTGTGTAGCTCAGCATTGAGCTTTTCTTATAGCCCTTGTATCTGACTGTTCAAAATCAGCAGACAATCACTCTACCTCTGTCCTCCACTTCAGTGGAAACTTTCCCCCCTTTACTTTACAGATATTATGCAGGACACAGCAGATAGCTATAAAGATTGGGATATTTTTTCTCACTGAGGTCCAATCTTGTAAGTAAACATTGCCAGTGACCCTTCAAATGCACATTCAACTGTCATTCTGCACCTGCTGAGCCTGTAGTTGAAGCATTCCTTGGTGCTGTCAAGGTGGCCAGTTTATGGCTCTATGAGCCAGGGGAACAAGGGGTAGGCTGGGTCGCCCGGATCACTACTGCATTTCAACATTCCGAATGGTAATCTGACAGTCAGAAAAGAAAGCCCCTGCTTGCAGCTTTCAAACAGACCTATATTCTTAAAGATGTGCACATCGTGCACCTTCTCTGACCAGCCCACACTGATGTCAGTAAAGTGTCCACAGTGATCCACCAGTGCGCGCATAACCATAGAAAAGTAACCCTTTCTTTTGATGTATTTTGTGGCAAGGTGATCTGGTGCTAAAATAAGGATATGAATGCCATGTATCACTCCACTGTAGTTTGGGAACTCCATTGCTGAAAACCATATGCTATGTCCTACACATTACTCAGAGTGATAGTCCTTCATAGCAGGAGGTGATTAATGGCCCTGCACACTTGTATAACAATGGCCCCATGGTGGATTTCCCGACTGCAAAATGATTCCTGACTGACAGTATTTGGCCCTCCCATGAGGGCAGGGGACTGGACTCCCTTCCAGTCCTAGAATCTATGAATCTACTCTGACTGATAGCAATCTGGCATTGGAAGTTTCCACCGTGCAATCACCATTCATTTCTCAACTGTAAGGCTGCTCTCATTTTGGTGTCTCTGCGCTGAGGGCAACTTCAGCACACAGATCCAGGAATGCAGCCTTGTGCATCTGAAAATTCTGCAGCCACTGCTCATCATCCCAAACCTGCATGATGATGTGATCCCACCAGTCAGTTCTTGTTTCTTTGACCCAGAGCCAGTGCTCCACCATCTTCAGCTGCTCTGTGAATGCCGCCAGCAACCTTGAATTGTTTCTTTCTCTGTCCTACAGCAATCTAGCCTCCAAGGAATCATTATGTTCCCTGTGGCTCCTTGTGCAAAGACTGCAGAATCAGGCACCCTGTGCTTTCAGTGCTCATGACAATAGTGCAGAGTTGTGCAGCCTCCATGCTTCTGACAGAGATGGTGGATGAAAGGAGAGACGTGCGGGTTTGTAGGACTTTGAAAAGAAGGTGTGCAATATTATGGGCTAGAGATGAAATTATGGGAGAGAGAACACTACATTATGGGAAGTTGACCATGCTCCCAATCACCTCTGCACAACTTGTTTTGGCCCCATCAGGCATTGCAAGAACTTCCCAAAAGTGGGAAGTTGCACAGTGTGCACAGGGTGCACTGCTCCTGGTGAGGATACTTACTACTGACACAAGGAACCAAGTGTGCACACGTACAAGCAGCAGTATGCCAACATAATTTAGGTCGACATAATTTTGTAGTATAAACATGGCCTGAGTTATTGGTAAGGAATGTTGTGACAATGCGGTTCTGGCGGAACCCAACTGAGAGTGCCAACTCAGGACAAATTGCTTAAACAGGGCAGTTACAGCCCTAGGCTGGGTTTTTTTTCCACCTTTAAGGCAAACCAAACCAGCCAGACTAAGGGGACTTCGGTCTTACCCCACTGGCTAACCGCAAGTCTCACATGCAATCTCCTTAGACACTCCAGTTTCCCAGTATAACCACCAGTGCCACTCGTTATGGGGACAAATGGTTATGAAAACCAATACCCAAGTAACAGAAAAAGGTTCTTCTGATCCCAAAGGACCAAGCCCCAGACCCAGGTCAATATACAAATCAGATCTTACCCACAAATCACGCTGTTGCCAATCCTTTAGAATCTAAAATCTAAAGGTTTATTTATAAAAGGAAAAAGATAGAGATGAGAGTTAGAATTGGTTAAATGGAATCAATTACATACAGTAATGGCAAAGTTCTTGGTTCAGGCTTGCAGCAGCGATAGAATAAACTGCAGGTTCCAATCAAGTCTCTGGAATACATCCCCCGCTGGGATGGGTCCTCAGTCCTTTGTTCAAAGCTTCAGCTTGTAGCAAAGTTCCTCCAGAGGTATGAAGCAGGATTGAAGACAAGATGGAGATGAGGCATCAGCCTTATATAGTCTTTTCCAGGTGTAAGAACACCTCTTTGTTCTTACTGTGGAAAATTACAGCAAAATGGAGCCTGGAGTCACCTGGGACAGTCCCTGCATACTTTGCTGAGTTACAAGGCGTATCTGCCTTCTCTCAATGGGTCCATTGTATAGCTGATGGTCCTTAATGGGCCATCAAGCAGGCTAGGCAGAGCTAGCACCAGTTTGTCTGGGATGTCACCCAGCAGCATAGCATAAGTTTGAAACACAGACAGTATAGAGCCAATACGCACAACTTCAACTACAAAATTGATACACACATATAGACAGCATAATCATAACCCATAAACCATAACCTTGTCTTAGACACCCCATTTGACCCCCTTTATACAAGATCTGGGTGCCACTACAGGACCTTGGTCGCAACACTGATCTATATGGTCCCAGATTATATCAATAACGTCACAAATGTATTACTAGATATTCAGATTAGCCAGAAAGTAAGGAAACTACAATCTAACACAAGTGTGATCTTATCTACATGAGAAAATTGTGCCCATGTAACTAGATCAGTTTTGAACAACTGCAAAATGAGTGTGATTGATGGCTGAGGTTCCTTCCTCTGCCATCCAATCAGCACCCTCCCTGCTTTCATTTGTTTCCTTGTCCTTCAATGAGAGACCCAGAGGGGTCTGGAGGGGGAATCCAGAGCAGGGAGCCCTGAATTGGCAGGGCAAGAGAAGAGAAAAGGAGAAGAACTAAGCAACCAGAGGCAGAACTTGCCACATCTATTGAGCAAGGAGCCCACCTCAGCCTCTGTGTGAAGGGGAGAAGAAATGGGAGGAAAAGACGGGACAACAAAGGAATGGGGAGGAGGAGAACTAAGGATTTCAAAGGGAAATCTGAGTGGCTGGGAGGAGAAGACTAATGGACCGTGTTACAAGATGGAACTAAAGGACTGTGAAGGAGACGGGAAACGAATGTACTGGAGGAAGCAGTAACTGAGGTACTTGAAGGTGGTGTCACTAGTGGACTCAGGAGAAGGGAAGATTAATGAAATTGAGAGATGGAGTAGAACTGGTTGGTGGAGAGGAGGATTGACGTTTTAGTGTGGAGGGTAATTTGATGGCTATGTTGGGGTTTTGTAGAGGGACTCCAACTCTGGGGCTTTATGATATGCATACAATGCATGGGATTGGGAAGTCCATGGTAGGCGCAGTTACTATGTTGGTTTATATGGCATTACATGGAGCATTTCAGGGGTGTGTGATTAAGGTGGTAAATGTGCTGGGGATCACCAAAGAGTCTGAACAATCCCAAACCATACTGGAGCTACAAATAATACTTGTGCTCATTCTATCTATTCTCCCACCCCCACCCTCATCAAATCTGGGGCATTTGAACAGAAAAGGCTGTTGATGTCACTAGGCATAGCTACCAGGTAACTCGGGTGGAAGGCCATAAGTGCCGATGAAACCCCCCTACTGTGGGTATAAGTGAGCTAAAGCAACTCCATCTTGTGAACTTTAACCAGCCTCAATTCTAACCAGCCTAAAAGCAGAATATGTAATGGTCACCTTTTTTTAGCAGACAGCTGCAGTTTCGCTCACACTAGCGAAAGCAGTAGTGATAAGGAAGGAGGTGAGGGAGGGGGAAGTCTACTACGTAGAGGCCTACAAAGCCAAAGATAAATATGCGGACGAGAACTTTTCTAACACGCCACAATGTAGTACCTGCTGTAACTGCTGTTGGGAAGGGAGGGGTAGAGGGGGAAACAGAACAATAGGCTTACACAAAACAGCTTAGAATATAAAATGGGAAACTTGCTTGTATTTGTTGCGCTTCTGATTTGAGACATGCTGGTCTCCTGAGTGCCTTTTCGAGATCTCGAATAAATTTGGTTTGCTTCTCCACCCTGGTGTGTCTATTGGTGCGACGCACACTGGGCAATGAACCCCCTGTTGCCCCCCTCGGGCCCTCTGGGCCGGCAACAAGGCTATCATTCTGTTGTGATGCTAATCTTAACAGATCACCATGGCTGTCTCTTGGGGGATGGGTGGGAGGCAAAGACCATTATGTCAGATTTGTTAAAAACTCTGCATTTTAGAAGAGCACACAGAGGGAAACACTCTTCCGAACCCACTGTATTGTGTCTCCATCCCTACAGTGACTTTGGGTGGTGAATCAGCGTATTCAATGTTGCTATTGCCCTTGGAACCATAGCCTGATTACATAAGGCCAGAGAGTATTTCAACACTCAGCAGGTGCAGGATGGTGGTGAAGCATGCTCTAGCAAGGCTTAAAGCAAGGTGAAGATGTTTGTTGACACACAATGACAGTGACATTAGCAATGTGCCAATAACGTCTTGTGACAGAGTGCTGGGGGCTAACAGGTGAGCCAGCACTCTGATCACTGGTACCTATTAGAGTGGGGAAGGGAATCAGGTTGGGTGGCTAAGTAATTAATTAGCTTGCTAGATAGACATTGATAAAAATACAGGAAGGAAGTGCTGGGGAGGAAAAGAAACAGGGCTAGCGGAGCCCAGACTGGTGGACGTCTCAAGGAAGGGACATTTCTGATCCTCTCAGGAACTTGGGAAAGGGCTAAAGGTACAGGGGACACTGTAAATAGCATTGCTGCACAGGACTGTAAAGGTGTCCATGAAGGGAATATAAATAAGACACACAACATTGCTACTTAACCAGCAAAGTCTAAACAGATTTCTCTGACACCAGAGAGCAGGAGCAGAGTGCTGCCCTGTTAGACATCTCCAAACTGTATCATGCACAATATCTGTGGAAGTAAGCATGATTTTTTTCAATACATTGTGGGGTGATGAAGCTAATTTAGAACAGGACAGACAAGGGATGAGATCCTTATTCCTGGCTCTGGCCCTGACGCAAGGTAAAAGAGCCAATGAGGAGTAAAGGGGCACTAAAAAGCCCCAAATCTCATTGGGGATCATTTCTGCTCATGCAGGACCTGAAGAACACAGCCATAAGGCTATCTTCTGAGGACCTCCTTGCATGCCCTGGCATTGGGGGTATACTGGGGGCAAGGCAAGGGCCAGAAAAAATATGTCATAGGTGAGACCATAACACAGAGATACTGGGCAGTGTTTCAATTTGGGGAGGCTGCCATAATTTAGACAGCTCCCTCAGAGCTGTCCAAATTACACTGAGGGACACAGAGCAACTCAGGACTGGGATGATATAAAGGTGGCTTAAAACACCTTGGTTCCCCTTCCACCTGGGCAGCAAATCAGAACAGAATCTCATTCAAGGTGTACAACCAAAATCAGAAATGGTCTTTGGACATATTTTCAAAATGCAGAGGATTTTGGGGTGGATAATACTTTACAATTCATATAGGCAGACTTAAATGTTAGCATTTACAACTATTGAATATTATTGTTTGCTGTGTTGGTGATAAGTTTATCCTTGTGAAGTGTCTAACTGTTATGTAAAATGTATGAGCTAAGGTGAGAGATTCTGTGGAAGAGTGGATTAGGGATATATTGCAGTTAAAATAATAGTATGTTTTGTGGGCTTTTGACACAGAGAAAATTAATAAAAGTAAACTTTATTGATCACAAACACACAGCCAGCTGAAGTAAATACAAGGTTTATAAAATTACTGGAACATTTAATTTCATAACTCTAGCAACATCCTTGTAGCTCCATGTTCTTCTCCCCCCCCCCCCCCCCCCCCCCCCGCTTGCTCTAGGGGTAGAATGGAGATGATTTTTGGTTTGCAGGCAGTTCCGGGGGGAAAAGAAATGGTTCATATGGAATTGAATCTGAAAATTCTGAAAAATTTTGGCAAATCGAAAAAGTCCATTTCAGGTGAAACAAAACATGCTGGAGCTGTGGAATTCATTGCCAGGGAATGTTGTGAAGGCCAAAACTATAATGGGGTTAAAAAAAGAATTAGATAAGTTCATAGACGATAGGTCCATCAATGGCTATTAGCCAATATGGTCAGGGATGCAACTGTATGCCCTGGGTGTTCCTAGCCTCTCATTGCCAGAAGCTGGGAGTGGATGACAGGGGATGGATCACTTGATGATTGCCTGTTCTGTTCATTCCCTCTGGAGCACCAGGCATTGGCCACTGTCGGAAGACAGGATACTGGGCTAAATGGACCATTGGTCTGACCCAGTATGGCCGTTCTTATGTTCTTATGAGTCGCTTTAGAACTGAAGATGGGTGGGTGCTCCACCAGTGAGGGAGGCTCTACCAGGATCTGTTGGACAGCAAAAGTTCACTGAATGGGCCAGTGTAATGGGGTTGGGACTCACCACCATGGCGCCTCCGGTTGTTCCGGGAATTAGCTCAGTCCAGTGGAGCGCCCCCTCCTAGTGGTGTCCTGACCGTCGTCTCGCCCTCGGTTGGCGTGTCTGAGCCCACGTCGCTCACCAACTCGCAGCATCCTCTTCGGGACCACTGCCCTCTGGCAGTGCCCCTCCGTCTTTCCTCACCCCCTTCCGGGGGGGGGGGTGTCAATCAGCAGTCTCCTCTTCCAGCCACCGTAGTCAACCACACACCCCAAAGTCTAATGCCTCCCGTCAGGGATCTGGCGTGGTCTGTACTGGCCGGTCCCTACAGCCAATGGCTAGATTTACTGCAAGGGTTAGGGGGGAACCCAGGCCCGCCCTCTATTCTGGGTCCCGACCCAGGGACCCTCTAACAGCAGCCTCGCTGTCCTCCTTCTCTCCCCTCGTCTGTCCGCTTCCCTGGGCCGCTTCCCCTACAGCTCCTTGCACCCGCTAGGCCCTTCTCGTCAGGGCCTGCAGCCTGGCAGGCCTCAGGCTAGAGCTCCCCTCTGCTCCCTGAGCCTGGCCAGCACTGCACTGTCCACGGTGCTAGTCTCCCAGTTTGGAGATAGACCTTCCCCTCTCAAAGGCCTGAGACAGACTGCCTGCTCTCTCCCTGTGCAGTCTTTTATAGGGCTGAGCCTAGCCCTGATTGGCTGTCTCCAACCTGGGCCCTGATTGGCTCTCAGTAAGCCCTTCTCTCATTGACTGTGTGTCTGTGCAGGCCCACTGGCCTGCCACAGCCCATAATCTCAGGGAGTGGGGCAGCCGCCCCATTACAGCCAGGCCTCCTTTCCATTTGTTTTACATGATAGTTTGAGGCACTTTGCTTAAAATTCAGTTACATTTTGTCTTTGCAGGTAATAAAATGCGATTGACTTTGATGAGAAATACAAAACCACAATGTCAACAGTGCATGTGGCCAGGGTCACCCTGACCAAGACTGCTGTCAGGCACAGAGAGGTAAGGGAGCCTGGACAGAGCTGACAGAGGGAAAGAGAGTGTTATTGATTCCTCCCTAAAAGCTGAGCTGAGACTGATGAACAGTGCAGACTGATGGCAATGGAGGGTGCAGAGCAGCTACTCTAAGGAAGCATATGAAATGGAGTAGTGGTGGTGGCAGGAACAGCAACAGTTTGTCTGAGGTGATGGACAGAACTGAGTGGTGGAAGCAACAGCTTCTCCATGATGATAGATGGCTCAGAATGGCAGCAATACCTTCAATGGCATGTACAGCAGAGAGCAGTGGCACAGCTAGGCAGCTTGGGCTAAAGCCACAGAGAGAGCAGCAGCCTACCCAAGAGACTCTGTGTAGGCCTCCTTGCCCAGCAGTTGAAGCTGAAATCAGTCCAGTTGGGTTAGATAATGGAGCCCAGACTTCTCTGACCTACTAGAATCCTTGAACTTCTTCAAGCCTAGGACAGCTAACTGTGAGTGGGGAGCTGAGGAGGAGGGAAGTGTCCAGAACATATCAGCCACTCACAATGGCCAAAGGAGAAGTGAGTCTGGGACTATTGTTAAGACACCCTGAGGGTTGGAAGTCTTACCTTGCAGATTTTCTGAATTACTGGTCTATCCAAATTCATTCTGTTTTCCTGTTTTCCCCACCCCACCATAGATTCAGAAATTCCAAGGCCAGAAGGACCCATTGTGATCATCTAGAGTGACCTCATCTATAGCAAAGGCCATAGAACTTCTCCAAACTAATTCCAAGAGCATAGCTTTTAGAAAAAGCATCCAATCTTGATTTTAAAATTGACAGTGATGGAGAATCTCCTGGCAAATTGTTCCAATGGTTAATTACTCTGTTAAAAATGTATGCCTTATTTCCCATCTGAATTTGACTAGCTTCAACTTCCAGCCATTGGATCATGTTTTACCCTTCTTGAATTGTGGACACCAGAATTGGACACAAAGTTCTTTTTTGTTGTAACCCTGGACTTAGTGCTTGCAAGTGGGGAAGAATTGCCCATCAGTGGTGCCAGGGCAATGTATATGGTTTCCCAGGTTTCTGGGTGGGGGTCTTGAGGCAGTGTTAATATCTTTAAGGAAACCCTTAGAAAATTGAACGCAGCCCCTTTTGCTGCTGACAACTCCTGGCGGAAGGGTTACATGTGTTTGCTTGCTAGTCCTTGATCAGGCACATCCTTATGTCTTGCCTCCTGAGACACTTTTATTCTGTTCAAGCCAGCTATGTTTGTCTGGCTCAGCAATCTTATGTCACTCCAGCTCTTCCTGCTCACTCTGACACATGGCCTCCTGCTTCTTATGACTCCACAAGCAGCTTTTCCTGCTCCAGCCTGCTGGATTGTCTGGGGCCCCATCTGTGGCACTCAGTCACCCATATGCCCTGTAAGAGAAAAAATGACCCTTCCTGGCCCTTGGTCTGGAGTTGTTGCTTCATCCTGCCTCATGGCATATGAATACATCATGGCCACCAGCTCCAATTTCTTCTGGTCAGCAGCCAGACCTCGCTGCCACAGAGGCTCAGAAGCTGCTCTTTCATGAACTGCTCATAATTGATACTTACTAACTTATTGATATCTGAGACAAACTAACAGACTTGCTCCTGGCTTTTAGTTTAAGACAAAAAGTGTAAATCCAGAAACAAACAGTGTTTTAAAAAGCTTCACACTATCACATAGATCCCTTTAGCTACCACATCCTGTCACAGGTCCTAGCAAGATTCCCTTCCTGACCACTCACTAGTACTGTGAAGCTTCTGTAACCTGAAGGGAATCCAGCCATTGCCCCCATAGTTGGGTCCCTAGACACTCTCTCAGGGCACACCTTCTATCTGCCACTCCTTTCTGAGAGCTGGAACCCACTGTCCAATCACTTAGCTCCTCTGGGCTCAGTGCTTACCCTTCAGACTCCCAGATACTTATACACTCCCGTCTGCCAGACTCCACTCAATAGTAGTGAAGCTTCTGGTTTACATTTGACTCTGTCAGGGGCACGCAGCAGTCATGAAGCAGTTACCATACACAGAGACACTTTGCTCAGAGTTTAACACCTTCATGCTCTTTTATACTTAATTATGTAAAGTATGAGGGAGTACAGACCATACAAAAGACTAAACACGCCTTGCTTCAGTTTCCTCACTGCTCCAGGAAATTCTTTGGGAGGGAGTCTGAGTTCCTTGGGTTGTCCAGAGTCCTTGGGTCCATCTGGGCTCAGAAAAACGGGAAGGGCCCTCCTGTCCCATGAAGTTGCTACATACTGGTTGACCTTTCCCTCCTAGAGCCCCTCACCTAGCTTTGGTGACCTCATTTTTTCCTGCCCCTTGCGTCCTCTTCCTGTGTGGTTCCCTGTTCCTGAGTTGTTCCTTTATATTAAAGCTGCCTCGGTCACCTGTTCTCTTTTGTTCTACTCCTTGTGAGTTTCCACTGCTTTTACGTTCTTCCCTCCCTTCTGAGAAATCAGTTAACCTGGTTTTTCTAAGGATTCAGCTGCTTTTTTACCTAATTTTTGTGAGGTCTCAGTACTGTCATTAGCCATTAAGTATTTCTCATTGTCCCTGTCTGGTGTGTATTTGCTACACAGTCTGTCAGTAATAGTGGATCCACATACATATAGTCACTCATAAAATAGCAGTTGTTCATAATACACAATATCAATTTGACAATATCAATCAGAATTCATACATTATACAGAGTCCCTGAAATAGTAATAATAAATTATAGGATTAAAACCATCAAAAAGGCACATCTATCCCTTGGAACACCAAAGAATGTTACAACAGTAATCATTTCTTTTCATTTCTCATTCCAGTGTCTTCTTGAAAGGTACTCTGTACAGGGATTCCAAATTGCAAGGACATAAAATATAGTCTTCATACATAGCAATAAAATAATGAAGGTGATGATAGGATAGGTGAGGAATTGGGAGCAATGTGAACAGAGAATTTGGGGGTGGATTGGGTACAGTTATGAACTAACAACTTTATGCATGATCGCTTAGTAATCTCTACAGCCCAGTGTATGTGGGGAAAGACTTCACTTTCTAAAGAACATTCATCTTACTGGACAAAACAAAGGATCCATTCTCCAGAAAACTTTAATCATATTCAAATTTTATATGTATTGCCATTTTTTCAAGCTGTGAGGTATAATGTTCAAGTAATGTGACAGTTTTTCTTACACATTCTGAGCATTTTGCTCATCTTCCTGGATAAGATTCAAGAGTGAGAGAGTGGCAACCTACAAATATTTCTGCTGTTAAATGTGTTTAAAAGCTAAACTGGTTTTGTAAATAGTTCTTGGTAATCATGTCCTAATTTGGAGTCTCAGTGAATCATTGTAATGTTCTCAACAGTCTTTTCCTGGCTCCCCATTTTTACTTTCAAGTGATGTGTGTGCTTAAAGGCCAACAGCAGAATAACAGCATAATTTTGCAACTCAAGGCAAGTGGCATAGCTTTAAATAATTGTCACTGAGAATCCACCTCTTACAGACTTGGATAAAAGACAGAACAGATCTTGTCTGTGTTTGGATATTCCTATTCAGTGGAGTTGCCAGCCTGATATTAACAAAGAGTAATTTGTAAAACAAATCTTCTTTACCATGTGTTTTTTTACATAACCTTCTCAAGAGAAGCTTTTCTTCAACTCTATGTGCAATGACAAGCAATGCCTTGGAGTTGAAAGGCCTCACATTCTCAGTCAAACTGTATGATCCCATTATCCAGGTCTGCCCTATCCAGCCCAAACCAAGGGCCAAATTCTCTCTTAGATGCACAAACACGTTAGAAAGCAGAATTTGGCCACAGGTGTCAGCAGGAAACAGTCAATTTAATAAATCTTAAAGCATATTCTCTGATGTAAAAACTCTGCCAATGTGCCACTCAATAAACTATGCATGATGAATCATCAAACAAATATTCTCGGGCATGAAAAAAAATCTAGCCTCTGCCAGCATGCCAATCAATCAGAGATTGCCTAAAGAATCACAAAACATATTCAGAGACAAGTAAAAAATTTCTGAACTCTGTCAGTATGCTGGGCCAATCAATCACGGTGTGCCTGATGAATCATGAAACATATTCTGCAACATGTCAGCACATACACACAGCTGGCACAGCTCTCATCACCCTGAGTTTGTCTCACAGTTAAATTGACTGAAGGTGAGTTATAGAAATGTTTTTTCTCCCACCTACTGACCTCCACAAACAGCAAGTCTTAAAATTGCTTAGTGTGTCTTTGGTTAAAACTGAAGATTTTAGACAAGGGTTCAACAAGATAGCTAACACATATTTATGATGTCTAACAGGTTGTTAAACCACCATTGAAACTGTTGGGCACATATTTTAACAAGAGAATGGATTCCTATAGAAATCTTTCTCTTTAAAGTCTTCCATTTTACTTAAATCAGAGTGAGGACTGAATCAGCAAGGCCAATTCAACACTAAGATCACAAATGTCCTGTTCTAATGCCCTTACAAATTAGAAGTTTCAGAGTAGCAGCCGTGTTAGTCTGTATCCGCAAAAAGAAGAACAGGAGGACTTGTGGCACCTTAGAGACTAACAAATTTATTAGAGCATAAGCTTTCGTGGACTACAGCCCACTTCTTCGGATGCATCCGAAGAAGTGGGCTGTAGTCCACGAAAGCTTATGCTCTAATAAATTTGTTAGTCTCTAAGGTGCCATAAGTCCTCCTGTTCTTCTTTTTACAAATTAGACTAATTCCACCATCATGATTCAATAGATAGGAAATACATCACTATTATTATTCTTATTTCACAGCCAGCACATATAGAGTTGCTACTTCACAGATAATCCTTCCATTATAAATTGTGAAATGTTGAGAGCCCAGCATATCAAAATACCTTGGATCAAGTTAAAACATGGCATGTGAATTTCCACACATAAGTTTATACCAGTGTAGAGTGGAATTGGTTAATTTTTTTTCTGACAAATCTTTTTTTAATGATAAATGGCCTTTTCCCCCCGCCCAAACCGTTCCCCCCCCCCCAATTTAGCAGAAATGTTTCATTTAGTTTGAAATTTTTCTGTTTATTTATTAAAAAAAAAAGGAAAATTGAAAAACAGTTGGTAAACTTTTTATGTTTTTAGAAAACATATTATTTTTTAAAGTTTTTATTTTACCAAGACCCAAAACAGTTTTATGTTTTAATCAATAAAGGAAGATTCCACAAAAGATTTTGAACAAAAAAAAAAGCTTTAAATTTTTGTTGTTGTTTTTGTTGAAGGTACTTATCATGTTCTTACCAGCTGTAATAAAATAAATAATAATAATAATACCTACCAGTTTTCATCAGTAGATCTCAAACAACTTTATAAAGGGAGTATCATTATCCCCATATTACAGATAGTGAAACTGTAACTGCACTTACTTTAAAGAAGTTATTCTTGATTTACATTGGTGAAAATGAAAGAAGACCCAGTCTCATTGTTCTTATACTGAAAATTTATTTTATAGCAGAGAAATGTATAACATGATTCAATGGCTGGAAGCTGAACCTAGACAAATTCAGACTGGAAATAAGGTGTACATTTTTAAGAGTAAGAGACATTAACCATTGGAACAATTTACAAATGGTCCTGGTGGATTCTCCATCACCTGACCATTTTTAAATCAAGATCGAATGTTTTTTCTAAGAGCTATGCTCTAGGAATTACTTTGGGGAAGTTCTATGGCCTGTGTCATACAGGAGGTCAGCTCTCCTGTTCCAGTCCAATTAAACCCTGTTGAGCCAATTAAGAGGATGGGGCAGCACATGGGGGCTATAAAAGATTGATCAGAAGTCAGATAGGAGAACGGCAAAAGAGGAGAGCTGCCACAGATAGAAAGTGGTTCTTGCAAGAAGATTGACGGCAGGAGACCAGAAAGAAGGTATTGCTGGTTGGTGTTCTTAAGCCAGAGAACTAGGGCTGAAGGCAGGAGGCACATCATAGGGAGATGCCTTCTGGTTCTAAGATGGAAATCCAGAGTCAAGGACCCGAGATGCTTAAGGAATGGGGAGCAGCAGAGGGGATTACCCACTGACATCTCTTTGCTGGAGAGCTGGGCCACAAGGAACAATGAGAGCATCTGAGGGAGTGAGGGGTGCTCTGCTGGCAAAGATACTTCCAGCATAGAGGCTGTCGGATCCCTGCTGTGAAGAGCAGAGTTGCACCGCAGAAGGAAAGCTGGGGTAGCTCTCCTGGCAGAGGGATTGAAGAGAATGGATAATGAGCCTAGATGTGACAGAAGACACTGGAACTATGGGACTATGTTTTGGGACTTTTGTTATGGACTATTTGCAGTATGTTTTGTTTATATACTGTGTTGATGGACTAGTGGACAAGATTGCATGAAGTTACTGGGGACCCCAGAGGGAAACTGAGTCAAGATGCCACCTCTAAGGCTTCTCTGACACCACAAGGAGGCACCCAGAAGGAGGCCATACATTTACATGAATCAATTTATCAGAAGTTAATTATTCTAAGCTGCATTAGCTTGGCTTCCACTTTGTTAAACGAGCACACTTTCTCAAACTTTCTTAATAACTGATCTTGGAGTAATAGTGGTACTTTACAGGATTATTAATGTAAGCTATGGAAATATTCAGGGCCACAGAAGATGTACCTCCATAAAGTTATTCTGTCATATATAACATGATTATTTAGTTTAATTTAACAAGTTTGGTGCCTAACTCGGCTAGTAATGAAAAACACTATTGCACCCACAACACTGTCTAAGGAATCAGGATTGCTCTGCAAGGTGAACTATAGTATAACATCGAGAAAATTGATCACTTACATTTTCTAGAACCACCCTTTTGTTCCTAAGTACCCAATCATTTATTTTCCATTCCTGCTGCTCTATAGCCATCCTGTTAATTTTGCAGAAAGCATTATTTCAAGGTGACACAAGAACCACCTTAATCATTACTGAAGACATGCTATTGAAAAGTGCTATACACTAATGCAAGCTTCTGAGTACTTACCTGTTGATGTTGAGGTGGTGCTAAGTACCTTGAAGGATCAAGTCCATAAACTTATATTATTATTGGAGGAAATTCCTGAAGCCAATATTGAGTACCTCATATAGTTGAAGATGAATTACCGCAGATTATGTGTCAGCTCCTCTTCTTTACACTTCAGAAAATGGGGTTGAACCAGAGGCGAATTAAGGTATCCTGGGGCCCTGGGCCAGAGCAAGTGGGGGACCCATCCCCACCCCTTCTGCCTGCAGTCCCACCCTGGTTCTGCTCCTTCTGCCTGCGGCCCCGCCCACTGCCCCACCCCTTCCACCATTTCCCTCACAGCCCTGCCCCCATTTTGCCTACAGTCCTGCCCCATTCCACCACCCCCTCCCCTGGCAGCCCAAAGCCAGAGAAGTAAACAATACATTAAGCAACCCTCAGCTCCTATCCAAAATGAGAGCTGATGCCTATGAATTAAAGCAATGGTTCTCAGCCTCTTCCCTAATGTGAGTCCATGTTACAACAGAAAAACGTCCAACCACCCCCCTCAACCCTCCTCCAGCACAGGCCAAAAAAAAAAGAGGGGGATCACAGCCCTCAGCTTCAGACCTCGTTAAAGGATAGGGGTGAAATCCTGGCTCCATTGAACTCAAGAAAAAACAAAATGGTTGCAAGCCCCTCAAATAACGTACATGCCTCAAACATACATATTGCTCTTCTGCTGTCTTTATAATGTAGTGATTTTAAATAGCCAATGAATGTATTTGTCTTAGTACTTCACCCGAGTGCAGTATCAGTATACTGACACAAAATACAGTTGTTTTGTTTTGGTGGGAAAGGGTCTAGATTTTATCATTAATTTTAAGAGGAGGAAGAACAACATATTTGTTTCATATTCTGGTTTTAGGGATTTCGTAAAAGCTTGCAGGGTTTTTTTTCCCTCTGAAACTCAAGCTGTTCACTTCTTTTGGAGATATGTGTTTTATTTATTTTCCAGTTTAAGGAGTTTAGCTCTAGGTTAATTAACTTCTTGATGATTTGGGAAGTGTAAGAAGGAAAATATATTGCTGTTTAAAGAATGCTTCCCATAATCTCTTACCTTTGAGTTTGATTGGCGTGCTGGGGAGCGGGGTCGGGTCATGGGGGGCTTGCCCCGCCTCACTGCATCTAGTGCTTCTGCCAGGGAGAGGATTCAGGGCATGGGGGCACCCATTTTTCCTTTGGCAGATGCCACTAGGCCAAAGTGGCAGATGCCACTGGGTTAAACATGAGGGAAGAAAGGTGACTGAGTAATGGTTAAGAAGTTGTGAACTAGTTTAGTTCTTTCTATAAAGAAAATATACCTGATCCATTAAAAATGGCTACTGACTGGCCATCTCTAGTCAAATCTAATTGATTGACTAACAAACCCAACTCATTCACCAACTATTCTCATGTAAAAACAACTATATTATTCAATAAAACTCTTAAATATGAACCATTCTCAAACTCACAAATTACCACTGTTTGCTCTATGAATTCCAACAAATTTATGCCAGATATGCACAGCTGTCTTTCTGTCATTTTAATCCACTACAGTATGCCTCATCTGCTAGTGCTATTTGTACACTGTAGAATGTATTGGAAGAGAAAAAGTACACTTCTAAGAAAAAAATCTTTGACATGTTCTCCTTTAATATCTTCTCTCTATCTCTCATATTTCTGTGGGAATTTTATTTCTTTGGGGTATGGAAATGGCGTACAAATGAGATGTTGGTCCAAAACCAATAATTTAGATATAGAACTCAGCATTCAAATTCCAGAGGAATCTGAGTATAAGTGAAAAATATCATTCTAGTAGCACACACACCTCTCCAGAAGAAAGCTAGACATCATTATGTTTGCATTTACATATTTCACTGGCTTCACTGCCTGTGATACACAATTCAAAAGCCTGAGATTGTCCTCTCAGATGACAAACACACTCTCTGCCCAGTTTCTGTCTGTCAGGAACAAAATATATCCCATATTCATTCAGGCTGGGGAGGCACAGCTCCAATGAAGCCAAAGTCTCAGTATCCAGGAGGAAGATTACCAGCAGTAGCTGGTGAGAAGAGGACCTTTAAACACATGAACACACACACACTCAGCTTCAGTTTAAGATACTTTTGAGGTGGGAGGTAATTATTCCATTTGCTGCATCAGCCCCTACATCCAGCCCCATCAGTGGGATGAATGAATCCTTTAAATAATCCCAGCAGTCAGCACCAGCCTGAATGTGATGATTCTGATTTGAAGATGACCAGGGAGGAGTATAAAAATATTGCTCAGGCATGCAGGAGTGAAATCAGGAAGCCAAATCACACTTGGAGTTGCAGCTAGCAAGAGATGTTAAGAGTAACAAGAAGGGTTTCTTCAGGTATGTTAGCAACAAGAAGAAAGTCAAGGAAAGTGTGGGCCCCTTACTGAATGAGAGAGGCAACCTAGTGACAGAGGATGTGGAAAAAGCTAATGTACTCAATGCTTTTTTTGCCTCTGTCTTCACGAACAAGGTCAGCTCCCAGACTGCTGCACTGGGCAGCACAGCATGGGAAGGAGGTGATCAGCCCTCTGTGGAGCAAGAAGTGGTTCAGTACTATTTAGAAAAGCTGGATGAGCACAAATCCATGGTGCTTCTGAGGGTGCTAAAGGAGTTGGCGGATGTGATTGCAGAGCCATTTGCCATTATCTTTGAAAACTCATGGCAATCGGGGGAGGTCCCAGATGACTGGAAAAAGGCTAATGTAGTGGCCATCTTTAAAAAAGGGAAGAAGGAGGATCCGGGGAACTGCAGGCCAGTCAGCCTCACATTAGTACCTGGAAAAATCACGGAGCAGGTCCTCAAGGAATCAATTCTGAAGCACTTAGAGGAGAGGAAAGTGATCAGGAACAGTCAGCATGAATTCACCAAGGGCAAGTCATGCCTGACTAATCTAATTGACTTCCATGAGGAGATAACTGGGTCTGTGGATGAGGGGAAAGCAGTGGATGACTTTAGCAAAGCTTTTGATACGGTCTCCCACAGTATTCTTGCCGGCAAGTTAAAGAAATATGGGCTGGATGAATGAACTATAAAGTGGATAGAAAGCTGGCTAGATCATCGGGCTAAATGGTTAGTGATCAACGACTCCATGTCTAGTTGGCAGCAGGTATCAAGCAGAGTGGCCCAAGGATCTGTCCTGGGGCCGGTTTTGTTCAATATCTTCATTAATGATCTGGAGGATGGTGTGGACTGCACCCTCAGCAAGTTTGCAGATGACACTAAAGTGGGAGGAGTGGTAGATACACTGCAGGGTAGGGATAGGATAAAGAGGGACCTAGACAAATTAGAGTATTGGGCCAAAAGAAACCTGATGAGGTTCAACAGGGACAAGTGCAGAGTCCTGCACTTAGGACGGAAGAATCCCATGCACTGCTACTGACTGGGGACCGAATGGCTAGGCAGCAGTTCTGCAGAAAAGGACCTAGGGGTTACAGTGGACAAGAAGCTGGATATGAGTCGACAGTGTGCCCTTGTTGCCAAGAAAGCTAACAGCATTTTGGGCTGTATAAATGGGGGCATTACCAGCAGATCGAGGGATGTGATCATTCCCTTCTATTCGACACTGGTGAGGCTTCATCTGGAGTACTGTGTCCAGTTTTGGGCCCCACACTACAATAAGGATGTGGAAAAATTGGAAAGAGTCTAGCGGAGGGTAACAAAAATGATTAGGGGTCTGGAGCACATGACTTATGACGAGAGGCTGAAGGAACAGCGATTGTTTAGTCTGCAGAAGAGAGGACTGAGGGGGGATTTGATAGCTGCTTTCAAATACCTGAAAGGGGGTTCCAAAGAGGATGGATCTAGACTGTTCTCAGTGGTACCAAATGACAGAACAAGAAGTAATGGTCTCAAGTTGCAGTGGGGGAGGTTTAGGGTATGTCCAGACTACCTGCCGTATCGGCGGGTAACAATCAATTTATCGGGGATCGATATAGCACGTCTCATTAAGACACGCTATATCGATCCTCGAACGCGCTCCCCGTCAACTCCGGAGCTCCACCGGAGTGAGCGGCGGTAGCGGAGTCGACGGGGAAGCCGCGGCCATCGATCCCACGCTGTGAGGACCCAAGGTAAATCAATCTAACAGACTTCGACTTCAGCTACACTATTCACGTAGCTGAAGTTGCGTATCTTAAATCGATCCACTCCCCCCCCAGTGTAGACCAGCCCTAAGGTTGGATATTAGGAAAAACTTTTTCACTAGGAGGGTGGTGAAGCACTGGAATGGGTTACCTAGGGAGGTGGTGGAATCTCCATCCTTAGAGGTTTTTAAGGTCAGGCTTGACAAAGCCCTGGCTGGGATGATTTAGTTGGGAACTGGTCCTGCTTTGAGCAGGGGGTTGGTCTAGATGACCTCCTGAGGTCCCTTCCAACCCTGATATTCTATGATTCTATAAGAGGAGGTAGAATTTTCACCACTTTGTAGATTTTTTGACATAGCGTGGTTGTGTATTTGAGACAGGCCTTTACAAGTCTAGTGAGGAGGTGAAAGGAACCTCTTGTTTTTAGGATGGGAAGGAGTCAGTTTTGTTAGGAGGTGGTTTTGATCTAATGTCACCTCAGGACAGGATGCAGAGATAAAGTTGTATATGTACATGTCACCTCAGGACGGGATGCAGAGATAAAGTTTTTTGACACATCTTAAAAGACTGCTTATTGAAGCAGCTAGTCCTGGAACCCACAAGAGGAGAGGCAATTATTGATTTAGTCCTAAGTGGAGCACAGGATCCAAGGATCTGTCCAAGCTGGACCGCTTGTGAATAATTATCATAATATAATTAAATTTAACATCCCTGCGGCAGGGAAAACACCACAGCAGCCCAACACTGTAGCATTTACTTTCAGAAAGGGGGACTACACAAAAGTGAGGAAGTTAGTTAAACAGAAATTAAAAGGTACAATGCCAAAAGTGAAATCTCTGCAAGCTGCATGGGAACTTTTTAAAGACACCATAATAGAGGCTCAACTTAAATGTATACCCCCAAATTAAAAAACATAGTAAGAGAACCAAAGAAGTGCCACCATGGCTAAACAACAAAGTAAAAGACTCAGTAAGAGACAAAAAGGCATCCTTTAAAAAGTGGAAGTTAAATCCCAGTGAGGAAAATGGAAAGGAGCATAAACTTCGGCAAATGAAGTGTAAAAATATAATTAGGAAGGCCAAAAAAAAAATTGGAAGAACAACTAGCCAAAGACTCAAAAAGTAATAGCAAAAAATGTTTCAGTACATCAGAAGCAGGAAACCTGCTATACAACCAGTGGAGCCACTGGACAATCGAGATATTAAAGGAGCACTCAAGGACAATTGCGGAGAAACTAAATGAATTATTTGCATCAGTCTTCATGACTGAGGATATGAGGGAGATTCCCAAACCTGAGCCATTCTTTTTAGGTGACAAATCTGGGGAACTGTCCCAGATTGAGATGTCATTAGAGGAGGTTTTGGAGCAAATTGATAAACTAAACAGTAATAAGTCCCCAGAACCAGATGGTATTCACCCAAGAGTTCTGAAGGAACTCTAATGTGAAATTGCAGAACTACTAACTGTAGTTATAAACTATCATTTAAATCAGCTTCTGTACCAAATGACTGGAGGATAGCTAATGTGACGCCAATTTTTAAAAAGGGCTCCAGAGCTGACCCCGACAATTACAGGCTGGTAAACCTGATTTCAGTACTGGGCAAACTGGTTGAAACTATAGTAAAGAACAGAATTGTCAGACACACAGATGAACATAATTTGTTGGGGGAAAGTCAACATCATTTTTGTAAAGGGAAATCATGCCTCACCAATCTACTAGAATTATTGGAGAGGGTCAACAAGCATGTGGACAAGGGGGATCCAGTGGATATAGTGTACTTAGATTTTCAGAAAGTCTTTGAAAAGGTCCCTCACCAAAGGCTCTTAAGCAAAGTAAGATGTCATTGAATAAAAGGGAAGGTCCTCTTGTGGATTAGTAATTGATTAAAATAGCGTGATCCCATAAAGATATGGAAAAAGGGGTAAACAGTGAGATGGCAAAGTTTGCAGATTATATAAAATTACTCAAGACAGTTACATCCAAAGCAGACTGTGAAGAGTTACAAAGGGATCTCACAATATTGGGTGACTGGGCAACAAAATGGCAGATGAAACTCAGTGTTGAAAATGCAAAGTAATGCACATTGGAAAACATAATTCCAACTATACATACAAAATGACATACAAAATGACACTTAGAAACAGATTTTGGAGTCATTGTGGATAGTTCTCTCTGCTCATTGTGCAGCAGCTGTCAAAAAAAAAAAACAGAAGGTTAGGAACCATTAGGATAAGGATAGATAATAAGACAGTAAATATAATAATGGCACTATATAAATCCATGGTATGCTCACACCTTGAATACTGCACCTGAATCTTGACTTGTGGTGGCGGCTGTTGAGGAACGGGTCCTCCATATAAGGCTTCAAAAGTGATACATGAAACAGTGGGTGTACTTGGAAGGATCAGGGGTGTTGCAGTTTGAAGGCAGTGGGGCTCATCTGCCGATAGATACTGAGAAACTGGTGGTCCAACTTGCAGAAAGGTCTATTCGTATGGCAATGTCTCACAGCAAGCTAGACTTTTTGGTCTACTGAAAAAGTTGGGCATTCCCAGTATCCCTGGTCGACGTACTGCTTATAGGTCTTTTCTGCATCCTCCAGGTGGCCCCTGAGTTCCTTCTGGATGTGGTGAATCCATTGGACCCAGTTGGGTTCCACATTGGGTTCCTATCATTGATGGGAGGGGATGACTGTGGAGCAGGGAGCCTTGATGGTGTCCAGCCCATCTCCCCCTACCAGGCATGGGCTTGTTCATTTCCCAATTCTTGTCTGGATGGGCAAGAATTGGGCATGTCTGGGCACCCATAATAAAAACATAGACTATGATGGTGATGATGCTTCTTCTCCTCCAGGGTTAAGTGACTGTGACTTAGGTTGATCTGCATTGGTTCCAGACTTGGTATGAGAGGCTTTGGCTCAGCTTATGAATGAGTGGGTGGCATCTTTCCCCCCCTTCTCCACTTCCTTCCTCTCTTGCACCCAAGTGTCAATGCAAAGGGACAGATTAATAAAGGTGTCTAAGCTGGAGGGGCTCTCAGTCCTTTACTTCTTTGCTTAATCCCTACTGTAACTGATGTAGCTAAACCGCCTCCTTCCACTTGACATTGGCTGTGAGCCCCTGGAAATGAGTGCCATGTGAAGGGGTGGGCCCTGACCTCTGCTGGAGTTTCTGTAGCAAGCTTTCAGCTGAACAGACACAGTGTGGGTCATTGATGATCTAGAAGAAAATATTAAATCATCGCTGATAAAGTTTGCAGATGACACAAAAATGGGAGGAGCGGTAAATAATGAAGAGGACAGGTTACTGATTCAGAGAGAGCTGGATCACTTGCTCAACTGGGTGCAAGCAAACAGTATGTGTTTTAATACAGCTAAATATAAATGTACATCTAGGAACAAAGAATGTAGGCCATACTTACTGAATGGGCAACTCTACCCTGGGAACCTGTGACTCTGAAAAAAGAATTGGGTGTCATGGTGAATAATCAGCTGAACATGAGCTCCCAGTATGACACTGTGGCCAAAAGAACTAATGTGATCCTGGGATGCATAAACAGGGGAACCTTGAGTAGCAGTAGAGAAGTTATTTTACCTCTGTATTTGGCACTGGTGTGATCGCTTCTGAAATAATGTGTCCAGTTCCAGTGCCCACAATTCAAGAAGGATGTTGATAATTTGGAAAAGGCTGAGAGAAGAGTCATGAGAATGATTAAATTATTAGAAATCATCCCATATACAGATAGGCTCAAGGAGCTCAGTCTATTTAGCTTTACCAAGAAACAGTTAAGGGGTGACTTGATTACAGTCTATAAATACCTACATGGGCAACAAATATTTAATATTGGGCTCTTCAATCTAGTAGCAAAAGGTACAACACAATCCAATGGCTGGAAGTTGAAGCTAGACAAATTTAGACTTGAAATAAGGGGTACATTTTTAATGGTGAGAGTTGTGGTTAGATGTTTGGCTGCATGTATATGTTTTTCCTGTGTGCTGTCCCAGCTCCGCATAGATAGCTGGCACAGCAGACCTCAAGTGAACCCCCCCAATGACCACAAGATCCCTTAAGGTGCGAAGACACTCAGCCAGGTTTGTTGTTGACAAAGCATGGTAATAGCACCTGGCAGACTCTACGAGGATACTAAGACATGTATGTCCATGACAAATGGATGTAGCTCACTGAATAGCGGGATTTTTCATTCCCCCTTCGGCTGCCAAAGATACTTCCTTTGAAATACATCTTTATATCCTGATAAAAACAAGTTATGTACTGCCTCTGACATAGTTACTGCCCCATGAGGTGGCTAATTGTCACCCATCACCTTGTATATGATGGTTCGATCAAAACATTTTTATTTATTACACTGTTATCCTGACCTTATCTTTTAGGAGGGGGGTCAGTGTGTTCCTGTTATCCTTTGGGAATGTCTTTGTAACTATCTTTGATACCAGGATGTTTTGGTACCACTTGATATCGGGATGTGTTTGTGTGAGTACTCTGTGCTTAGCACTTCTTAGCCCTGTTCTTGCCAAATTTTGTAAACAGGTTCTGCCTTATACTAGGCCTTTGCTACAAGGGCTTATGTCTCAGGCTCTCTTCCTACTACAAGAGTCATTAATCATTGGAACAATTTACCAAGGGGCATGGTGGATTCTCTATCACTGACCATTTTTTAATCAATACTTGATGTTTTTCTAAAAGCCATGCTCTAAGAATTGTTTTGGGGAAGTTGTATGGCCTGTGTCATATAGGAGGTCAGATTAGATTATCATAATTTGCTCTTCTGGCCTTGGGATCTATTAAAGAGGGGAATGGAGGGGAAATGTGAGTGTTGAGATGCTGGGTTTGACAGGGAAAGGGAATGAGTAATTGAAGGGTTTGACAGCAGGTCTGTTTATATAAATGAGACAATGCATATTCATTGTTATGCAAATTAGAAAACACTTGATTAGAATAAACCCTCAGCATTTCAAACATATAGCCTCAGCAGGTATGGTTCTAAACTGTCATTCTGCTGGACATAAGACAATCTCTAATTATTGAAGGGTAGGAGTTTTCTTGCACCTACAACTGAAGGACCTCATGCTAACCATTGTAGGAGTCAGTATACTGGACTAGCTGGATCACTGGCCTTATCCAGTCCGGTTATCTCTACAATGCTGTAGGACTAGCATTATTTACTCTTCAATAAAATTACTGCAAATTATTTTTTTAAAAGAGAAATTTCTGAGGGTCAAATACAGATACACTTACTCATACTGAGTAAATATCTTGTTTCTTGATAAGCCTTACTGGTTTCAGCAAGGCTACATAAGGAAAACATTACTACTCACAGTGAGTAAGAGTATTGGACTCTGACCCCAAATTAATTCCTACAACAGTAAAGGCATGTAACGGGGTTCACTCACCACTCCTGGTGCCTCCTGCTGGCTGTCTTGGGAATTAGCTCTGCGTGTTAGTGTGCCCTCTTCAGGTAGTGCCTCGACGCTGTCACTCTTGCTCTAGGACCCATGTCTCTCCAAGGCCTGTGGCATCCTCTTCAGTAACACAGCCCTCCGACCGTGCCACCTGCAGTCCACTAGTCAGCCACTTCCATTAGTGGCTACTGCAATGAATTGTCTGGCCACTTCCTTTTGGCCCCAGCATCCTCTTTGTCCTTGACTCAGGGCCTCAGCATGAAAACCCCAGCAGCCAGCCAGGAGCTGTCTCTAGCTGTCCTGGTCCCTGCTAGCAGCAATGCTCTGTTCAGGGTGCTGGCAGTTCTTTCAGCTCTCCAGAGTCACAGTCCTTCCTCCTTGGGCTCCCAGCAGAGAACTGCCTTCCTCTGCCTACAAATCCCTTTTTTATATGCGCCTATATGGCCCTGCTTGGTTGCTCCCTTCAGCCCTTCTCTGATTGCTGCCTTCTGCGCAGCCTCCCTAGGGCTCTATGAACCCCTTAGAGCCCAGTGTGGGGCAGGCACCCCATGACAAGGCACAATTAACCCTATATCCTTCATTAGCTACACTGGCTGAACAATAAAAGAGTGAACCATTCAAACCAACTAAAACATAAGTTTTAGTCATCTGTGGCAGATGACAGAACAAGGAGCAATGGTCTCAAGTTGCAGTAAGGGAGATCTATGTTGGATATTAGGAAAAACTATTTCACTAGGAGGATGGTGAAGCATTGGGATGTCTTACCTAGGGAGGTGGTGGAATCTCCATCCTTAGAGGTTTTAAAGGCCCAGATTGGCAAAGCCCTGGCTGAGATGATTTAGTTGGTGGTCGTCCTGCTTTGAGCAGGGGGTTGGACTAGATGACCTCCTGAGGTCTCTTCCATCCCTAATATTCTATTATTCTAATCTTATATACACATTATATCAATCTTAATTACATAAACACTATTAATTTCAGTTTAACTCGATTATTTTTAGTTCAGTTCTCTCTTAAGTTGCTGCTCCCATACTGGCTAACCTATTTTCAGTTCTTTTAGATAAACTGGTGCAAAACCTTCTAGCATCCCAAACTATTAAACTTTTAACTATGATAACATTAAATAATTGTTAATTTTTTTAGATAGTCTACAAGTTTGTACAAAGTAACTCCTAGCATTTCATTATCTCCAAAATTTGCATCTTTTTTATGTTTCAGTTCCAGTGTTACCACTATTGATGAGTTCACATGCTGACCTTGGCTTCAGAATTTTTTATTTCATCTGAGAGGAACCCTAGGAAATAATTGTATGTTATCTGGCCATATAGGTTAGAGAAATTAAAGCCTTTTAATAGATCAGCCATTCCCAGAACAGATCTCTACATCTAGGTACTATCTACACAGATGGGATGTTTTGCATACTAATTAATTGGGTCAAATTCAGACCTACTATAATCAGACACAACTCAACTGACCTTTACTTGCTTACACCAGGTCTTAGTTCGACCCAGTAAAGTAAATTAAAATAATTCCATTACTTCATAATAAAAAAGAAATGCAAAATAGCAACTTGGGTTGTGCCTTGGTTGCCTCAGACAATGCCTGTTCTCCTAATGTGACATAATTGATGTTCCATTCTCTGAACATCACTTAGACTGGGTTTCCTCTTTCTGAAGGTTTATCTCTTGAACTTGAATAAATGTTTAGCCTAGCCATTGGGATTTTTTGTCCTAATTTTTGGCTTCCTTTTTTGTGACAGGGTTGGCAAGCCTTCTGTTGTTTCTGAGATTTTTAATTCTATAATTTTTGCTTTAGGGTCTTTCTAACTAGCTTCCTCTTTATTATTTTTAAATATATTTCCTAAAGTTTAGTGCCACTGTCACATATTAATTTTTAGTAGACATCTTCCTCAAGGACATTGAATTCAGTTATGCGAGAAGGAACTAGTCAATGTCAGTAGTGGTACCACAATTTCACCCTTCAGTATTGCTTTGTAGATCTGCTGCATTTACTTCTGGTATCAACTCTTGTGTGTTATTTAGGACTAAGTAGCTCCTTGTCTTGTGAGCTCTAGAACTGGCTATTCTAAGAAGCGATCATGTATGACATAATGAAATTGCTTCTCTAAACTGTTTCCCTATATAACGTTTGATCAGTTAATATTTGGATAGTTGAAGCCACACATTTTTACTCTGAATTAGTTCTGATCACCAGAGCCATTTTCCCTTTTATTCATCTGATTCTCCCACTTTGTGGTTGAGATTCTGCAGAGATTCTTCAGTGAGGTGGGAAAAGAGAGGAAAGAGCAAAAGTAGCCTTCATCCCACCACCTTTCCGTGACTGATGTAAGGGACATGCACAACTGAACTTTCTGAGAGCAGAAGTTACATACATAAATTCAAAAGGCAAACGATACTTCAGAAGACTGCAAGTATTAGCTCTTTCCTTAGCTGGAACAGTTTGTGCATACACTTAGATTTTTTTGGAAGATGTTCAAAAGAATCTTTTGTTGTTAGTAAAACACACATGTTGCTTCCTATTAGCTTGGAATGTTTCTTTTCTTGGGCCAATTTCTTCTGTGCATGAGATGAGTTTAGCAGAAGCTTCAGGTAAAGAGTATAAGCAGTGGTTTTCAAAAAAAAATTTCTGGCGACCCAGATGAGAAAATTGTTGATGCCCGCAACCGAATGGAGCTGGGGATGATGGGTTTGGGGTGTGGGAGGGGCTCAGGGCTGGGGCATAGGGTTGGGGTGTGGAGGTGAAGGCTGCAGGGTGGAGCTGGGTATGAGGAATTCAGGTTGTGGGAGGGGTTCAGGACTCTGGGCTGGGGTTGCAGGCTCTGGGGTGGGGCCAGGGATGAAGGGTTTGGGGTGCAGGAAGGAGGTTTGGGGGAGATCTCAGGGCTGAGGCAGGGGCTTGAGGCACAGGTTTGGGGCAGGGATTACCTTGGGCAGCTCCTGGTAAGTGGCGCAGTGGGGGTGCTAAGGCAGGCTTCCTGCCTGTCCTGACACTGCAGACCACGCTGCAGGTCCGGCTCTTGCCACAGGCACTGCCCCCCCAGCTCAGGGTGGGGTCAGCATGCGGAGCCCCATGGCTCCCCTGCCTAGGAGCTGGACTTGCTGCTGGCCGCTTACGGGGCTCAGGGCAGTGTCAAAACAGGTAGGGACTAGCCTGCCTTAGCCGGGCAGCACCGCCGATGGGACTTTTAACAGCCTGGTCGGTGGTGCTAACCAGAGCCACCACGACCCAGTGCCTTACATTCTGCAACCCAGTACTGGGTCGTGACCAGCAGTTTGAAAACCACTGGTGTAAGGTGTGAAAAGCATAAAACCCAGGACAGTTTCTAAATGGGTTTAAAATATTTTTATAGGGATTTAAGTTAGTTGAGCTCTAATTAGATGGAAGAATGAACATTTACACCAAATTTGCTTTACGTGTCTTACAAAATTATATTACAGTACATGATGCTTTTGCAAGATATTTCAAGATGAACAAAATACATCTCGCCTGGTAATCATGATAACATGTAAATTATCTATGAATTAGTCATTCATGGTGTTAACTTTACCGGTCACTGACTTTGCATTAAGTAGCAATAATAGAGGAATAAGGAACCTATTTATCAAACCCATAAAGTCCTGAAAATGAAACAAATGCCTCTGAATAAGAAGAGTGTTTTTTTTTATTAAATACTGTGAACTTAGATTAGACTTGATAACTAGTTTTTTTCTAACCATTACAGGAATCAAAGGGTCCATGCCCCCACAACAAATTACCACAGACATCGATATCTCCAAGCAATGGCAGCATTGCTGAACCCTATCACATCCCATCAGATATTAAATGAAGGGCCCAGTGGCAGCATCTTCTCCTTCAATATAGATATCCAGGGCAGGTAGTAAGAGTAAGCTTAAAGATACAAACCTCCTAGACTCCCAATAATCCACTCTCCCCCATGACTCATCCCCAACCAACCCCCTCTATGAGTCTGCACCATGATGAAATCATGCTGTCTAAATCTAATTCTTCCTCCAAACTCAAACAACAGTATCAGAACTTCCTAACTCCCAACCCATAACTCCCACTATCTTAACCTCACTGATTCACAAACCACTCTCCCATAAGAACGGCCATACTGGGTCAGACCAAAGGTTCATCTAGCCCAATATCCTGTCTTCCGACAGTGGCCAATGCCAGATGCCCCACAGGGAATGAACAGAGCAGGCAATCATCAAGTGATCCATCCCCTGTCGCTCATTCCCAGCTTCTGGCAAACAGAGACTAGGGACACCATCCCTGCCCCTCCTGGCTAATAACCATTGATGGACCTGTCCTTCATGAACTTATCTAGTTTTGTTTTTAACCCTTTAATGGTCTTGGCCTTCACAACATCGTCTGGCAAATAGTTCCACAGGTTGACTGTGCATTGTGTGAAAAAATACTTCCTTTTGTTTGTTTTAAACCTGCTGCCTATTAATTTCATTTAGCAACCCCTAGTTTTTGTGTTATGAGAAGGAGTAAATAACACTTCGCTTTTTACTTTCTTCACACAGGTCATGATTTTATAGAACTCTTTCATATCCCCCCTCAGTCATCGCTTTTCCAAGCTGAAAAGTCCCAGTCTTATTAATCTCTCCTCATATGGCACCTATTTCATACCCCTAATCATTTTTGTTGCCCTTTTCTGAACCTTTTCTGATTCCAATATATCTTTTTTTGAGATGGGGTGACCACATCTGCACGCAGTCAAGATGTGAGCATACCATGGATTTATATAGGGGCAATATGATATTTTCTGTTTTATTATCTATCCCTTTCTTAATGATTCCCAACTTTCTGTTCACTTTTTTGACTGCCGTTGCACACTGAGTGGATGTTTTCAGAGGACTACCCACAATAATTCCAAGATCTCTTTCTTGAGTGGTAACAGCTAATTTAGACCCCATCATTTTATATGTATAATTGGGATTACATTTTCCAACTGCATTATTTTGCATTTATTAACATTAAATTTCATCTGCCATTTTGTTGCCTAGTCACCCAATTTTGTGAGTTCCTTTTATTGCTCTTCGCAGTCTGCTTGGGACTTAACTATATTGAGGAGTTTTGTATCATCTGCAAATTTTGCCACCTCACTTTTTACCCCTTTTTTCCAGATAATTTATGAATATGTTGAATAGGACTGGTCCCAGTACAGACCCTTGAGGGACACCACTATTTACCTCTCTCCATTCTGAAAACTGACCATTTATTCCTACCCTTTGTTTTTTGCCTTTTACTCAGTTACTGATCCAAGAGAGGACCTTCCCTCTTGTCCCATGACTACCTACTTTGCTTAAGAGCCTTTGGTGAAGGACCTTATGAAAGGCTTTCTGAAAATCCAAGTATACTATATCCACTGATCACCCATATCAACATGTTTACTACCCCCTCAAAGAATTCTAAATGATGGGTGAGGCATGATTTCCCTTTACAAAAACTGTGTTGACTCTTCCCCAACAAATAGTGTTCATCTAGGTGTCTGATAATTCTGTTCCTCACTATAGTTTCAACCAATTTGCTTGGTACTGAAGTTAGGCTTACTGGCCTGTAATTCCCTGTAATTATTTGCTGGATATTGTAAATGTCTAATACATTTTCAATCCAGGGAACATTTTGGTCTCAGTGATATGTTATGGCAGTGAGTTGCACAAGCTAATTGCATGGAAAAAGTATTTCATTTAATCAATTTTTACCAGTGATTACATAGAGTAACCAGGCATTATTTCATTTTTGTTAGTAGTTATAAGGGTATTTTTTTAATTATTGATATATAGTAAATTTCATAAAGTTTAAGACCAAAAGGTCATCTAGTCTGACCTGTAAATCACAGGTCATTAAATTTCATGCAGATACCTTTATATTAAGGATTTTAGTTAGACTAAAGCATTTCAGTCCTCAGGAGTCTAAACTATGCCACACTGAGATAATGAGGTACCACCAATACCCAAAGTTCCAGATAATTGATTGGGTGAGATATGCCACTGTGACGGGTTGGATCACAGAAACCCCCTTGGGAGCTGCCACCCGATGTGCAAAGACTACCCCTACTTCTGCTTTCCCTGCCAGCTCAGGACTCCAGCACCCTGTCTTGCTGAGCCAGACACTCCCGTCTGGCTCCAGACACAGATCCAGGGTCTGAATCTCCTGTCCCAAAGCTGCAAGTTACCTGAAAACAGCGTACAGAAGTGCGCTTGTCTTTAGCACTCAGATGCTCAACTCCCAATGGGGTCTAAACCCAAATAAATCTGTTTTACCCTGTATAAAGCTTATGCAGGGCAAACTCATAAATTGTTCGCCCTCTATAACACTGATAGAGAGATATGCACAGTTGTTTGCTCCCCCAGGTATTAATACATACGCTGAGTGAATTACTAAATAGAAAGTGATTTTATTAAATACAGACAGTAGGATTTAAGTGGTTCAAAGTAGTAACAGACAGAACAAAGTAAGTCACCAAGCAAAATAAAATAAAATGGGCAAATCTATGCCTAATCAAACTAAATACAGATAATCTCACCCTCAGAGATGTTTCAGTAAGTTTTTCTCAGACTGGACACCTTCCAAGCCTGGGCACAATTCTTTCCCCTGGTACAGCTCTTGTTGCAGCTCAGGTGGTAGCTAGGGGATTCTTCATGATGGCTTCTCTCCTTTTCTGTTCTCTTCCCCCCCTTTATATATCTTTTGCATAAGGCGGGAACTCTTTGTCTCTCTGGGTTTCCACCCCCCCCTCACTGGAAAAGCACCAGGTTAAAGATGGATTCCAGTTCAGGTGACATGATCACATGTCACTGCAAGACTTCATTACTCACTTGCCAGCACACACATATACAGGAAGACTCACAGGTAAATACAGCCATCTGCAGACAATGGGAGTCATCAAGATTCCAAACCATCATGAATGGTCCACACTTTACACAATTACAATAGGCCCTCAGAGTTACATTTTATATTTCTAGTTTTAGATACAAGAGTGGTACATTTATACAAATCAGATGATCACACTCAGTAGATTATAAGCTTTGTAATGATACCTTACAAGAGACCTTTTGCGTGAGGCATATCCCAGTTACTTACATTCACTTATTACCGTATTTTCTCTAAAACTATCTCAGTTACATTATATTGACTTATTATCAAGTTTTTATAAAATCATATAGACTGCACAACGTCACAATGCCCAGATAAGGAGAAGGGATGGCCCTGTTCCCTAAGGGCAGTGAATGAGTTCTTGAGAGTTTGCTTGTTTGCTGGTTTATTTTCTGTTTGTTTTCAGTTTGCAGAGGCTGGTAGGGAGCAGTGTGCTATGAGAGAAGCAGAGCCTTTGACTACAGTGGAGCCCAGATTAGGGGGTGGGGCTTCCCTTATTAATGGGCCTTTAAAGGCAGCCAAGCATTCAGCCAATAGCACAGGAGGAGCAGCACAGGAGCCAGCAAACAGAGCGGAAAACGGGGGAGTTTGAGGCAGTGAGTAGTGTCCTGTTTTAGTTGTGTGTGTGTGTTTTTCCTCTTGACAGGAGCTTAGGAGGGAGGGCTATGACAACTACAGAGGCAGCAGCAGTAGTGTCCCAAGGAATGGAAGAGACAATGAAGATGACTGAATATGGAAGCTGCAGAATGTACATTATCCTGAAGCAGGTACCTGAAAGATGCTTCATTTGTATGAAGTGCCACCTGACAGATCTGATGGAAGAGATCTGAGGTTTGGAGATGCAGATAGAAACTATGGTTGCTTTTTAAAGGGCAATTGAATAGATGATGTAGGGAAGGTGAGATGATGTTGAAGGGAAAACTCAAGACTTGCAGATACGAGCTGGACTGGACAATTATGAGGGGAGGCTGCTGGGTGAAGAAAGTAGCCAGTGGAAGCATGTGACCATGAGAACCAGGCAGAAGAAAAGTCTGGCTAGTGATGGAGAAATAGAGCTCAAAAACAGGTTTGCTGAGTTGAAAAATGAAGAAGGGGCACAGCAGGCAATAGCAAAATGAGAGAGCAAGGAAGAAGGAGAAGAATCAATGAAGATAGCCACAATTTGGTGCTCCAGGAAGACAGAGGATGACTTGCAGATGATTGCAAGTGAAAACAGAAGACAAGACTTGCAGCCAGAAAGAACGTAATGGGGGCAGTCTGAAGACTTGCACCAACACCAGAAAAAGGGAGGTCTACTTGACTGGGGACTCCCTACTAAGAAGAACAGACAGGCCTGTCACCAGAGCTGATCTGGAGAACAACAGGGTGTGCTGTCTGCCAGGAGGATGTGGACCTGAGGCTGAGAGGTTCCTAATGGGAGCAGGAAAGAATCCACTGATTGTCCTTCACATGGGAATAAACAATACTGCTAGATTCTCACTGGAAAGTATCAATGGAGACTATGCCAGGCTGGGGAAGACAATTCAAGAAATGGAGGCTCAGGTGATATTCAGTGGGATTCTACCTGTCCCCTACAGGTGGAAAGCAAAGGCAAGACAAGATTATGACAATCAACAGATGGCTCAGGCAGTAGTGTATTAGGAGGGCTTTGTGATGTTCGACTACTGGAAGGCATTCATCGATCTATGACTGTTCTCATGGGATGGACTCCACCAGAGTAGGAATGGAAATAGACTTCTGGCAGAGGCTGGTATAACTGATTAAAATAACTTTAAACCAGGAATTCAGGGGAGATGGCTGGGAAATGCTTATGCAATCTACACTCCTGATTCTAATATTGAGCTGGAAGAAACTTAAGTAAGAGAGGCTGGAGCAAAAGATAAAAGAACAACAGAGGGTAGGAGAATGGACATCAAGAGGAAAGATAGTGTCATTGATATTGGCACCAACAGTCAGATAGGCCATACTGGCAGTAAAATAACTACCTAATCGGGTTAGGAATCTGGGCGAAGCCAAGCAGCAACAACTAAGATGTCTGTACATCAATGCAGGGAGCCTGGATAACCAAATGGAGGAATTATAACTACTGGTTCAGGAAGTGAAACCAGATATAGGGATAATAGAAACATGGTGGAATAGTAGTCATGACTGGAGTACAGGTATTGAAAGGTATGTGCTGTTTAAGAAAGACAGAAATAAAGGTAAAGGTGATGGAGTAATATTGTATATTAATGACAAGGCAGACTGTAAAGAAATTAGAAGTGATGGAATGGATAAAATGGAATCATCTGGGTCAAAATCACTTTGGGAAAGAAAGGTAACACAGGCTCCACTGGGATAGTGCTTGGAATATGCTACAGACCCCCAGAATCCAATCTCGATCTGGATACAGACCTCTTTAATATTTTGATGAAATAAATACTATTGGAATTGTGTAATTATGGAAGACTTTAATTTCCCAAACATAGATTGGAGAATAAATGCTACTAAGAATGGTAGGGCCCAGATATTCCTGGATGTGATAGCTGACAGATTTCTTCACTAAATAATCACTGAACAAACAAGAGGTGTTTAGATTTAGTATTGGTAAGTAGTGAGGCCCTAAAAGAAGAACTGATTGTAGAGAACAACCTCGGTTCAAGTAATCATGAGCTAATTCAGTTAAACTGAATGTAAGGATAAAAAAATAGGTCTGCAACTAGGGTCCTTGAGTTCAAAATGGCAAACTTTAAAAAAACAAAGGGAGGTAGTTAGGGAAGCAGACTGGACTAAAAAACTCAAGGATCTGAATGTGAAGGAGGCTTGGAATTACTTTAAGTCAAAGTTGCAGAAACCATCTGAACCCTGAATCCCAAGCAAGAGGAAAAATATTGTAGGAAAGTGTTGCAGATTAAACTGGATGAACAAGCATCTCAAACAGGGAAGAGAAAGCATGAAGGCTACAAGGGATGGGAGAAAGGATGGATCAGCAAGAAAACTACCTTGTGAAGTTCAGAAAGTATAGAGAAAAAGTGAGAATTGCCCAAAGCCAAGAAGAGTTGGACCTTGAAAAGGAAATTAAAACAAATAGTAAAAGGTTCTTTAGCAATATAAATGAAAATAAACAAGGGAAGAAGTAGTCAGACCACTAAGCACTGAGGATGGGTAGGAGATTAAAGATAAGCTAGGCATGGCCCAACATGTAAACAAATACTTTGCCTCAGTTTTTAATAAGGGTACTGAGGAGTTTAGGAGTCATGGCAGGGTGGCTAATAGAAATGAGAATAGGGAATTAGAAATTACCACATCCGAGGAGGAAGTCAAACTCAAACAGCTTAATGGGACCAAAATGGGGGTGGGGGCGGGGAAGAGAGAGAGAGAGGCTGGATAAACTCCATCCAAGAATATTAAAGGAACTGGCTCATGAAATTGCAAACCCAATAGCAAGGATTTTTAATTAATCTGTACCTCAGGGGTTAAAACCTATGACTGGAAACTTGCTAATATAATATGTATTTTTAAGAAAGGGAAAAGAAGTGATCCAGAAAACTATGGGCCCATTAGTTTGACCTCATTTGTATGCACGGTCTTGGAACAAATTTTGAAAGACAAGTAGTTAATAACGTAGAAGTAAATGGTAATTGGGATAAAATGCGACATGGTTTTACAAAATGGTAGAGTGTGCCCAACCAACCTGATCTCTTTCTTTGAGAAGATAACTGATTTTTTTAGACAAAAGAAATGCAGTAGATCTAATCTATCTGACTTCAGTAAGGCATTTGATACAGTTCCACATGGGAAATTATTACTTAAATTGGGGAAGATGGGGACTAATACAAGAATTGAAAGGTGAATAAGGAACTGGTTAAAGGGGAGAGTACAATGGGTCACACTGAAAGGTGAACTGTCAGGATACAAGGAAGTTACTAGTGGAGTTCCTCAAGAATAGGCCTTGGGATCAACCTTATTTAACATTTTCATTAGTGACCTTGGCACAAAAAGTGGGAGTGTGCTAATAAGATATGTGGATAACACAAAGTTGGGAGCTATTCCCAACACAGAGGAGGACTGGAATGTCATACGAGAAGATATAGAGGACCTTGAAAACTGGAGTAATAGAAATGGGATGAAATTTAATAGCACAAAGTGCAACATCATGCATTTAGGGACTAACATCAAGAATTTTTGCTATTAGCTGGAGACCTATCAATTGCAGTTGACAAAGGAGGAGAAAGACCTGGGTGTATTGGTTGATCATAGGATGACTATAAGCCACCAATGTGATGAGGGCCATGAAAAAGGCTAATGCAATCCCTAAGATTCATCAGGTGAGATATTTCCAATAGAGATAGGGAAGTGTTATTACCAATATGTGAGGCACTGGTGAGACATCATCTGGAATACTGTGTGCAATTCTGGTCTCCCATGTTTAAGAGAGATGAATTCAAACTGAAACAGGTGCAGGGAAGAGATACTAGGATGATCAAAGGAACAGAAAACCTGCCTGACAAGAGAATACTCAAGGAGCTTGGCTTGTTTAGCTTCACAAAACAAAGGCTAAAGGGAGAATGATTGCTCGCTATAAATACCTCAGAGGGATAAATACCAGAGAGGGAGGGAGAGGAATTATTTAAAATAAGCACCAATGTTGGCACAAGAACAAATGGATATAAATTGGCAATCATCAAGTTTAGGCTTGAAATTAGACAGTATTTTAATCACCAGAGGAGTGAAGTTCTTAAACTCTATGAATCTATGATCCCAGCAGGTGATCCACATCCCAATGTCGAAGAGAAAGGTGAAACAAAAACAAGCTCTTTGTCAATCTGAGCTGTGGACAAATTCCACCTTCACTTGAACTTTGGCTCCAAGCATGTAAGCAAGGCACACCAGCCAGGCATCTAGAAAAAGGGTGGAATATTCTGTACCTCAAAATAGCACCCTGTAACCCCAATTTTCACCACTGTTATATCATTATGATATATTTTGTACTAAGTATGCCTTGTGAGGTATCATTTGAGAAGTCATGATCTGTTGAACATTACTAACTTGTTGAATTATATGTATTACTATTGTATCTGCAGTTATGAAGTTTTGCTATGTGTGTGGTACTGAAACATGTTGTGATTCTGGGAGACAACCACAGCTGGCCTTTCAGTGGCAACAAAAAAGCAACTAACACCCCCAAGCGAGATTTACATTAGGAGAAGCTGGCCATGTGTTGATGGCCCATTAAGGAGAATCCAGTCTCCTAGTGGGCCTCTCCCAAAGCAGTAGACAATGGGGATTGCTTAACCCAGTGACTCAGCGGGAGACATAGAATATGTGATCTCTGACTCCATGTTTGAGACAGTATCTTTCCATGCCCATGGATTGGGGGGTATAAACTGGAGACTGTGACATCAGCCCAGGGCCTCTCTCCTCCAACACCAACTCTGAAAACAGCAAGAACATTTGGAAGAAAAGATTTTGAACTGGAGAGACTGGTCCCAGGCTTAGCAAGGAATTTAGCCTGTATTTTGAGAGCTGTGAACTGCTTACAACGCGTAGTGGGGTGAGAAATTGCTTGATTCAAATCTTGCTTAGTCTGATAAATTGTAGAATTTAGACTGTGATTTTATTATTCTTTCCTATGTAACAAACTTTGACCTCTATGCCTAAGATTTATAATTACTTAAAATCTATCTTTCTGTAGTCAATAAACTTATTTTAATGTTTTCTCCTTACTAGTGAATTTGTTTAAAGTGCTTGTGGAATCTGCTCAGATTACAAAGGCTGGTGCATGTCCACTATCCTTTGATGGAGTGGCAAACTAATTAATGAGCTTGCACCATTCAACAAAAGGTAAGAGCAGTGTAAGATGGTACATTTCTGGGGCAGAAGACTGGGGGTTGTGTGATTTTCTGGAGTTCCCCTCTATATAGTTCAGGAATCGTTTAGAGAGCATTCATGAAATTTAGCTGGGTGTGTCTCTGTATGCTGGTGGCTGAGTGATAACAGTGCCTGCAAGTGTTTGCTGCTTGAGACTAGCAAAGCATTGTGAGAGACAGACCATGCTGGAGAGTTAAGGGGGCACAGTGGTCCCACAGTTCCAGGTTGTACCCCAGAGATCCCATCACAGAGCTCAGAATACTGGTCCAAATTGTCCGGTGTTCCATCTCTATCTCTGGCCAATCTCTAATGCTGCGGAGTCGGGGGGAGGGGAAGCTTAATACATGAAACCATATGTGCATTGGGGAAAATATTCCTTTCTGACCCTTATAAGTAATCAACTGAAGCCCTGAAGCATGAGATTAGATTATATTCTTTATCTTTATGTAGGATTGCAAGTATTAAGTATGTTGAGGGTAATGTAGGCAATTCAGGTCTCCCTATGACCCAGAAGGGAAGGAGATTAACAGTGGGATTCATAGATTCACAAATTCCAATGCCAGAAGGGACTACCACAACCATGCAGCCTGACACCTTGCACACACAGACTTTAGAACATCTGCAAGAAGCTGGATCATAAAACATCTTTTAAAAAGATATCTAATCTCATTTTTAAGACTCCAAGTGAGGATGAGTCCACCACCTCCCTGGTAAACTGTTCTAACATTTTCATTGCTAGAAAATTGTGTTTTATTAATAGAATCATAGGGTTAGAAGGGACTGCAAGGGTCATCTAGCTCCCTGCTAAGATGCAGGATTTGTTGTGTCTAAACCATCCAAGACAGATGACAATCCAGCCTCCTTCTGAAAACTTCCTGTGAAGAAACTTCCACAACCTTCTGAGGCAGTCTGTTCCATTATCCTACTGTTCTTACAGTTAGGTAGTTTTTCCTAAGATTTAATCTAAATATGCTAAATTGTAGTTTGAATCCATTCCCTCTTGTCTTGCCCTTTATGGCAAAGAGAACAACTCTTCTCCATCTTTTTTGTAGTAGCCTTTTAAGTATCTGAAGACCGCTGTGATGGGTTGGATCACAGAAACCCTCTGGGAGTTGCCACCGTAGGTGCCAAGACTACTTCTGCCCCTGCTTTCCTGCCCCGTCAGCTTAGGACTTCAGTGCCCTGTCTGGTTTGAGCCAGACTCGCTAGCCTGCTGCAAACCCAGATCCACGTCTGAATCATGTCCCCTAGCAGCTGTAGTCTTGATTGAAAGCAGCTTACAGAAGTGTTTTTGTCATTAACACTCAGATGCCCAACTCCCAGTGGGGTCTAAACCCAAATAAATCCATTTTACCCTTTATATAGCTTATACAGGGTAAACTCATAAATTGTTCGCCCTCTATAGCACTGATAGAAAGATATGCACAGCTGTTTGCCCCCCCCCCCACAGGTATTAATACATACTCTGGGTTAATTAATAAGTAAAAAGTGATTTTATTAATACAGAAAGTATGATTTAAGTGGTCCCAAGTAGTAACAGACAGAACAAAGTGAATTACCAAGTAAAATAAAATAAAACACGCAAATCTAAGACTAATACAGTAATACAACTGAGTACAGATAAAAACCTCACCAGTAAGCTTCCTTTTACAGACTAGTCTCCTTCTAGTCTGGGTCCAGCAATTACTCACACCCTCTGTGGTTACTGTCCTTTGTTCCAGTTTCTTTCGGATATCCTTGGGGTGGCGAGGCTCTCTCTTTAGCCAGCTGAAGACAAAATGGAGGGGTCTCCCACGGGCTTAATAGACATTCTCTTATGGGTGGAGACCCCCTCTTCTCTCCTATGCAAAGTCCAGCTCCAAGATGGAGTTCTGGAGTCACCTGGGCAAATCACATGTCCATGCATTCCAAGATGCATTGTTCCTTAAGTGCTTCTTGATTGGGCACTTAACTTTGCAAATTCCTTTCTAAAGAAGCTGACCAAATGCCTTACAAAGCTTACTGAGAAATCAAGCAAGTATACAGCCAATATTCATAACTTCAAGTACAAAATGATATATGTATACAAATAGAATGAATAGATTCAGTAGACCATAACCATTACAGAGATAAGTTACATGGCACATGTAGCATAAAACGTACTCCAGTTATGTCATATTCCCATAAAGCATTATGGGATACATCGTCACAACCGCTATCATATCTCCCCTTAATCTCCTCTTTTCCAAACTAAACATATCCAGTTCCTTCAGCCTTTGCTCATATGGCTTGCATTCCAGCCCTCTGATCATCTTTGTCACTTACCTCTGGATCTTTTCCAGTTTCACTACATCCTTTCTATACATTGGTGACCAAAACTGGACACAATACTCCAGCTGAGGCTTAACCAGTGCCAAGTAAAGTGGTACTATCACCTCCCATGACCTGCATGCTATGCCTCTGTTTATGCAACCTAAAACTGCATTTCCTTTTTTTGCAACAGCATTGCATTGCTGACTCATGTTGAGGCTGTGATCCACCATAACTCCCAGATCCTTCTCAGCAATGCTGCTGCCAAACCAGTTTCCCCACCCCCCGCACTTTCTGTATTTGTACATTTGTTTTTTCTTCTGTAAGTGTAGCATCTTACATTTGTTTTCTTTTAATTTCATTTTGTTGTCGATAGCCCAGTTCTCCAATTTATCAAGATTCCTCTAAAATTTAGCTCTATACTCGAAAGGGTTGGCAACCCTCACTCTAGCTTTGTGTCATCTGCAAATCTGATCAATATGCTCTCTATACCCACATCCAGGTCATTAATAAAGATGTTAAACAACACTGGACCCAGAACAAATCCCAGTGGAATCCCACTTGAGACCTCCCTCCAATCCAGCATAATTCCATTAATAGTTACTTTCTGTTTGCAGTTGTTTAACCAATTATGTATCCACTTAATGGTAGTTCTTGTTAGGATATAGATATTCAGGCCTATCTGTAAAGGCCTATACTTTAAGAATTTAGGTGTATTCTTATCTCTTAGCCAGTTATAGAGGTATAAAAGAAAGAATCAAAATCACTGTCTGTCTGTGTAAGGGCCTTCTCTTACTGTGACAGTCTGAGGCCTGGTTCTTAGGCTAAGGCCTTCGGCAAAGCAGCAGAGGCCAGACATAAACTGGGAAATGTATGGTCACATCTTCACATTCCAAACTGTAATTGAAATAAGATGCTATTGGGCTGTTAGGAATACAATCCTATCCTGATATTCCTATCACCTCCAGAGAAAGGGAAGAGCCTAGAAAATGTAAAAGGAAACTTAGTTTGATAGCATCTTGTCTGGCAAGAACTCACTTATCAATAGCTGGGATGTGAAATCCTCATTTCTGTATTGTTCTATCACTGTAGACTCCACTTCCCTATTGTTTGTCTGTATAATCTCTATCAGGTTCTGTGATTGTTTCTGTCTGCTGTATAATTAATTTTGTTGGGTGTAAACCAATTAAGGTGGTGGAATATAATTGGTTAAATAACCATTTTACAGTATGTTAGGATTGGTTAGTTAAATTTCAGTAAAATAAACATCAAATTGTTTGCACCTTTGGACTTTGGGTATTGTTGCTCTCTGTTCATGCAAGAAGGACCAAGGAAGTGAGAGGGTGAAGGAATAAGCCCCTAATAGTTCTGTCAAGCCTGCATTTCTCCAGCTTACTTATCAGAATGCCATGTGTGACTGTGTCAAAAGCCTTGCTGAAGTCCAGGTATATTACATCCACCGCATTCCCCCATCCACCAGATCAGTGACCCTGTCATAGAAGAAAATCAAGCTGGTTTGGCATGATTTGTTTCTGGTAAATCCATGCTGGCTACTAGTGACCATCCCTTCATCCTCCAGTTATTTATAAACTGAATGTTTTATACATTGTTCTAGTAGCTTCCCAGATAGGTTCCTCAAAGTTTAATTTTCCTAACTTCAATTTCCAGCCATTATATCCTGTTATGCCTTTGTCAGCAAGGTTCAAAATCCCCCCTGGTATCAGATACCTTGTCCATGTGTAGGTATCTAGACATGATGATCAAGTCACTTCTCAACCTTCTGTTCTATAAATTGAAAAGATGGAACTCCTAAAGCCACTCATAGTAGTAAGGCTTGTTTTTGAGCTCTCAGAACATTTTTGTGGTCCTCCTTTTAGTCTATCCAATATTTCCACATCCTCCTTGAAGTGTGGATACCAGAACCAGACACAGTGACAGTGCTTCTGTAGTGGTCACTCCAATGCTCTGTATGGAGGCAAGATCACTTCCCTGCTTCTACTTAATATTCTGCATTGAATTACAGGAATTGTGTTAGCCCTTTTTGCTAGAGCATTGCAATTAGGAGCTCATGCTGAGATTACCTACAATCACCTCTGAGTCACTGCTTTCCAAGACATAGTGTCCCATCCAGTAGGTATAACCTGCATTCTTCATTTCCAGATGTATTAACTTGCATTTGGCTTCATTAAAATGCATTTTGTTATGTAACAGTAACCTGTTCTCATTATTCATTATCCCACCAATCTTTGTATCATCTGCATATTTTACCAGCAAAGATTTTATATCATCATCAGGATCACGGTGTTGCCTGCCCTGGGGGCTCGAGGGGACAACAATGGTCCGTCGCCCGGTGTGCTTGGCACCAATAAAGACACCGAGGGGAGAAAGCAAGCCAAGTTTATTTCAGAGCTCTGAAATGGCACTAGGAGACCAGCATGTCTCAAATCCAGTGCAACAAATACAAATAACTTTTACCTTTTATACTCCAAACTGTTTGCATACATCTCTTTGTTTGGCTGTTCCCCCTTACCCCTCCCTTCCAGACAACTGTTACAATAAGCTCTACATAAGCTTGTGAGAAAACTTTCTCAGTCTTTGCGACCTTGAGTTAGACGCCTGCAAACTAACTACCCCGCTTCTTATCTCTATTATTTCTGCTAGTGTGAGTGAAACTGCAGCCATCTGCTAAAAAGCTGACATTACATTTCTGCTTCAACCTACTTCAGAGCATGTAAACAGTTAGCATAGAAGTAGGTGAGAGTTCCCAAGATGGAGTTTGGGGGTTCAGATAGGCCCAGAGCAAAAGAGCTTCATCGGCACTTGTGGCCTTCCACTCTCCCGAGTTACCTGGTAGCTATGCCTAGTGGACCCCAACAACGGGATCAGATTAAAAGTTAATTTTGTGATTTACCTGTTAGAAGCACTTAGTCCTAGAAATTCAAAGGTGCGGTGCAGAGAAAACAAAGACATATCAGTTACGAATCTATGTATACCGTTCTGTGATAAGTTCAAGTACCATAGCTTATAGAATCATAGAATCATAGAATATCAGAGTTGGAAGGGACCTCAAGAGGTCATCTAGTCCAACCCCCTGCTCAAAGCAGGACCAATTCCCAGCTAAATCATCCCAGCCAGGGCTTTGTCAAGCCGGGCCTTAAAAACCTCCAAGGAAGGAGACTCCACCACCTCCCTAGGTAACGCATTCCAGTGTTTCACCACCCTCCTAGTGAAATAGTTTTTCCTGATATCCAACCTGGACTTCCCCCACCGCAACTTGAGACCATTGCTCCTTGTTCTGTCATCTGCCACCACTGAGAACAGCCGAGCTCCATCCTCTTTGGAACCCCCCTTCAGGTAGTTGAAGGCTGCTATCAAATCCCCCCTCATTCTTCTCTTCTGGAGACTAAACAATCCCAGTTCTCTCAGCCTCTCCTCATAAGTCATTTGCTCCAGACCCCTAATCATTTTTGTTGCCCTCCGCTGGACTCTTTCCAATTTTTCCACATCCTTCTTGTAGTGTGGGGCCCAAAACTGGACACAGTATTCCAGATGAGGCCTCACCAATGTCGAATAAAGGGGAACGATCACGTTCCTCGATCTGCTGGCAATGCCCCTACTTATACAGCCCAAAATGCCATTAGCCTTCTTGACAACAAGAGCACACTGTTGACTCATATCCAGCTTCTCGTCCACTGTGACCCCTAGGTCCTTTTCAGCAGAACTGCTACCTAGCCATTCGGTCCCTAGTCTGTAGCAGTGCATGGGATTCTTCCGTCCTAAGTGCAGGACTCTGCACTTGTCCTTGTTGAACCTAATCAGGTTTTTTTCTGCCCAATCCTCTAATTTGTCTAGGTCCCTCTGTATCCGATCCCTACCCTCTAGTGTATCTACCACACCTCCTAGTTTAGTGTCATCTGCAAACTTGCTGAGAGTGCAGTCCACACCATCCTCCAGATCATTATGGTCACTGGTTCCAAGTTTCCCTGTTAGTCTCATATTCTCAGACAGCTCTTCCTAATCAGTAAGGAGTAGATTCAGGAATGCTTCTCTTCCAGTTGGAGTCTTTACTTTCTGGACTACATAGCTGTATTTGCTCTAATTTATAAACTTTTTATTTTATTTTACCTAACTCTATATGTTACCCAACAAATATCTGAGAACCAGATTGTGATACCCTGACCAATTATGTTGAATAGTATCTGATTCCATGAGTGGTACCATTGAAGTTAACAGGATCACTTGTGAAATAAGGGACTAGTATGGATATAAAGTGTCAATTATGCCTACTAGATCATAATTTCCATCTTTTAATGTTGTGGTACAATCTGTTTCCTGGTTCCTCTCCTGCTCCAATGTGAAGTAAGTATTGTTTGTTCTTTTTCTATACATCAGTTCTGGCACTTGGGAGGGAGGATATCAACTGCTGCATGGGTAGAAGTTCTGTAATTGAGATTCCTGTCACTTCTCTATTCACTACCCTCCCTCCCCTACTTCCTACCCTGCACTTGTTATTTGACATTCTACGGTGGCTCTTTTCTGCCACTCCACCCTGGCCTAAGAAGCAATCTCAGTTGAAAAAAGGCAATGGCGAGAAATGAAGTCTTGCAGCAATTTGCAACTGTTGAAACTTCCCCTTTGGGTCATAGGCAGCCAGAGAAAATGTAGAGCAACCCTGAGGCTGCTCTAAGTTGCACCATAAACCCAATTGGCACCGAGTGACTCCAGAATATGGAATCTGAAATAAGATGTAAAGCTACTTCTGCCCCTCTTTTCCTGCACTGAGTGGAGGTTGGCTGGAATGGAGAACCAGGCCCAGCCTGTTTTACTGTTTACATAATGGAAAGAAAAGGAGCCTTAACTGGTCTAGCATTGCTAACTGTTAGCAACAGTTACAACTGTCCTAGTCCTAAAACATCCTCCACATCCTTGCATAGTCAAGACCTCAGGGAAAAGCCGAGGGAAAAACCTAAGGAGTGGAGCATGTAGGAGATAATGGAGGGTATGTCCATAGTGAAAGCAAAGTGTGCAGGGATTCAAAGTGGAGAAACCTGAATGGGGAGAGCATGAGGAGAAACCTGGGAAAGAAAAACTCAGGGGACTGGGAGACTGAAACAGGGCTAATCCTTGGGGTGGCTCAGGGGAAAATAAAGAGGTGAGTGTAGGGACCTCAGTAGTGGAAATTTCAATACACAAGTAAGGACTTCAGTGAGGATGAAAAGGGTTGTAGCAGAAAGATAGAAGAGGATTCTCCAGGACTCTGTTGAGACTAGAGAGACAGAAGGGAGAGATGCCTCTGGAAGCTGACAGAAGGGGAAGAAAGGAGAGGAGATTTGGGTCAATTGGGCCAGGACGGGCTGGATTCACTCAAAGTTCAGTAGGTGATATTTTAAAATTCCAATTAGAATTTTTTTTCCAAAAAAGACAGAGAACCCCAAGTATGGGAAAAGTGTTCAGCAGAGAATAAAATCTGATTTTTTTTCCATTGCCAGCTATAGCCTGGGATATTCAGGTAACATTTTACTGTCACTGGCTTCAAGAGAACATACAGCACAAATATACACACAGCTTAGCAATGTAAGTTCAGCAAATAACCTGAAACTAAAGAGCTGGTAAAAGAAAATGGTTAATATTCACAAAATGGTCTCTAAGGGCACTAACCCTTACATGTGCATTGTGTTGCCTGCTGAATGTACAGTTCTTGTTGGACAAGGACTTTCTCAACAAGAACCAATGGACAGAAGAGCTAATTGGTACTGTCATAAAAATCTGTTGCCACTTTTCTAACTCAATAAACTGTGCACAAAGCATTGAAATCTGTGCAGCTAGAAAAGCCTCTCTTCTGACCCATAAAACCACTGGTTCAAATATTATGCTTTCAATAAGCAATTGGGGGCTGATGAGAAAGTCTTGTTCCTACTCTGGAGCACTCTCAGACTGCCACTCATGATGTTATTTAAGAGATGGTAAACTTGAATCATAGTCTACTTTATATTCAGTTCTTTGTTTCTCACTTAGGTGGCATGATACTTTCTAGCTAACTTTTTAAATTTATTTGGGGATAGGTGGTAGATTAGTAACCACAGAGTAAAGTCTTCTCTTCATTCAGTGAATCGGTAGAATATTAGCAGCAGATATAGAAATCCAAGCTTTGCCATGATGCTCTGCCAAACTCCGTCAACCTTGACCTGGAAGGTCCCACCTAAGAGGTAACAAAGAGATACCTTTCTTTGCCCATCTAGTCTTTGCCATCTCTATTGAAACTGTCAATCAGTGCCAACTGTAATGGTATCTTGTGAAACATTTGACTTGTATACTTGTGGCCAAGGAAAGGGAAATAGATATAAAAGATCTCAAGCCAATTTGGACTGTTTTCCAAAGAGGCTAAGGGTTTGTTTGATTTGTCTGGCAGTGTAAGGCTGACTTGAGGAAGCAAGATTGTTTTATTTTTTTACTGTAGGAAATAATTAAAATGATCAGCCTTTATTTCCCCTAAGCATGTGTAATACCCACACCCTTGTTAAATTAGAAAATTATTATTCTCACAGCTGACCATTAAATTGATAGTGCTAATGTGGATATCAATCATTCATCATGATTTATCCATTTCTGCTCTCAAAATCAGTAACTAATAATCATCAGATATTACATCACAATAATTTCTGTATTTAATCCTGATCTCTTTATCCTTACAAAGATTTTTTTTTAAGTTCTTTCACCTTCTAGGAAGAAAAGCTCAATTTTGAAACAAAAAAATCTGTCTTTTCGTCTGTATAATTACACACACACACAAGCCTACAATAAGACAACATTATTAAGGCTGCAAAGTCAAGTACTCCAAAGTAAGGAAATGCCAGCATTAACATTACCTGGACAACCCTGGTCCCCACCCACTTCTGTTCATGGATTATGCTACAGTGTTTAATTACATGATCATATACTGTTTTTTGACAGGATCCCTGCCTCATTCACTGCACAGGATGGATGTCGCCCATTTAATGAGCAATATTTTGTTTTATCCACATTGTTTGAAGTGTGACCCTGGGTCTTATTTACAACACACTATTCCAACCCTGCTCTGAAGAAAGGATTATTAATTTCCTCATAGGGTTTTCTATGGTGCTCATCATTATAGTACCTGTGAGTTGAGAGGGCATTTTAATTCCATTGTAGATATGAGGAATGGAGGCACAAGAGGCTAAATGCACAAAGGTACTTAAGTGACTGCCTCTTTAAGCACTGATGTCCACCATTTAGGTGCTACTGACATTGTCAAAACCTCATCAGCTGCCTATCCCTGTAGGCACCTACATTTCTGTTGGTGGTCATGTGGAATGCTGCTTAAATCCTGATGTCACCCTGAGCTAATGAGCTGCTCAGAGTCTGAGTGCAAGTCAAAGCCCCAGCATGGGATTTGTAAGCTAGGTGCTCCCCTGCCCATTTGATCGGCAGGCCTGATCCTGTAGATATGCTCAGAGCATGCCTAGAGCCTCAGGCCTCATACAGAAGGGTGTGTGCACAATTCAATAGCCCCATGGTTAGGGCACTCACCAGGGATGTGAGGGGTGTCTGGGATGTTTGTATCCTCACTCTTCCTGAGGTAGAGCATAGACTTGAATACAGGTCTCCCACATCCCAGGCTATTGGGTAGCTTAGGGTGGGTCTCTCTCAATCTCTCCTGCTGGAGCTGTTCCACTTTGTGCAGCCAATTAACTTTTTTGGAACAGGGACTTGAACCTGGCTTTCCCCCATCTCAGGTGACTGCCCTAGCCACTGGACTATACAGACAATATCTTTCCTACTTGTTTGTGCTGGCCCAATGAATATTTAATTAGTTAAAGAAAGTGGAACAGCTTCAATGTTCTCTGAGAATAGCCTGTCTTAGAATACCCTATAGTCAGGAGGTCAGGTTATTTCCCTTAGAATATGAGAGACCCAGGATCAAGTCCCTGTTTCAAATCAGGAAGGGCAGCAATCTGAATCTGCCTCACCCATGTCCCAAGTGAGTTCCCTAACTATGGGGCTGTTGGCTATAACAGTCTCTCTCTCTGTTTTTTTACAGAAAAGGGCTGACCTGGCTTAGACACCTAACTCCAGGAAAGAGTTCACAGCTGGGAATCCCTCGGGCCTGTTAGACAAGCACCTAAAACCCAACTCCCTGGAAGTTAGTTACCTAAATACTTTTGAGGATCTGATCCCTTTCCTCTACATTTCATTCCTGGCTGGCCTAGGCAGCTCTCCCCTCAGCTTTCTGACTTTTAAGCATCCATTTCTTAGGCATCTGGAAAGCCTGTGTACCAAGCTCAGGGCTGAGAATTGCACCAGGCAATAGGGTACTTAGGTGTTGCCTAAGAACTTTTGTGAATCCAGTCTAGACAGATTAAGGTAAAACACATCTGATGATTTTGGGTAGCCAATGAGAGACATCTAAGACTTGATTTTTCTAGAGTACTTCATATTATATAGCACATTATATTCAAGCACATCTCCCCTTGACTTCAGTTGAAGTTATGAGCACTCGTCACTTCTTCATAGAATCATAGAATATTAGGGTTGGAAGAGACCTCAGGTGGTCATCTAGTCCAATCCCCTGCTCAAAGCAGGACCAATACCAACTAAATCATCCCAGCCAAGGCTTTGTCAAGCAAGGCCTTAAAAAACCTCTAAGGATGGAGATTCCACCACCTCTGTAGGAAACCCATTTCAGTGCTTCACCACCCTCCTAGTGAAATAGTGTTTCCTAATATCCAACCTAGACTTCCCCCACTGCAACTTGAGACCATTGCTTCTTGTTCTGACTTCTGCCACCACTGAGAACAGCCTAGCTCCATTCTCTTTGGAATCCCCCTTCACGTAGTTGAAGGCTGCTATCAAATCCCCCCTCAGTCTTCTCTTCTGCAGACTAAATAAGCCCAGTTCCCTCAGCCTCTCCTCGCAAGTCATGTGCCCCAGTTCCTTAATCATTTTCATTGCCCTCCGCTGCACTCTCTCCAATTTGTCCACATTCCTTCTGTAGTGGGGGGACCAAAACTGGATGCAGTACTCCAGGTGTGGCCTCACCAGTGCCAAATAGAGGGGAATAATAACTTCCCTCGATCTGCTGGCAATGCTCCTACTGATACAGCCCAATATGCCATTGGCCTTCTTGGCAACGAGGGCACACTGCTGACTCATATCCAGCTTCTCATCCACTGTAATCCCCAGGTCCTTTTCTGCAGAACTGCTGCTTAATCAGTCAGTTCCCAGCCTGTAGCAGTGCATGGGATTCTTCCTTCCTAAGTGCAGGACTCTGCACTTATCCTTGTTGACCCTCATCAGATTTCTTTTGGCTCAATCCTCCAATTTGTCTAGATCACCCTGGACCCTATCCCTACCCTCCAGCATATCTACCTCTCCCCACAGCTTCAAATCAAACGTGACTAGCATCACACAGTAACTATGTGGCAGAGGCAGTAATAAAATCCAACTCCAAGAGAGCATTCAACTGCTTTAACTATGGGACCATCCTTTCTCTTCCTGCCATCTCCTGCCTCGTTCCTACACACCTGTGACTCTGTGGGCAGGGCTTCCCACTGCTGCTGTGACTGCAGCTGGAGGAGGAGGCTGCTACTGCAAACCTCTGTTCTGCTGTTGCTGTTGCTGCTGCTGCTGAGTATGGGAGGGAGCAGCATGGAGGCCTCCTGTAAGGCATTAAGGGGAGCCACCACTGGGCCTGCCTCTGCTCCCCCTGAAAATGTCCAGTAGGTGGAGCTGGCTGAAGAGGCTATGGAAGTGAAGGAGCGGGGGGTGACACTGCCACCCTCATAGAGTCCTTTATGCAGGAGTTCTTTTAGCACTGTTGGCACCAAGGTGGAACTCACCTCAGTTGCAGACTGGAGGACCTGCTTTTGTCAGGTAAGGGCCTCCAGGCCATCTTCCAGAAGATTGAGGCCCTGGATCTGATACCTGTAGCCCAGGGGAGGACAATCTTTTGCCAGGTCGCCTTGGTTTGGGGGCCAAATCTTTAGCACTGCCACTTCCTCCTCTTCTTCCCCAGTTTACTATCCAGGATGCTGTCCCTAATTTCATTTCTGGGGCACCCCCATCCCTTTCCACGTGCCCAGTTGCAGACAGCACTGATCTTGTGGGTGTCAAGCCCCTTGAGGTGAAGGCTAGTGCTGGTACTGAGACAGGGCATTTGTTCCTGGAGCAGCTTGGGTCCTGAGCTCTGTGTCATAGAGGGTTCCCCTGTTCCTAGGAATCTAATTCCTGTGCCTGGTACGATGGTGGTGCACCCCAATGGTTTGGCCTGTAAGGGCCCCAGTCCAATTCCTGACCACTTCTCTTCCACCTCCCATGCTACTGCCCCCCCGAGGTTGTCATCTTTCCTTTCTTGGGGGAGCACCCCTCTGGCTCTAGGTGGTAAAGACTGCCCTACCCCCAGCCTCTACAGCCTTCTTCAAGCAAGTCCTCCAACAGGGTGTTCCCCATCCAGCCATTTCCCCTGTACCTCATGAGCTTGATGTCTGGCCCCTGGTCCCAGCTTCTTTGAACATCCCACATGAGCTAATTTAATAAGATATGGCCCATCTGTTTCTATGCCATGTCATGGGAACATCCATATGCACTTGTGCTCCATGCCGTTCATTTCCTCACCCACGTGTCCTGCCCTGATACAAAATGGTGGGACCTGTTGCCATGAAAAGGAATGGAGCCAGAAAAATGTAAAAGGATCTCAATGTAAATGAGAATCAGCCCCGGACAGTGTAACTATCTGATATATCCATACTTTTAGACTTAATAAGATCAATGAGAAGTACTTGTTCCTATGCTGGAAAGGATATAGGTGTAGAGGGACAGTGGTAGCATTGATTTCACTAAAGGTATGAATTTAAAATGAGATAATTAAACCAGTAAAAAGCTCAGTGTGGAAACTTTTAATTCAATTTCAACCTTGTTTATACTGATTTAGTTTAATTCAATAAGGAATTGACTTAAACCAAATTGAAATAAGCCTGGTTTAAACTGAATTGGAAGCATCTATCATGTGTTTTGCACTGGTTTGATTTTGAACATAGACATAGAATAAGGAAACTTGCTGTGCTGTCCCAAAGGAGCATTTACTGAGTTTTATGCTATTTAGATCCCCAGCAGTGACCAAGATATGCCCAATACATCTGAGGAGAGGTGGGGGGAACATTGGTAGAGCCCTGCAAATCCACGGATATCCACTTTATATCCGCAGATATCTGCATCTGCAGATGTGGATATCCATGGGCCATTTTTGCGGATCATAGACTGCATGAGGATACAAATTTTGTATCTGCGCAGGGCTTTAAATGTTGGCTTCAAGCCACCGTGACCCATAAGACCCTCCATGCCAAATGGCAGGGGATTACAATAATTATCCTGATCCTGGTATGTAC